>NC_141877.1:618585523-618894898 GCF_056163025.1 Triticum urartu
GGGGTCACGGGCGGTACTACCGCTGTGAAGCGGCACTGCCGCTTGTGACCCTTCGGCCGTACTAACGCTGGTAGTGCGGTACAACCGCTGGGACACTGAAGAGAGAGAGAGAGAGAATCTCTCCAATGAGGCTGAGGACGAGGCGGTGGTGCCAGGCACCCCAGCGGTACTACTGCTGTGGAGACAAGGGCGGTACTACCGTTGTGGAGCGGTACTGCCGCTTGTGTCTCCTCAGCGGTACTACGGCTGGATTGCGCGGTACTACCGCTGGGACCCAGACAGGACAAGGAAAAGTGGAGAGACCTCTTCAAAGGAATGGACAAGTTCGGAGGGTGAGAAGCTGATGTGTACGTGTTGCTTCCACCCATGCAAAACCCCAGCGGACCCCCTCTTGATAGTACGGTGCCCTCTACGCAACTAGTCCACCGAGAGAGAAACGAAAGAGCTACACCGTCTTGAAGGACACTCCGAAGGGAAGGAAACGTCTCGTGCCAGGGGTGAATCTGTGAACTATTCAAAGCACATGATTAGTCCGCAAACATGTTGTCATCAATCATCAAAACTATCTTGAGAGAGATATGCCGTAACAATCTCCCCTTTTTGGTGGATTGATGACAACTAGGGATTTGCGCAAGAAAAAGAAATAAATGAAAGAAAACTAAGAACTACACAATATAGACGGGCTCCCCCAGAATGTGTGCACCTGGTTAGAGGAGCATTCGGAAAGCAAGACACACACATCCGGATCAACACTCCCCCTATATTTTATAGTCCAACAATTCTAAGCACAATTCTAAGCACAAGATATATGAGAGAAGAGAATATAACAGGACAAGCATGCAACTCATAATAAACTATAGTACTGAAAAGACATAAGTAATAAGGTAGCGATAGGGAGCATATGTCTCACACCATATGTCTAGAACTTAGGTCTCACGGGCACCAAACCAAACCAAACAAAGACACCAAGAGAACACACAAGAAAACACAAGACGACAAACACAAAGCACGACACAAATCCCTACACTCTCTCCCCCTTTGGCAGTGAGACACCAAAAAGGGAAAAAAGTGACGCTACAACTCCAGGTGATGGCAAGCTGAGGATCTCGAAACATCAAATCTCAGCATGATCGTCTGCATCTCCGTCGTTGGTCAAAAACTGCTCGGCGTCGGAGTCGGTCCAAGGGCAGTGCTGATGAATCCACTCCTCCTCTTCAGTGATCTGACCCTCAGAACCACTGGCAACTGTCGCTCCCAACTGACGCATGAGCTCCTTGTGGCACATCCTGGCATGCTTCTCCGCCACATGAGTCATGTACTGACCATGAGACTCCATGCAGAAAAGCTTCTTCAACTTGTTTTTAAGCTTCTTCGCCCACGAGGGTTCAGCACTAGAGGGGCCAATATCCTCCTCGTGATCATCAGTGGCTGCCCCACCCTCGGTCTCCATGGCAGCAGTAGCAGCAGCAGAAGATGGACCCCCTGTTTGAGGCGCTGGGGTGACCCAATTGTCCTTCTTCCTCAGACGCTTGATCTCATGAGAAACCAAGTCTCCAGTCTCTAGCAACACTCTGGGATAGGTCTGTGCCCAGGCCCTCTCAATGAGCCTCATGATGAATGGACCATATATCGGGCACTTGTGCTCAGACACGGCAGAGAGAAGTTCAGACCACATGACATGAGAAATATCCACGCTCTCTCCAGTGCTTGCTTCCTTCTCATATTGACAGAAAAGGAGCATGTCCACGAGGTAAGAGTGGACCATATCCAGATTCCCGATCCGAGGGAAGAGAGTCTCACAGAAAATACGATGAAGAATGTCCAGATACGGAGACAACTCATAGGTCTTCTTCTCAGTTACTGGGTGAACTTTCACAGTGCAGTAGGGCCAAAGGGCTTGCTTGTGGGTGGACGTAGCATTGCGGTGAGGGCGGAAACCGACAGGAGTGTCAAGCCCGTGATCCACCACATCAAGTAACTCCATGAAAGCCTTCCACTTGACGGAAAGCAGCTTTCCATTGGTCATCCATGTCAGAGTCCTGTCGACATCCGTCCCAAGATGGACGGTGGCATAGAATTAGCCACCAAATCCGCATCGAAATCCTTGTTGAATTGCATGATCCTGAGAATGTTCAGCTGAGTGCACATCTGAAAGGCTTCGCCAAAGTACTCCGGGTCCTTCTCCATAGCATCAGTGTCAATGGAGCGAACATCAACAAAGAGATTCTTCTTGGCCTTGATCACATCAAAGTAGATGGCAAACTGAAAACGGTTCCAGAACGGGCGGTTGACCAAAGTGGGTTCTTGGTCCACCGCATAAGGGTTGCGGCGACGCTTCTCCCAAAACTCCTTGTTGGTCATCTCAGTCACAGTATTCCCTTTTGGCTTGTTGGCGGATCTCTTCGTTTGCTGAGGAGGTGGAGGAACACTTGCGGATGCACTTGCTGGAGGCGGTTGGGTGCTCGAGGAGCCACCGGCTGGCTCAGAGGTGTGGTAGCGTTTTGATGTTGCACGCCCGGGGTTGATACGGCGAGCTTGATGCTCAGAATGGTCATCACCTGGAGCCAAACACAAGAACACGCAAAACAACCAGAAAGAACGAGCATAAGCCAACAAACACAAAAAAAGAAACAAGGTAAGGCAGGAATATGATGGAATTTGGCATGCAGCGGTAGTACCGTGACATGTTCGCGGTAGTACCACCCAAGCGGTAGTACCGCCCCAAGGAGGGCGGTAGTACCGCTCGAGGTCAAGCGGTAGTACCGCTCCAACGAGAGCGTTAGTACTGCTCGAGGCGGAGAAACAGCAGTTTCCTACAGCACGAGGCGGAGAAACATCGGTTTCCTACTACCGTGGTCAGATCCGGCACTACCGGCCTGCCAAATTCAAAAATATTCCTACCAAACTCTAATCGAGATAGTCTAGTTGCCTTCTCCAACCAACTCAAGCCTAGATTTGGCCAAAAATCTAGAGATGCTACCACCATTGCCCCTAAGAAACAAGATCTGAAAACGAGACAAAAGGAGACAAGGAACGGGGGCAATACCGTCATCCATGGCAAGAGAACGGGGTGGGGATCGACTCCACCAAAGGAAATGGAGAGGGACGCCCCGGAGACGGAGATCCGCCGGAGCCCTCCCGCGGCAAGTTGAGGCTGGAGAGAGGAAGAGGAAAGAGGGGGCAAAGCGAATGGGTATGGGGGAGAAGAAACCTCCCCCTGCCCCGATATAACCCCCTGGTCCCGTCCCTCAGCGGTAGTACCGTGCTGGGGGGCGGTAGTACCGCTTATGAGCGGTAGTACCACGCACCACCAGCGGTAGTACCGCCCAGCACGCTACGGCATCCAAACAACATGGCTTTTGCTCGAAGGAAAGACAAGAACGGCAAGAAAAGAGAGCACACCAGCAAACGACCAAGACACACCTCTTCAAAAGAGGGCGGTGGCCGAGGCCACCTATGTATGAGTCAAGAGGTATGGCGCCGCGAAGATTTTAACCTTGGGCCCATGACCAAAACTCGTCTTTGAAACACAAGTACCATCAACAATGGCTAAAGTGAAAGACTTGATCAATTTATGCATAATGGGGGGAGGAAGAGTTTATTGAGAGAACAACACTCCCCCTATATCCATGCCTACACCTAAACTAGACAGCAAATTGAGCATGGTGGGGTGTGCAAGGGTTCAAGCCACATTGCTCGAATCAATGATATTTAGCTCATGCCTTAACTCGCAAAATCTTGCTTCATCCAAGGGCTTCGTGAAAATATCTACAAGGTTGTCATGAGTGTTGACATAGTTGAGCTCGATCTCTCCTCGCCTAATGTGATCCTGGATGAAGTGATACCGAATCTCAATATGCTTCATCTTGAAGTGTTGCACCGGGTTGAGAGAGATCTTGATGGCACTTTCATTGTCACACCAAAGAGGCACTTTGTCACAAGTGACACCATAATCCTTTAAAGTTTGCCTCATCCATAGGAGTTGTGCACAACAACTACCGGCGGCAACATACTCCGCCTCAGTGGACGAGAGAGACACACAACTTTGCTTTTTGGAAGACCAACTCACCAAAGAGCAACCAAGGAATTGGCACCCTCCGGAAGTGGACTTCCTATCCACTTTGTCTCCCGCCCAATCGGAGTCCGAGTACCCTACAAGCTTGAAGTTTGATCCTCTTGGGTACCATAAGCCAAAGTTTGGGGTATGAGCCAAATATCGAAAGATTCGTTTGACCTCCACATAGTGACTTTCCTTCGGTGCGGCTTGAAACCATGCACAAATTCCCACACTCAACATGATGTCCGGTCTAGATGCACAAAGGTATAGCAAGGATCCAATCATGGAGCGATATACCTTTTGATCCACCACTTTACCATTGGGATCCAAGTCAAGTTGGCACTTGGTGGGCATTGGAGTGGAAGCCGGCTTGACGTCTCTTAGCTTGAATCTCTTGAGCATGTCTTGAGTGTATTTGGATTGATTGATGAAGGTTCCTTCTCTTCTTTGCTTCACTTCGAACCCTAGAAAGAACTTCAACTCTCCCATGGAGGACATCTCGAACTTTGAGGTCATGAGAGCGGCAAATTCCTCATTGAAAGCTTTGTTAGGAGAACCAAAGATAATATCATCAACATATAATTGGCACACAAACAACTCCCCTTTGACCTTCTTAGTAAAAAGAGTGGGGTCAATTAGCCCAACTTCAAAACCACGGTCTTGTAACAACTCAGTAAGGTGGTCATACCACGCACGTGGGGCTTGTTTAAGGCCATAGAGTGCCTTATCGAGTTGATACACATGATCAATAAAGTAGGGATCCTCGAACCCGGGGGGTTGCTTGACGTAAACCAATTCATTAATAGGACCATTAAGAAAAGCACTCTTCACATCCATTTATTGTAACTTAAAGTTATGATGAGAAGCATATGCAATCAACATGCGAATGGATTCAAGACGAGCAACGGGAGCAAAGGTTTCACCGTAGTCGATACCCTCGACTTGGGAGTAGCCTTGTGCTACCAAACGAGCCTTGTTGCAAATGATAATCCCATGGGCATCTTGCTTGTTCTTAAATATCCACTTGGTTCCTATGACATTGTGATTCCCGGTTGGTCTTGGCACCAATCTCCACACTTTGTTGCGCTCGAAGTTGTTGAGTTCTTCATGCATGGCATTGAGCCAATCCGGATCTTCTAGCGCTTCATAGACCTTGTGGGGTTCCACACAAGAGACAAACGCGTGATGCTCACAATAATTTGCTAAATGTCTACGAGTGCTTACCCCCTTTCTTAAGCTTCCAAGCACATTCGTCATGAGATGATCCTTGGTGGAGAGCTTGGAAGCAACCTTGGCAGCACGACGCTCTAATTCCTCCTCGGGGGTGAGACGAGGAGTGGTCACTTGATCATCTTGAGCGTCGTCTTGGGCTTGTTCTTGTTCTTGAACTTGCTCGGAGGAGAGAACTTGACCTTGGGCATCACTTAATGTGTCAACACCGTCTTGAGCGTGATCTTGCCCTTGGTCATGTTCTTGAAGATGAGGGCCTTCATGTTGAACTTCGGAAGCGTGTGGGCCTTGGGTTGGTGATGGCTCCACATGAGTGGAGCTTTGTCCTTCTCCTTCGGCCAAAAGGGGTTCCTCAATGGGTAGGATAAAGCCAACACCCATTCTTCTTATGGCTTGGGGAGGAATTTAATCACCTACATCACAAGTGCCACTTTGCTCCACTTGGGAGCCGTTATTCTCATCAAACTCCACGTTACACGTCTCCTCAATAAGTCCCGTGGATTTATTGAGGACACGGTAAGCATGAGAGTTTGTATCATAGCCAACAAATATGCCCTCATAAGCTCTAGCCTCAAATTTAGATAACCGAACACCTTTCTTGAGAATGAAACACTTACACCCGAATACCCGGAAGTACTTGAGGTTGTGCTTGTTACCGGTGAGTATCTCGTATGGAGTCTTGTGCAAGCCCTTGCGGAGGTAGAGCCGATTGGATGCATGACACGCGGTGTTGATGGCTTTGGCCCAAAAGTTGTACGGAGACTTGAACTCCGCCATCATGGTCCTTGCCGCATCCATCAACGTCTGGTTCTTCCTCTCTGCAACACCGTTTTGTTGAGGGGTGTAGGGTGCGGAATATTGATGCTTGATTCCCTCATCACTAAGAAAGTCATCCAAGGTGTAGTTCTTGAACTCGGTGCCGTTGTCACTTCTTATTGTCAAGATCTTTGCATTATGTTGACGTTGTGCTTCATTTGCAAAGTCAATGACGGTTTGTTGGGTCTCGCTCTTCCTCTTGAAGAAATACACCCACGTGTACCTTGAGTAGTCATCCACAATCACCAAGCAATACTTCCTACCTCCAAGACTATCGAGGGATGGAGGCCCAAAGAGATCCATGTGAAGGAGCTCCAAAGGCCTCTTTGAATAAATGATAGTCGTGGGAGGGTGAGCCTTCTCATGTAGCTTTCCTTCGATACAGGCACTGCAAGCACGATCTTTAGCAAAACTAACATTCGTTAGTCCACGGACATGGTCCCCCTTGAGGAGACTTTGCAAAGATCTCATATTGACATGGGCTAAACGGCGATGCCAAAGCCATCCCACATCAACTTTAGCCATTAGGCATGTCGCGGTCTTAGTGGGTCGCTCCGAAAAGTTAATCGCATATAGACCGTTCTCGACATGCCCAACAAAAGCTACTTTAAGAGTCTTGCTCCACAAGAGGGCCACGGTATCGATATCAAAGAAAGTGGCAAAGCCCATGATTGCAAGTTGACGAACGGAAAGTAAATTGTATGCAAGGGTCTCAACAAGCATGACCTTCTCGATCGTGAGATCATGAGAGATGACCACCTTGCCAAGTCCCAATACCTTAGAAGATGAGGCGTCACCCCACTCGACATTGGTGGGCATAGATGGAACCTCGTGCACGTCCACCACCAAGTCCTTGCTTCCGGTCATATGATTTGTAGCTCCGCTATCGAGCAACCATGATCCCCCACCGGAAGCAAACACCTACAAGAGATCAATGCTTGGTTTTAGGTACCCATTTTGTAATGGGTCCTTTGATGTTAGTGTTGGGGAATGTAGTAATTTCAAAAAATTTCCTACGCACACGCAAGATCATGGTGATGCATAGCAACGAGAGGGGAGAGTGTGATCTACGTACCCTTGTAGACCGACAGCGGAAGCGTTAGCACAACGCGGTTGATGTAGTCTTACATCTTCACGGCCCGACCGATCAAGCACCGAAACTACGGCACCTCCGAGTTTTAGCACACGTTCAGCTCAATGACGATCCCCGGACTCCGATCCAGCAAAGTGTCGGGGAAGAGTTCCGTCAGCACGACGGCGTGGTGATGATCTTGATGTTCTACCATCGCAGGGCTTCGCCTAAACACCGCTACAATATTATCGAGGATTATGGTGGAAGGGGGCACCGCACACGACTAAGAAAACGATCACGTGGATCAACTTGTGTGTCTAGGGGTGCCCCCATATATAAAGGAGCAAGGGGAGGAGGTCGGCCGGCCCTATAGGCGCGCCAAGGAGGAGTCCTCCTCCTAGTAGGGGTAGGACTCCTACTAGGAGGGGGAAGGAAGTGGGGAGGGAGAAGGAAAGGGGGGCGCCGCCCCCCCCCTCTCCTAGTCCAATTCGGACCAGGGGGGAGGAGGCGTGCGGCCCACCCTGGTTGCCCTTCTCTCTCTCCACTCAGGCCCATATGGCCCATTACTTCTCCCGGGGGGTTCCAGTAACCTTCCGGTACTCCGGTTTTCTCCGAAATCACTCGGAACACTTCCGGTGTCCGAATATAGCCGTCCAATATATCAATCTTTATGTCTCGACCATTTCGAGACTCCTTGTTATGTCCGTGATCACATTCGGGACTCCAAACTAACTTCGGTACATCAAAACTCATAAACTCATAATATAACTGTCATCGAAACCTTAAGCGTGCGGACCCTACGGGTTCGAGAACAATGTAGACATGACCGAGACATGTCCCCGGTCAATAACCAATAGCGGAACCTGGATGCTCATATTGGCTCCCACATATTCTACGAAGATCTTTATCGGTCAGACCGCATAACAACATACTTGCTCGAGATTTGATCGTCGGTATCTCAATACCTAGTTCAATCTCGTTACTGGCAAGTCTCTTTACTCGTTCCGTAATACATCATCACGCAACTAACTCATTAGTTGCAATGCTTGCAAGGCTTATGTGATGTGCATTACCGAGAGGGCCCAGAGATACCTCTCCGACAATCGGAGTGACAAATCCTAATCTCGAAATACACCAACCCAACATGTACCTTTGGAGACACCTGTAGAGCTCCTTTATAATCACCCAGTTACGTTGTGATGTTTGGTAGCACACAAAGTGTTCCTCCGGCAAACGGGAGTTGCATAATCTCATAGTCATAGGAACATGTATAAGTCATGAAGAAAGCAATAGCAACATACTAAACGATCGGGTGCTAAGCTAATGGAATGGGTCATGTCAATCACATCATTCTCCTAATGATGTGATCCCGTTAATCAAATAACAACTCTTTGTCTATGGTTAGGAAACATAACCATCTTTGATTAATGAGCTAGTCAAGTAGAGGCATACTAGTGACACTCTGTTTGTCTATGTATTCACACATGTATTATGTTTCCGGTTAATACAATTCTAGCATGAATAATAAACATTTATCATGAAATAAGGAAATAAATAATAACTTTATTATTGCCTCTAGGGCATATTTCCTTCAGTCTCCCACTTGCACTAGAGTCAATAATCTAGTTCACATTGCCATGTGATTTAACACCAATAGTTCACATCATTATGTGACCAACACTCAAAGGGTTTACTAGAGTCAATAATCTAGTTCACATCGCTATGTGATTAACACTCGAAGAGTACTAAGGTGTGATTATGTTTTGCCTGTGAGAGAAGTTTAGTCAACGGGTCTGCCATATTCAGATCCGTATGTATTTTGCAAATCTCTATGTCAACAATGCTCTGCACGGAGCTACTCTAGCTAATTGCTCCCACTTTCAATATGCATCCAGATTGAGACTTAGAATCATCTGGATCAGTGTCAAAGTTTAGATCGACGTAACCCTTTACGACGAACATTTTGTCACCTCCATAATCGAGAAACATATCCTTATTCCACTAAGGATAATTTTGACCGTTGTCCAGTGATCTACTTCCTAGATCACTATTGTATTCCCTCACTTAACACAGTGTAGGGTATACAACAAATCTGGTACACAGCATGGCATGCTTTATAGAATCTATGGCTGAGGCATAGGGAATGACTTTCATTCTCTTTCTATCTTCTGCCGTGGTCGGGCTTTGAGTCTTACTCAATTTCACACCTTGCAACACAGGGAAGAACTCTTTCTTTGATTGTTCCATTTTGAACTACTTCAAAATCTTGTCAAGGTATGTACTCATTGAAAAAACTTATCAAGCGTCTTGATCTATCTCTATAGATCTTGATGCTCAATATGTAAGCAGCTTCACCGAGGTCTTTCTTTGAAAAACTCTTATTCAAGAATATGTCGTTCACATATACTTATCAGAAATGTTGTAGTGCTCCCACTCACTTTCTTGTAAATACAGGCTTCACCGCAAGTCTGTATAAAACTATATGCTTTGATCAACTTATCAAAGCGTATATTCCAACTCCGAGATGCTTGCACCAGTCCATAGATGGATCGCTGGAGCTTGCATATTTAGTTAACACCTTTAGGATCGACAAAACCTTCTAGTTGCATCGTATACAACTCTTCTTTAATAAATCCATTAAGGAATGCAGTTTTGTTTATCCATTTGCCAGATTTCATAAAATGCGGCAATTGCTAACATGATTCGGACAGACTTAAGCATAGATACGAGTGAGAAACTCTCATCGTAGTCAACACCTTGAACTTGTCGAAAAACTTTTTTGCGACAATTCTAGCTTTGTAGATAGTAACACTACTATCAGCGTCCGTCTTCCTCTTGAAGATCCATTTAATCTCAATGGCTCGCCGATCATTGGGCAAGTCAATCAAAGTCCATACTTTATTCTCATACATGGATCTCATCTCAGATTTCATGGCCTCAAGCCATTTCGCGGAATCTGGGCTCATCATCGCTTCCTCATAGTTCGTAGGCTCGTCATGGTCAAGTAACATGACCTCCAGAACAGGATAACCGTACCACTCTGGTGCGGATCTCACTCTGGTTTACCTACGAGGTTCGGTAGTAACTTGATCTGAAGTTACATGATCATCATCATTAGCTTCCTCACTAATCGGTGTAGTAGTCACAGGAATAGATTTCTATGATGAACTACTTTCCAATAAGGGAGTAGGTACAGTTACCTCATCAAGTTCTACTTTCCTCCCACTCACTTCTTTCGAGAGAAACTCCTTCTCTAGAAAGGATCCATTCTCAGCAACGAATATATTGCCTTCGGATCTGTGATAGAAGGTGTACCCAACATTTTCTTTTGGGTATCCTATGAAGACGCACTTCTCCGATTTGGGTTAGAGCTTATCAGGTTGAAACTTTTTCACATAAGCATTGCAACCTCAAACTTTAAGAAACAACAACTTAGGTTTCTTGCCAAACCATAGTTCATACGGTGTCGTCTCAATGGATTTAGATGGTGCCCTATTTAACGTGAATGCGGCTGTCTCTAGAGCATATCCCCAAAACGATAGCGGTAAATCGGTAAGAGACATCATAGATCGCACCATATCTAGTAAGGTACGATTACGATGTTCGGACACACCATTACACTGTGGTGTTCTAGGTGGCGTGAGTAGTGAAACTATTTCACATTGTTTTAACTGAAGGCCAAACTCGTAACTCAAATATTTTACTTCTGCGATCATATCGTAGAAACTTTTATTTTTGTTACGATGATTCTCCAATTCACTCTGAAATTCTTTGAACTTTTCAAATATTTCAGACTTGTGTTTCATCAAGTAGATATACTCATATCTGCTCAAATCATCTGTGAAGATCAGAAAATAATGATACCTGCTGCGAGCTTCAATATTCATCGGTCCACATACATCAGCATGCATGATTTCCAACAAATCTGTTGCTTGCTGCATTGTTCCAGAGAACGGAGTCTTAGTCATCTTGCCCATGAGGCATGGTTTGTAAGCATCAACTGATTCATAATCAAGTTATTCCAAAAGTCCATCAGCATGGAGTTTCTTCATGCTCTTTACACCAATATGACCTAAACAGCAGTGCCACAAATGAGTTGCACTATCATTATTAACTTTGCATCTTTTGGTTTCAATATTATGAATATGTGTATCACTACGATCGAGATCCAATGAATCATTTTCATTGGGTGTGTAACCATATAAGGTTTTATTCATGTAAACAGAACAACAATTTATTCTCTTACTTAAATGAATAACCGTATTGCAATAAACATGATCAAATCATATTTATGCTCAACGCAAACACCAAATAACACTTATTTAGGTTCAACACTAATCCCGAAAGTATAGGGAGTGTGCGATGATGATCATATCAATCTTGGAACCACTTCCAACACACATCGTCACTTCACCCTTAATTAGTCTTTGTTCATTCTACAACTCCCGTTTTGAGTTACTACTCTTAGCAACTGAACTAGTATCAAATACTGAGGGGTTGCTATAAATACTAGTAAAATACACATCAATAACATGTATATCAAATATACTTATGTTCACTTTGCCATCCTTCTTATCCGCCAATCACTAGGGGTAGTTCCGCTTCCAGTGACCAGTCCCTTTGCAGTAGAAGCACTTAGTCTCAGGCTTAGGACCAGACTTGGGCTTCTTCACTTGAGCAGCAACTTGCTTGCTGTTTTTCTTGAAGTTCCCCTTTTTCCCTTTGCCCTTTTCTTGAAACTAGTGATCTTGTCAACCATCAACACTTGATGCTCTTTCTTGATTTCTACCTTCATCAATTTCATCATCATGAAAAGCTCGGGATTTATTTTCGTCATCCCTTGCATACTATAGTTCATCACGAAGTTCTACTAACTTGGTGATGGTGACTAGAGAATTCTGTCAATCACTATCTTATCTGGAATATTAACTCCCACTTGATTCAAGCGATTGTAGTACCCAGACAATCTGAGCACATGCTCACTAGTTGAGCGATTCTCCTCCATCTTTTAGCTATAGAACTTGTTGGAGACTTCATATCTCTCAACTCGGGTATTTGCTTGAAATATTAACTTCAACTCCTGGAACATCTCATATGGTCCATGACATTCAAAACGTCTTTGAAGTCCCGATTCTAAGCTGTTAAGCATGGTGCACTAAACTATCAAGTAGTCATCATATTTAGCTAGCCAAACGTTCATAATGTCTGCATCTGCTCCTGCAATAGGTTTGTCACCTAGCGGTGCATCAAGGACATAATTCCTCTGTGCAGCAATGAGGATAAACCTCAGATCACGGATCCAATCCGCATCATTGCTACTAACATCTTTCAACACAATTTTCTCTAGGAACATATCAAAATAAACACAGGGAAGCAACAACGCGAGCTATTGATCTACAACATGATTTGGAAAATACTACCAGGACTAAGTTCATGATAAATTTAACTTCAATTAATCATATTACTAAAGAACTCCCACTTAGATAGACATCCCTCTAATCCTCTAAGTGATTACGTGATCCAAATCAACTAAACCATGTCCGATCATCACGTGAGATGGAGTAGTTTCATTGGTGAACATCACTATGTTGATCATATCTACTATATGATTCACGCTCGACCTTTCGGTCTCCGTGTTCCGAGGCCATACCTGTATATGCTTGGCTCGTCAAGTATAACCTGAGTATTCTGCGTGTGCAACTGTTTTGCACCCGTTGTATTTGAACGTAGAGCCTATCACACCCGATCATCACGTGGTGTCTCAGCACGAAGAACTTTCGCAACGGTGCATACTCAGGGAGAACACTTCTTGATAATTAGTGAGAGATCATCTTAAAATGCTACCGTCAATCAAAGCAAGATAAGATGCATAAAAGATAAACATCACATGCAATCAATATAAGTGGTATGATATGTCCATCATCATCTTGTGCTTGTGATCTCCATCTTCGAAGCACCGTCGTGATCACCATCGTCACCGGCACGACACCTTGATCACCATTGTAGCATCGTTGTCGTCTCGCCAATCTTATGCTTCCACGACTATCGCTACCGCTTAGTGATAAAGTAAAGCATTACAGCGCAATTGCATTGCATACAATAAAGCGACAACCATATGGCTCCTGCCAGTTGCCGATAACTTGGTTACAAAACATGATCATCTCATACAATAAAATTTAGCATCATGTCTTGACCATATCACATCACAACATGCCCTGCAAAAACAAGTTAGACGTCCTCTACTTTGTTGTTGCAAGTTTTACGTGGCTGCTACGGGCTTAAGCAAGAACCAATCTTACCTACGCATCAAAACCACAACGATAGTTTGTCATGTTGGTGTTGTTTTAACCTTCGCAAGGACCGGGCGTAGCCACACTCAATTCAACTAAAGTTGGAGAAACTGACACCCGCTAGCCACCTTTGTGCAAAGCACCTCGGGAGAACCGGTCTCGCGTAAGCGTACGCGTAATGTCGGTCCGGGCCGCTTCGTCCAACAATACCGCCGAACCAAAGTATGACATGCTGGTAAGCAGTATGACTTATATCGCCCACAACTCACTTGTGTTCTACTCGTGCATATAACATCAACACATAAAACCTAGGCTCGGATGCCACTGTTGGGGAACGCAGTAATTTCAAAAAAAATCCTACGCACACGCAAGATCATGGTGATGCATAGCAACAAGAGGGGAGAGTGTGATCTACGTACCCTTGTAGACCGACAGCGGAAGCGTTAGCACAACGCGGTTGATGTAGTCGTACGTCTTCATGGCCCGACCGATCAAGCACCGAAACTACGGCACCTCCGAGTTTTAGCACACGTTCAGCTCGATCACGATCCCCGGACTCCGATCCAGCAAAGTGTCGGGAAAGAGTTCCGTCAGCATGACGGCGTGGTGACGATCTTGATGTTCTACCCTCGCAGGGCTTCGCCTAAGCACCGCTACAATATTATCGAGGATTATGGTGGAAGGGGGCACCGCACACGGCTAAGAAAACGATCACCTGGATCAACTTGTGTGTCTAGGGGTGCCCCCTGCCCCCGTATATAAAGGAGCAAGGGGAGGAGGCCGGCCGGCCCTATAGGCGCGCCAAGGAGGAGTCCTCCTCCTAGTAGGAGTAGGACTCCTACTAGGAGGGGGAAGGAAGTGGGGAGGGAGAAGGAAAGGGGGGCGCCCCCCCCTCTCCTAGTCCAATTTGGACCAGGGGGGAGGAGGCGCACGGCCCACCCTGGCTGCCCTTCTCTCTCTCCACTAAGGCCCATATGGCCCATTACTTCTCCCGGGGGGTTCCGGTAACCCTCCGGTACTCCGGTTTTCTCCGAAATCACCCGGAACACTTCCGGTGTCCGAATATAGCCGTCCAATATATCAATCTTTATGTCTCGACTATTTCGAGACTCCTCGTTATGTCCGTGATCACATCCGGGACTCCGAACTAACTTCGGTACATCAAAACTCATAAACTCATAATATAACTGTCATCGAAACCTTAAGCATGCGGACCCTACGGGTTCGAGAACAATGTAGACATGACCGAGACATGTCCCCGGTCAATAACTAATAGCGGAACCTGGATGCTCATATTGGCTCCCACATATTCTACGAAGATCTTTATCGGTCAGACCGCATAACAACATACGTTGTTCCCTTTGTCATCGGTATGTTACTTGCCCGAGATTTGATCGTCGGTATCTCAATACCTAGTTCAATCTCATTACCGGCAAGTCTCTTTACTCATTCCGTAATACATCATCTCGCAACTAACTCATTAGTTGCAATGCTTGCAAGGCTTATGTGATGTGCATTACCGAGAGGGCCCAAAGATACCTCTCCGACAATCGGAGTGACAAATCCTAATCTCGAAATACGCCAACCCAACATGTACCTTTGGAGACACCTGTAGAGCTCCTTTATAATCACCCAGTTATGTTGTGACGTTTGGTAGCACACAAAGTGTTCCTCCGGCAAATGGGAGTTGCATAATCTCATAGTCATAGGAACATGTATAAGTCATGAAGAAAGCAATAGCAACATACTAAACGATCGGGTGCTAAGCTAATGGAATGGGTCATGTCAATCACATCATTCTCCTAATGATGTGATCCCGTTAATCAAATAATAACTCTTTGTCTATGGTTAGGAAACATAACCATCTTTGATTAACGAGCTAGTCAAGTAGAGGCATACTAGTGACACTCTGTTTGTCTATGTATTCACACATGTATTATGTTTCCGATTAATACAATTCTAGCATGAATAATAAACATTTATCATGAAATAAGGAAATAAATAATAACTTTATTATTGCCTCTAGGGCATATTTCCTTCAGTTAGTAACAAGGGTTTTTGGAACCCAAATACACCATTCAATGTATTCATGAGGAGAACCAACAAATTTGGCATAAACATGCCCATCACTAGCACGACATAACACATAAGAAGGATTAAAATCGCCGGCTTTGTTGGGAGGGGTGACATTGCCCTTCTTGACATTGTTCTTCTTCTTCTCCTCGGAGGCACTCTCTCCCTCCTTCACAAAGGTTTGCATGAGAGGAGGAGTTCGTTTGGTCTTGTCATTCTTCTTCTTGTTCTTGGAGTCGGGCACGTACCCAACCCCTTCCTTGGCCACAACTCCCTTTTGGTTGATCAAGAGATCGCTGAGGTTCTTCTTGCCTTGTATGCAAGTCGCAAGACCTCTCTCAAGTTGCCCCTTTAGCTTAGCGTTCTCCTCAACGAGATGCACATGCTCACAACACGGGTTAGTAACATTTGCATTATCAATTAACATCATACGAGGGAAAGTGGCTTTTTCCTTGGTTAGCTTTACTTGAAGTTGATCATGAGACTCTTTGAGGCTAGCATGAGCACCCTTCAAGACCTTGTGAGCCTTGTCAAGTAGATCAAACTCCTCTTTGAGTCTAGCAAGATCAACCTCAAGTTCGGCCTTCTCGGAGTTTAGCACATGAGAAACTATGAGGACATGATCATAATATTTCTTTAACTTAGCATGATCAACGTTGTGTGACTCCTCAAGAGCCAAACGAAGAGCACACTCTTCCTCAAGAGCATTGGAAAGATCCGAAATCTCATCGGCATAGTCACGACTATGCCCTTCCATCTTAGTGATGGTGTCTTCGTGAGCCTCGATCATGTCATTGGCTTCACCAAGTTGTTCCAAGAGAGCAACAAAGTGCTTCTTGGTTTTTCCCTTGAGTTTGCCCATAAAGGCCTCGAACTCGTTAGCCTCCACATTAGCTCCCTCAAGTTCATTAATGCTATCCGTCGGAGAAGGGTGATTAATGATGGTAGTTTTGATATTGGGGGTTACCTTGTTGGTGGCTTTAGCCATGAGGCACTTGGCGGTGATGCTCTCATTGGGTGAGCCGAAGAGAGACACCCGCGAAGTCGTCGCAATGGCAACGGAGGCCATGGAAACCGACTCATCATCTTCATCATCGTCATCATCCTCATTGTACTCTTCTTGTACAACCAATGCCTTGGGAGGAGTCTTCTTGGTGAAGTTGTTCTTGTTGGGGAACGACTTGGCCTTGTCCTTTCGGATGAGCTTGCCACCATTGTCTTCCCTCTTCTCATACGGGCATTCCGCAACAAAATGACTCACGTTGCAGCAATTGTAGTAAGTCCTTACACATTGCTTGCCCCTCATGCCACTCGAGTTGTTTTTGCTAAAGTTTGGCCTCGAGTTTTTCTTGCTCCAAAATTGCCTTGAAGCAAGTGCCATGTGTTCATGATATGCATACTTCGTATCTTCGGGGTTGCTCTCCTCTTCTTCCTCTTCTTCTTCTTCAACGGTGAGCTTGGCCTTCAATGCAAGGTTAGGCTTCTTTGCCCGTTGAGAACGGAGCACCGCATTGTCGGCGGTCTTGTCCAAAATGTTCATGGCCACAAACTCATCCAACACTTCGCTTGAGGTCAAAGTGTGGAAGTCCGGTCTTTGACGAATGACGGAGGACATGGCCTTGTGGTAGGGCATCATTGCCTTGAGGAATTTGCGCTTGATCCAATTGTCATCCGTGTCCTTTCTCCCATGATCTCGTAGTGAGACCGCGAGTTTGGTTACTCTCTGATAAAGCTCACGAGGTTCTTCATCTTCTTTCATAGCAAAATCATCGGCCTCATCTTGCACCACTTCATAGTTGGAGCGTTGAATGCTTGCGCTTCCCCGGTAGAGAGAGACAACACAATGCCATGCATCTTTGGCCAAGGCGAAGGGATGAAGATGAGGTAGGTATTCGGGTGGAATTGCATCTTGAATGATGAAGAGAGCATTCTCATTGAATTGATTATCCGCGGCTTCTCGAGGAGTGAAGTTGCTTGGATCATGCGGATAAAAACCTTCTTCAATGATTCTCCAAAGGTTAGTGTTCACATGATTTAAATGACGTTTAAAGCGGTAAACCCAAGAATCAAAGTCCTCATTTTTCACAATCTTAGGGGGAGGACCGGCATGATTCAAATGAGTAGAAGGAACCGGTCCACCATAAACAAGTGGTGGTTCCACATGAGCAAAGATGCCGGTGCCATTTTTACCACTAGAAGATGGAGCCTTTTCACTACTAGCTTCCCCCTTGTCGGGGATAACATCCGTCACCTTGTTGGTGGGATCACCCACTTTCAACGGTGCGGTGGAAAGTTTAAGCCCCTCAAGAAATTTAGTAAATATGCTTTCAACCTCGGTTGTCATGGAGGTCTTCAATGTCTCTAAGGCCACATTGAATTCCTCACGAGAGACCGAGGTTCCCCCATCGCTCGTGGATAAGATCGGATTCACACCAGAGTGTTCCTCCACACCGTCTACGGTATCAACCATACTCTTTGGACGGTAAAGTCCTTAATAAAGAGACGAGGCTC
Source organism: Triticum urartu (assembly GCF_056163025.1). Classification (NCBI taxonomy): domain Eukaryota; kingdom Viridiplantae; phylum Streptophyta; class Magnoliopsida; order Poales; family Poaceae; genus Triticum; species Triticum urartu. The sequence goes on from NC_141877.1 coordinate 618,603,573, forward strand.
TGATACCAATTGAAAGGATCGATATGGTTGACTAGAGGGGGGTGAATAGGCAACTACCAATTTTTAACTTTTCTTTATCAAATTAAACTTTGCATAAAAGTAGGTTGTCTAGATGTGCAACTAGGTGAGCAACCTATATGATGCAATACCAACAAGCAAACAAGCAAGCAAGAGAAGTAACACTAAAGAGCTTGCACAAGTAAAGGTAAGAGATAACCAAGAGTGGATCCGGTGAAGACGAGGATGTGTTACCGAAGTTCCTTCCCTTTGAGGGGAAGTACGTCTCCGTTGGAGCGGTGTGGAGGCACGATGCTCCCCGAGAAGCCACTAGGGCCACCGTATTCTCCTCACACCCACACACAATGCGAGATGCCATGATTCCACTATTGGTTCCCTTGAAGGCGGCGACCGAACCTTTACAAACAAGGTTGGGGCAATCTCCACAACTTAATCGGAGGCTCCCAACAAAACCACGAAGCTTCACCACAATGGACTATGGCTCCGTGGTGACCTCAACCGTCTAGGGTGCTCAAACACCCAAGAGTAACAAGATCCGCTAGGGATGAGTGGGGGAATCGAAAATCCCTTGGTGGAAGTGTAGATCGGGGCCTTCTCAACCACTCCCGAGCAAATCAACAAGTTTGATTGGCTAGAGAGATAGATCGGGCGAAAATGGAGCTTGGAGCATTTAATGGAGCTTGAGCAATAAATGGAGCTTGGGGGAGGAAGAGGTAGGTCAAAGAGAAGAAGGGGACTCCCTTTTATAGTGGGGGCAACAATCCAACCGTTGCCCCCCACAAACCAGCCCCGCACAGGGCGGTACTACCGCTAAGAGGGGGCGGTACTACCGCTAGGTCAGCGGTACTGCCGCACCAGCCAGCGGCACTGCTGCACAGAGGAGACTAGTAGGGAATAGGACCCAATGCGGTACTACCGCGGTGGTAGGGGCGGTACTACCGCTTCTGAAACGGTACTACCGCCTCTACAACCGCAACTAGTGCCGCAAAACCCGACACGAGAAAAAGACCCCTCGATTCGAGGCGGTAGGAGCCAGACAGCCCAGCGGTACTACGGCAGCGGGGTCACGGGCAGTACTACCGCTGTGGAGCGGTACTGCCTCTTGTGACCCTTCGGCCGTACTACCGCTGGTAGTGTGGTACTACCGCTGGGACACTGAAGAGCGAGAGAGAATCTCTCCAATGAGGCTGAGGACGAGGCGGTGGTGCCAGGCACCCCGGCGGTACTACTGTTGTGGAGACAAGGGCGGTACTACCGCTGTGGAGCGGTACTGCCGCTTGTGTCTCCTCAGCGGTACTACGGCTGGGTTGTGCGGTACTACCGCTGGGACCCAGACAGGACAAGGAAAAGTGGAGAGACCTCTTCAAAGGAATGGACAAGCTCGGAGGGTGAGAAGCTGATGTGTACGTGTTGATTCCACCCATGCAAAACCCCAGCGGACCCCCTCTTGATAGTATGGTGCCCTCTATGCAACTAGTCCACCGAGAGAGAAACGAAAGAGCTACACCGTCTTGAAGGACACTCCGAAGGGAAGGAAATGTCTCGTGCGAGGGGTGAATCTCTAAACTATTCAAAGCACATGATTAGTCCGCAAAGATGTTGTCATCAATCACCAAAACTACCTTGAGATAGATATGATGTAACACAAGTTATCAGGGCATATTTTCAACAATATTTTCCCCATTTAAAGAGTTACCATGATGTTTGTATGTGAGTTATCAGCACTATTATTGTCGTGGAATTGTCACGGCAGATGTCCTAGAGCAAGGACTTAGTCGTAGGGCCATCGCACTAGGAAGCTTAAAGGGGTTAATCGGGACAAAGGACACGAGAGGGTTTTATACTAGTTCGGCCACTTACGATGAAGGTAAAAGCCTACGTCTAGTTGGGATTGGTATTGCTGGGGTTTCGATCACCAAGAGGCTCAACTCGCCGGCTTGGTTATCGACTTGTTGTTTCTTGCCCTAAGCCGCCACCGGGTCGTCCCCTTATATACATGGGTTGACGCCTGGTGGCCTACAGAGTCCCGGCCGGCTCATAATCGTGTCCGGCTCGGTGACTTTTTTTACATGCCTTTCTTTACAAGTCTTTCCTTACATACGGCAGTTCACAATATCAGGCCTTAAACCGCCTTCAGGCCTTTGAGCCTTCTATAAGACTAATAAACTACAATCTTGAATGTTTACTGGGCTTCTTGTGTAAGCCGCCATTGGGGCTGACCCGGCCCCTCCTGGGCGGGTCATAACCGATAGTAATATCCCCAACATTAGGCCCCAGGTTGACTTTGAACTTCGTTCTTTGTCAATCTTCAATACTTGGACAAAAATCCATCTTCTTATCTTCGTTGAAATTTTCTTGTAACCCGTCGTGACGTCATCTCTTGAAAACGCAAAAAACTTTCATGACGTCATCTTCCAACGGATCTTTTATCTTTAATGTTTCCTGAGAATCGAGGCGCCTGTATAGCTGGATAACCATTATTCGGCTCTCCCTTGATTTTCGCGCCCGTCTGTTCGCATCTTTTCCTTATAAATAGGCACGCCTGAGCCTTCTAACTTTCCTCTCTCACTCTGTCTTCTTCCTCTCGCAAACCTCCTGCTGCTCGAGTTCTGCCGCCACCGCGCCTCATCTCCATCTCCATCGACTTTGGCCGCTGCATCAACCTGAACCGATCCAGAGAAACCGCGGCGACCTCCGCAGTAGACCTACAACCGTAAGTTTTCTATCCTTCGTTTCTCAGATCTGCATTAGGGTTTTCAAGTTCCTGCGTGTTCTTCATAGTTCATCATAGTTCATCGTAGTTCTTCCACCGCCAGCCTTTTCTGATCCAAAAGTTATGTATATGCTCGCGCAGTAGTGTTTTTGTACCTTTTCTTGATCCACAGATCCCTTTCTCTGATTAAAAGGCTACTTCAGAACTTACCGACTCCTCTGTACTGAACTTTTTAGGTCTAGAATTGTTTTCATTTTGAACAACCATTTGATCTGGAATAATACCAAGCAATGTAGGAAACTTGTTTGTCTCAATACTTAGCTGAGTTTCCCTTTTTCAAATGTCTGTAGTCATGGCGGCTTATCATGCCGCCTTAATTTTCCTTACATGTCATTAGCCCTTAACTAAGCCGCCATTACTTGTTTGCATCTTCGTCACTTAACTATCAATCTCACCATTAAACTGAACCGGCATGCTGTTTTTCTTTTCAGTTCTTTTCACATCATGTCATCCAAAACACCAACCATCTGTAACTGGGTTCCCTCAACCATAACTGAGGAACGTTTAAAAGAGTTCTTCACCATAGGATTTCTGCCAGCGAAAACTGTCATGTCTTACCGTGCCCCTGACTCAGAAGAAGAACGGCCCAATCCAAGAGATGGTGAGGTGATCGTTTTCACTGACCACATGAACTGTGGCTTCTCACCGCCCGACTCAAAGTTCTTCAGAGAGGTCCTCCACTTTTTCAAGCTCCATCCTCAAGATATCGGGCCTAATTCCATATCTAACATCTGTAACTTCCAAGTACTCTGTGAAGTGTATCTTCAACAAGAGCCGACCGTGGAGTTGTTTAGAGAATACTTTTATTTGAACCGGCAGAATGAGTGCACCAATGGCCTTAGCTTAGAGCTTGGAGGCATATCAATTCAGCGCTGGCAGGGTGTCGTCTTCCCCCTCATTGTCTTACCAAGTCACCCAAAGGACTGTAACCAGACTTGGTTCTACTGCCAGGACACTTCACCAGTAAACGAGAAGCCACTGCCGGGTTATCGCCCCGATCATCTTGACTCCAAGTTCGCGCTTCCTGGTAAGCTTACCGTCGCTGAATGCAAGAGGCTGATACCGTCTATCAAAAGGATCAATGCTCTGTTGGGGAACGGGTTGACTGGAGTTGATCTGACCCGCTGCTGGATCTCATGGCGGGTCATCCCTTTGAGCCGTCGGTCAAAGATGATGTATGAGTATGGCGGAGGCCCGGGTGACTCTCTTCGTCACAGCCCCGTTCAACTGACAGAAGAAGATATTGTCTCAATGTCAACTCTTCTGGTGAACGGGAAATACGAAGATTGCAATGTCATCGGGTTAAACCCCTTCTGCCAGCTTAACCCGGTACCAGAAGTAAGGATGTCGTTATTTCTCTCTTTTGTATTTTCCCAGTCGTATTGTTTTAATACTTGCCTGACTCTTTATCTTGTTTTTACCTGTCTGCAGGCCAACTCTGACTTCTGGAAAGTTAAGTATGACCACGAGGCTGCCAAGAAAGCGAAAGCTGCCACCATAAATGCCAAGAAAATGACCCGGAGGACGAAAAAGAAGGAGAGCATTGCTGAAGATTTGATGAAGCTTGATGATACATCTGACTCGAAGGTAGCCCTTGATTCCCTTGGCCAATTTTTTAACAATCTTATTGACACTGATCATTACCAGGATGACACTGGGGCCAGTCAGGCTGTGGAAGCAGAGGTAACTATCATTTCCTCCGACTCAAAGCCCTTGCCAAGACAAAAAGTTCGACGAGTGATCCGTAAAGTAAGGTTTTCTAACCCTTTAGCTCACTTGGATCCCAACTTTCGTTTGAAAAAGCAGCAACATGAAAGCCGTTGTCAAGCTTGGACTGAAGATGAGCCGGCTGTCGTTCTTCAACAAACTCCTCAGAAGCATCCGAATGAGGTTTGCTGCTATCTTTAACTCTTTTTAATGGATCCTTCCCCTTATATTACTTTCAACTCTATTTTACCCTTTCAGGAGGTGTCTCGCTCTTCTGGCGACTCATCGCAGACGCAATTTCTGGCCTTCAAGACTGCCCCTAGGTAATGAAAAATCCTCATATTTTCCGGGTTGTTCAAATTGTATCTTTATACTGATGATCTTGCAACCTTTTTCTTATTGGCCAAGCTAAATCCAAGAAAGCGAAGGTAGCTAAACCGGTGGAAGACCCGACAGTGCTTGCATCTGACCCGGCCAGGCCATCTTCTCCATTAACCGATGCTCCAGCAGACCCGCCTGTTGATGTAGAAGCAAATCCTCCTAAGCCGTCGTTTGATGAGACCATTGTGAACCCTTCTGCTACTAGACCATCAAGCTCAGCCAACCCGCCATCATCTTCTGCACAAGACGTTCAGATCACCGGGAGCCGCTTTATTGAACCAGGGAATCCAACCGTGCTGGCTCGGTGTACTGCAAAACAAGAGGCATTGGAGAGGCAGAAAGTTCGCTTTGACGTTGCCAACTATGACCATCTAAATGCCAATGATATTTTATCCGGCTATCTTAGCCATGTACACTCCAGTCGCGACTCTGAGATTGAAATGGTCAAACAGCTGCAGTTGAAATACGAGGTACGTTCTTCCGGCTTATCTATATTCCTTCAGCCCCCAAGTCTTCAGATTATGAGAGAACCAGAATGACATGTAGACTTTAAAATATAGGCCGAGACCTTTACCTTTGAAACTTTTCTCGAATTCAATAGAACAAAGCTTCAACTATAGTCCCCAAGGACCGGTTCATTTTGATCATAAATGAGCCGGTACTTTAAATTGTTTGGTGTCGTATTCAAAGGACTTAATACTCCGGCTTAACCTTGACAAACTTGCTGAACTGCATACATTAGCCCTCAAATGCCAAGTGTTGTTACTTTGTAAGGTACTTGGGACTTAAAGTATGTCTTTAGAGTCATAAAAATTTGATTTGGCATACATTAGCCCCCAAGTGTCAAGTGGTTTTTTGTAAAGTAATTGAGACTTGAATCTTGATTTTTGAACTTGAAAACAAAATCTTGACTCATCTGAATGTTTTGCAGAATGCCTTATCTGAGTTGAACTCGCAATTGACTGATGCGAAGACCCGGCTAGCGAGTCAGGAGGCAGAAATCAAATCTGCTAACTCCAAACTGCAAATAAGTCTCTCTGTGGCGGAAAATTTAAAGACCAGCTTCGCTGCCAAGAAGAAAACTTGGGAAGAGGAAAAAATGCTTCTGACCCAATGTGCTGAGAAGGCCGAAACAGCCTTTGAAGAGATTTCAACAGAGCTGAATGGGTTAAAGGGCCGGTTGTCTCAAATGGTGGCTGCCATCTTTGGTAAGCCGTCTGACTTCAACTTTGTGTTTTTTTGCTGATCCGGAGTATAAGCCGCCAGTTGACTTTGTGTATAAAATATGTGCAGGCCCTCGAAGCAAAAATCTGAGCCAAGACCCTTTGATTAAACTGAAGGCAGTTGTCGGTGTCAAAACCGGCGGATCTCGGGTAGTGGGTCCCGAACTGTGCGTCTAGGCCGGATGGTAACAGGAGGCAGGGAACATGATGTTTTACCCAGGTTCGGGCCCTCTTGATGGAGGTAAAACCCTACGTCCTGCTTGATTAATATTGATGATATGGGTAGTACAAGAGTAGATCTACCACGAGATCAAGGAGGCTAAACCCTAGAAGCTAGCCTATGGTATGATTGTTGTATATGGAGTTGATTGCCTACGGACTACAACCCTCCGGTTTATATAGACACCAGATAGGGTTTGGGTTACATAGAGTCGGTTACAATGATAGGAGATCTTGAATATCCGCATCGCCAAGCTTGCCTTCCATGCCAAGGAAAGTCCCATCCGGACACGGGACGAAGTCTTCAATCTTGTATCTTCATAGTCCAGGAGTCCGGCTGAAGGTATAGTCCGGCTACCCAAACACCCCCTAATCCAGGACTCCCTCAGTAGCCCCTGAACCAGGCTTCAATGACGACGAGTCCGGCGCGCAAATTGTCTTCGGCATTGCAAGGCGGGTTCCTCCTCCAAGTCCTTCATAGAAGATTGTAAACACCAAGAGTAGTGTCCGGCTCTGCAAAATAAGCTTCCACATATTGCCATAGAGAGAATAATATTAACACAAATCAAATATGCTGACGTATCCCGCAGTGCGTCATCACACTACAGCCAAGTCCTTCACTTGAATCGTTTTCACTTTGCCACCTCAGCGTGTTTTGCGAGGCGGTTTCCTTGGCACGTCTTGTCAAAGCAGAGATCGTGTACCCCCTTTTACGGGATTCTCATCAATACGGACATGGTAACCCAACCGCGCCACTTATCACGGCGCTTGGGAGGCAAGCGAGTTTTACTAGGCAGGTGGGGACGCACAATCGCATCCGCCCATATAAGGGGACAAGGATCCACCTTTTTACCTACGCCTTCTTCCTCCTTTGCCTATCCATCTCCTGCGCACCCGAGCTTCAGCGCCCAAGCCCGCACTTCCCACCTCAACCTTCTCCAGCAATGTCCGGAGCGGGAGGCGAGTGGATGGTCTCCTGCGCCACGGAGGGCAAAGTCAAGAAGCTAAGGAAGGTCGGATACCTGTCCAAGGACATCGCGCACCGGCTTCCCGAAGAGGGGCAGCTTCTCCCCACCCCAAGGCCCCATGAGATGGTAGTATTTCTCCCCCGCTTCCTCCGCGGACTTGGTTTTCCACTCCACCCATTTGTCCGGGGGCTCATGTTCTACTACGGCCTGGATTTCCACGATCTGGCTCCGAACTTCATCCTCAACATCTCGGCGTTTATCGTCGTGTGCGAGGCTTTTCTCCACGTCCGCCCCCATTTCGGCCTTTGGCTCAAGACCTTCAATGTCAAGCCCATGGTGGTGCGCGGCAGCCAGGCGGAGTGCGGAGGCGCCATGGCGGGCAAGATGGCCAACGTCCTATGGTTCGAGGGCTCTTTCGTGGAGACCCTAAAGGGATGGCAATCCGGGTGGTTTTATATCACCGAGCCGCGCGATCCGAAATGGACCGCAGCCCCCGAGTTCCGATCTGGACCCCCCACGCGGCTTATGTCCTGGAAAGAGACGGGCCTGTCGTGGGGTGACGAAAAAGAGGTGACCGGATTGCAAACATGCATCCAGTCCCTGGTGAACAAGCCAGTCCGGCTTGTTAATGTAATCCAGGTTATGCTCGTCCGCCGGATCCTCCCGTGCCAACAACGGGATTTTAATCTGTGGGAGTTTGACCCGGTGCAACATCAAACCCTCAGCAGGCTCTTCGACACGACGTACGAAGACGCCTGGAAGATGCTATTCAAGGGCGCCGAGGCTCCCGCATCCGCTTCCAAGGACCGCGAATATAGTTCGCAGCGTCACGCTAGCGAGGTATGCCATCTACACCTTTTACAGGATGTTAAGCTTTTTTCATAGTTTGACTCTATGCGGGATCTAAACTCCCTTACCTTTGACAGGCTTGGCGGGCGATATCCGGACCGATTAACTGTCCGGCTCCGCTGCTCGAAGACCCAGCCCCAGCTCTACTAGCGAAGCTGCTGGTTCCGGCGCCTTATGCGGTGCCGGAGAAGAAGGCCAAGAAGAAGAAAACCACGGGGACTCGAAAGAGTGCCCGCAACGTGGTGCTGTCGGACTCGTCATCTAACGAGTCCGAGATGCCCTCCTCCCGCAAAAACGAGGAGGAGGAAGAAGAAAACTCTCCCCCCCCCAGCGGAAGAAGGAGAGAAGAGGAAGGCCGCCCCAACGGGGGAGGCCGAGGGGTCTAGGAAAAGGAAGACCCCTCCGCCGGACTATGCCCCCAACGCCGAAGAGGGCAAAGAGGAGTGGCCAAACAGGGCCAAGCGTGTAACACCCTCGATGCGACTATATCTCCCACGTGTCGAGGCACGACTTAGAGGCATAATCGCATTGAAGGCATATGTCGCAAGTTAGGCAATCTTCACAACATCCCATGTAATATAATAATGAAAGGGGATATAACATAGTTGGCTTACACTCGCCACGTCAATCAAGTACATAAATAACATTACATCATCCAAACACTCATGGCCCGACTACGGCGCCAAAATAAAAGAGAACCCAACATGCGACAACGGTCCCGTTCACCCCCAACTGGGCACCACTACTGATCATCGGGAAAGGAAACATAGTAACGTTGAGAATCCTCGTCGAACTCCCACTTGAGCTCATAAGCGTATCCTGGAGCGGAATCATCCGGCCCTGCATCTAGTGTAATAGTAATCTGTGAGCCACAGGGACTCAGCAATCTCGCACCCTCGCGATCAAGACTATTTAAGCTTATAGGTATGGCAAGGTAAATATGTGGAGCTGCAGCAAGCGACCAGCAAGTATGGTGGCTAACTTATTCGCAAAAGAGAGCGAGAAGAGGAGGCAAAGCGTGAGCGAGAAACTAGAGAGCAACCTGCGCAAACATTACTCCAACACCGTGTCCACTTCCCGGACTCTGCCGAGAAGAGGCCATCACGGTAACACACTCAGTTGATTCATTTTAATTAATTAAGGTTCAAGTTATCTACAACCGGACATTAACAAATTCCCATCTGCCCATAACCGCGGGCACGGCTTTCGAAAGTTCAAACCCTGCAGGGGAGTCCCAACTTTGCCCATGACAAGCTCTCACGGTTAACGAAGGAATAGACCTCCTCCCAAGACGTTCCGATCAGACTCGGTATCTCGGTAATTCAAGACACTTCGACAGGTTAAAACAAGACCAGCAACACCGCCCGAATGTGCCGACAAATCCCGATAGGAGCTGCACATATCTCGTTCTCAGGGCACACTCAGATGAGACTAGCTATGAGTAAAACCAACCCTCAAGTTTCCCCGAGGTGGCCCCGCCGGCAGCTCAGTTCGGACCAACACTCAGAGGAGCACTGGCCCGGGGGGGGGGGGGGTTAAAATAAGATGACCCTTGGGCTCCGGTAACCCAAGGGAAAAAAGGCTAGGTGGCGAATGGTAAAACCAAGGTTGGGAATTGCTGGAAAAGCTTTAATCAAGGCGAACTATCGAGGGGTTCCCATTATAACCCAACCGCGTAAGGAACGCAAAATCCGGGAACATAACACCGATATGACGGAAACTAGGGCGGCAAGAGTGGAACAAAACACTAGGCGAGAGGCCGAGCCTTCCACCCTTTACCAAGTATATAGATGCATTAAGATAACATAGCAATATAATGATATCCCAACAAGTAAATAAATGTTCCCACAAGGAACGGCCTCCAATCTTCACCTGCAACTAGCAACGCTATAAGAGGGGCTGAGCAAAGCGGTAACATAGCCAATCAACGGTTTGCTAGGACAATGGTGGGGTTAGAGGTTTGACATGGCAATTTGGGAGGCTTGAAAGCAAATGGTAGGCATCATAGCATTGGCATAGCAAAAGAGCGAGCAAACTAGCATAGCAAAGATAGTAGTGATTTCGAGGGTATGATCATCTTGCCTGCACAGTTGTCAGAGTTGGCTGGATCCTCAAAAGCAAACTCAATGGGCTCCTCGTTAGCGAACTCGTCTCCCGGCTCTACCCAAACAAGACAAACAAGCAACAAGGATACAATCAACCACGTGCAAACTCAAACAACACAACGCAAAGATGATATGCTATGCGGGATGCGATGCGGGATGCAAAATGCAAGATATGACAGGAAATGCATGAATCTGGCCTCAACTTGGAAAACCAAGTGTGCCACTCGAAAGATGAGATGAAATCGCTTGAAAACGATATAAAGAACGCCGGAATCAGAGTTACGGTTTGGAAATGGCAAGCGATTCAAAAATGACACTGGTCTGCGATTTGCAGCAAGTAGCCATCTAAATGCAATGAGATGAACATCCTACAGCAACCAAACATGACAACAAAATACATGGCAGGGATGCATACAAGATGCTTAACAAAAGTCTAGCACTGAGCTACGGCCAATTCATCCATTAACAGGTTCAAACAAGCATGGCAAAAATGCATATGACAAACAGATTTTAGACTTAGTGAAATTAACACTTGTCTGGAATTTCAGATCAGGTAGCCCTCTTTGGAGCCACAAAACTACATGTTACAGGACCTAAACATGGCAAAGTAAAGCATGAAATGGAGCTACTTAAAGAGCTTAATAAAAGTCCCTTAGTGACCTTGAGCCAAAAGGGATCAGAAAATACAATTGTAAGCATGTGAACATAGCAAAAACATAATCCGTTTTTAGACTTAGTGAAAACTGGCACATGCTGAAACATAACTCAAGTAGGCATGTTTACGAGCTCGATGCACTCACTACGGTGCAAGTCATGGCAAGACAAGCACACACCCATAAAGAAGGCACAAAATGCAATCTAGACATGGCAAGAACAATAACATAGCATGCATGGATCAACTACAACATCTCCGGCAAAATTGCAAACAAGTTGACAATCTGCCCAGATTCACAAAGTAGCAAAAGTAGAGATCGATTGACTCAAGCTAGGGTGCTCCATAATTGCAAACAAAGACATGGATGGATAGATCACTACAATATTAACAAAACATCCTTACTGATCATCCTCAAAAGAGGCACGGATCACTAGGAAACAACACGAACATATGACATCATGAGATAAACAGCTCCAGGACTTAGTGAAATTACTAAGTCCCTGAAAATAGAATTAGCAAGTGCACCACTTTGCAAGCTTGCACTAGGCACCACACACATCCTAAACATACATGGGTTGCACCTCTGGAGAGATGACAAAACCCTTAACAAAACATATGTAGAGCATCATGGCATATCATGCACACATTAATCATGGCAAAAATGACAAAAACCTAAACGGATTAGCAGATCTGACAATTAACTCAAGTAGCCCTCTTCTAACAGCATTTCGGGCATCAAGATGAGCTCAAATGAAAATGATGCAATGGAATGAAATGATGTACTCTCTGAGATGAACATTTTGATATGCTATATGCATGAATCGGAGCTACGGATACAAAGTTACGAGGTCTCGAACAGGAGCACTTGGATCTGCAAATCTCCGGGACTTAGACGAATTTCACCTAGGGTTTGCACGGATGACGAGGACGGCGGCGCATGCACTGTAGCTGGCCGGATACGAGGTCGCCGGAGCCGGCGTTGAGGAGGGAGGAGGCGGCCGGCGAGGGCGCGGTCGCCGGTGGCCGGGGCGGCGGCGCAGGGGCCTGCGGTGGCCGGAGCTGGGGCGACGCCGGCGAGCTCCTGCGGCGGCGGACCGGGACGGTGGCGGCGGACGGCTGGGCGGCGACGGCGGCGCGGGCAGGCGGGAGGCGGCGGCGGCACGCGGGCCCGAGTGGCGGCGGGGAGGGCCCGTGATGGGCCGCGGCGGGCTGGCGGAGGAGGCGGCGCGGGGAGGCCACGTGGCAGCCTCTGATAGGCGCGGGCGGGTGGCGGCGGCGTGTCCGGCCGGAACGGACACGTCCGGCGCGGCGCGAGGTGGATTTTTAGGGTTTGGACGGGGGAGGATCCGGATTTCTCGAGAGGGGTCTATTTATAGCCATAGAGGGGGCTAGGAGAGTCCAAATGAGGTGCGGTTTTCGCCCACGCGATTGTGATCGAACGCTCTAGATGATAGAGAAGAGTTAGGTGGGTTTTGGGCCAAATTGGAGGGGTGTTGGGCTGCAACACACACGAGGCATTTTCGGTCCCTCGGTTAACCGTTGGAGTATCAAACGAAGTCCAAATGGTACGAAACTTGACAGGCGGTCTACCGGTAGTAAACCAAGGCCTCTTGGAAAGTCTCGGTCCAATCCGGAAATGTTTAATGCCCACACACGAAATAAAGGTAGAAATGACCACCGGAGGAGAACGAAGCGCCGGAATGCAAAACGGACAATGGGGAAAATGCTCGAATGCATGAGACGAACACGTATGCAGATGCAATGCACATGATGACATGATATGAGATGCATGACAACAATAACAACACACGGAGACAAAGACCCGAACGCGAGGAAATAAATATAGCTTAACGCCGGAAACGGCAAGAGATGGAGTACAAATTGGGAAAGTTACATCCGGGGTGTTACAAAGCGTCCGGTGAAATCGTAAGTTCGGATATCAGAGTAACTCATGATGTTCCTTTGTTGCACAGCTTTCCCTAATGTCGAATGTAATTATGCAGTCCGCCCCGGGCCGAATTCGACGAATCGTCGGGCGGCTCCCTGGACTCATCGGACGTGAACTCAGTTCCGCCCGCTGTCTCCCCCCGCACTGTAGACGACGCTGAAGTGGCGTCGCGACAAGCTCCGGGGCAGGAGGAGGTGGTCCCGGAGGAGCCGCAAGGCAACCTCCCGGACTCCAGGAGTGAAGGAGATAAGGCTCCCCAGGGCTCTCAGTCCGGCTTTGTGCCAGACACCGCGCCAGAATCTTCCACAGTTCCGGACCGCGGTAGGCGAACTCCTTCCAAGAGGAGCAAGCCTTCTGAGCCGGCGGCCTCCGTCCAACCGGAGGTGCCAGACAATCTGCTGGAGGTGCTTGACGATGCCTCCATCGACGAGGGGCACCGTACTATTATGAGTACGGTGATCCAGAAGGTTCAGTCCGCCAAGAGCGGACTGACTGAAGCTTGCGCTAGCCTTCTAACAGGCTTCGAGGTAAGTAAAAATATGTAAAAATATTACCGCATAGACAGTAGCCCCTGATGCTCTGTTTGGCGTTCGGAAAGAAAAGCCAAATAGAGGATCTATTAAATTTCGCAGGAGTCTAAAAAAAGAGTCAATATGCGTATGCAGGCTTCGCTGCTATCCACCGCCGCACTGACTGCGGAGGTGGGTGTCCTGAAGCAGGACCTCGAGCGGACCGAGCAAGAGCTCGGCCTTGCCAAGCGGCGGCTCGAGGAGGAAGAAGGTAAGAAATACCTTACAAAAAAAGTGCCTATAAAAAGGCTTGATTGCAAAAAGAGTAACAGGATTGTACTGCTTATTGTAGGGGCCACGACTGAGGTGGCGACCCTTAAGCAGGCGCTGTCTGAGGCCGAAAGAAAACGGCCGCGGAGCGCACCGAGCGAGACAGACTTGGGGCTCAGGTCGGCGAGGTGCAGCAAGAGCTTCAGGCTCTCATGAAAAAACATGAGAGTTTGGAGCTGGAGTCGAAGGCGCAAGCATCCGAGCTTGCAACGGCCCTAGAGGCTGCCAAGTCTGCCAAGGCCGAAGCCCAAAAGGCCCTCCAAGAGTTGGAGGAGGTGAGGAAGATAGCATCGGGTAAGACATTCTTTATGCAAAGCAGAAATATAAAGTGAACTACCTGTTACTTACCCGAATCCGAAGCTCTCCAGGGGCATTCGCAGATCTTCCCCGCAGCATATCCGACGACGCCGCATTCTACCGAGCTGAAGAGGGTAGCTTGACGGAGAAGGTGTTCTGGTCTCAGTATTCTAAGGCCGGACACCCTGTGCCCTTGAGCGACCAGCTGAAACAGCTGGTCGAGCTCCACAAGGCGGCTGAGCAGGCCATGAAGGGCTTCATAGTTCGGCTGTGGCCCGGAGAGGCCCTGCCTGGGAGCTATTTCGGGCTGGTGCGGTGGCTGGTGGAGGCCTGTCCGAGGCTTGAGGTCATCAAGCGCTCCGTCTGCATCGAAGGTGCCCCTCGGGCCCTTGCCCGTGCAAAGGTGCACTGGGGTAAGCTGGACGGTGAGAAGCTTGTGAAGGACGGGCCGCCGCCGGGGAAGGAGCATCGCAAGCCCGAGAACTACTACAAGGATGTTCTTGCAGGTGCCCGCCTTGTGGCGGATGAATGTACCAAGGATGTGATATTTGAATGAACTCGCTCGTGTTTATCCTGTGCGCTGAAAACTTGTTCATATGCGCTAAGCAATGCTTATTGAATTTAAAATATTACTTTCTGTGCGGCCGTTTATCAAAAAATTGAGAGATGGCCAGTCGTCGGCTTCTGCCCCCGTGCCACTAGTGCTGGGGTGTTCGGGATAAACCTGAGCGCTCTTTTTCCCATAGTTGGGTCCTTCGAGGGAGGCGCTCAGCACAACGAACCAGGCAATCGGACTATAATGCTTGAACACTCTCACTTAGCCATAGAACTCTACAATTTTAAATTTCGGCGAAGCCCCTAGTTCGGAAGACCGAGTTCGGGGCGCTATCCACGCCTTGGCCGGACAAAGCCAGCTCCTCGCTCGAAGCGGCATAAGCCTTTAGGGACTTGAAAAACCTCCCGAACAGCGACCGGTCTCTCGCCACATCATGACAGTCAGTTTTAGCTTTCTCCACTGAGGTGCTTAACCCAGCTGAACCGGGGCACAATCGCAGTGGTTCTTCTAGTGCTACCTTAGCCGATAGAGCGGAACGTAAGGCACCAAAACATAGGAGCCGGGCAAACCCAACTATTAACCCAAATCATGATTCGGAGCCGATGCTATAAGTTCGGGGTGCCGCACTTGTGAAAGTGTACGGACTTCTCACACCATTATGAGGGGTACTGAAGCCCCTGGCGTGTTTTCCGTACCATGGTGTACGGGTGCAATCATGTCATTTAATAAACATAAATGTGAAAAGAAGATAATGCAAAAAATAGACAAGAAGCTAAGCATTGTTTATAGAGAGGCTATTTATGAAAGCTGAACGATACAAATAGTGCGGTAAGCAAAAGATATTGGACTATTCAGTATGTCCTGACCAGGGGTAGGCCGCGGAATTGTATTTAAAACAGGTATACCGCTCGTAACAGAGACCACCTGGGAGTTCCATAATGCGGCATGGCTTGTCTGCCTCCCTGGATCTTGCATCGTTTGTGCGGCAGTCGAATTGCCGAACAGGTCGTCCGAAGTATGGAGTCCTGAAAGTAAGAAAAAATTAAAAAATGAATCCGGCAGCCCCTAGTACGTTTTAAGCCGTATTTTGGGCATGCCGTTATTGTGCCCCTTCCCCTGTGCCCATGGTATTTCAAGGGCGTAGTTATGTACGCGTGGTACTAGTTTCGCTATGTCGCGAAAGCTGGGGTTGGGGCCGCATTTCTACGCTTGCTCAGAGTGTGCCAGGCGGTCCTGCTGTGGGTTACTCCGGGCGCGCTTGGCAGTGTCTGGCTTTTTAATGGCTGGACTGGAGAATTGCCTGAGAAGGCTACTTTGTACCTCCGCTGCGAGAGCCGCCGTATGCTCCTCCGTACGGAGGGAGCGTTCGGTGTTTCTGTTGGCCGTAATTACTCCTCGAGGGCCAGGCATCTTGATCTTGAGATATGCGTAGTGCGGCACCGCATTGAACTTTGCGAATGCGGTTCGTCCGAGCAGGGCGTGATAGCCACTGCGAAACGGGACTATATCAAAGATTAACTCTTCGCTTCGAAAATTGTCCGGGGATCCGAAGACCACGTCAAGTGTTACTGAGCCTGTACAGTTGGCTTCTACACCTGGTATAACGCCTTTAAAGGTCGTTCTTGTGGGCTTAATCCTTGAGGGATCTATGCCCATTTTCCGCACTGTATCCTGATAAAGCAGGTTCATGCTACTGCCGCCGTCCATGAGGACTCTTGTGAGATGAAATCCGTCGATGATTGGGTCGAGAACCAATGCGGCGAAGCCACCATGACGGATGCTAGTGGGATGGTCCCTTCGATCAAAAGTGATCGGGCAGGAGGACCATGGGTTGAACTTTGGGGCGACTGGCTCCATCGCGTATACGTCCCGTAGCGCACGCTTCCGCTCCCGTTTGGGAATGTGGGTTGCGTATATCATGTTCACCCTCCGCACTTGTGGGGGAAAGCCCTTCTGTCCATTGTTGTTCGGCGGCTTGGGCTCCTCGTCGTCGCTGTGCAGCCCCTTGTCTCTGTTTTCGGCCCTTAACTTGCCTGCCTGCTTGAACACCCAACAATCCCTGTTAGTGTGATTGGCTGGCCTTTCGGGGGTGCCATGTATCTGGCACAAGCGATCGAGTATTCGGTCCAAACTGGACGGGCCCTGAGTATTCTTTTTGAATGGCTTTTTCCGCTGACCGGATTTATAGCCTTTGAATCCGGCATTGACTGCCGTGTCTTTATTGCTGTCGCTGCTAACACGGTGTTTTTGCTTATTCCGACGTGTCCTCCCACTTTTGTCCTTGGTATCCGAATTACCAGGGTTCTTTGATAAGTTATTACTACGAGCTAGCCAGCTGTCTTCTCCCATGAAAAAGCGGGTCATGAGTGTCGTGAGGGCTGCCATGGATTTCGGCTTTTCCTGTCCCAGGTGCCGGGCAAGCCACTCGTCGCGGATGTTATGCTTGAAGGCTGCTAGGGCCTCTGCATCCGGACAATCGACTATCTTGTTTTTCTTTGTTAGGAACCGTGTCCAGAATTGTCTGGCCGATTCCTCTGGCTGCTAAATTATGTGGCTTAAGTCGTCGGCATCCGGTGTTCGCACGTAAGTGCCCTGGAAGTTGTCGAGGAATGCGGCTTCCCGGTCCTCCCAAGAACCGATTGAGTCTGCTGGCAAGCTGTTAAGCCAATGCCGGGCCGGTCCTTTAAGTTTGAGTGGGAGGTATTTGATGGCATGTAGATCATCGCCGCGTGCCATGTGGATGTGAAGGAGATAATCCTCGATCCATACCGCCGGATCTGTTGTGCCATCGTATGATTCGATGTTTACAGGTTTGAAACCCTCTGGGATTTTATGATCCATTACTTCATTCGTGAAGCATAGCGGGTGTGCGGCGCCTCTGTACTGGGCTATATCACGACGTAGCTCGGAAGAGCTATGTCTGTTGTGTTCGGCCCGGCCAGATTTGTTGTATCCGGAGTGAAGATCATTGTCACATGTCGTAGGGCGCCTGCGCGATCCGTAGATCGATCTTGTTTGTCTTGCCTTATCCTCCAGTATGTCTCGCAGGTCGGGCGCATTTTCCCGTGCCTTAGTTGAGCGGCGTCGGGGCATGGCTTGGGTGGAGGGCCGAGAGGCCTCTCTGTCGCGGCCGCGAGGTGGCCGGTCTGCCATGTCATGCGCTGGTGATGTAGGTGCTTCCTCCTCTCATCGGGGTAGCGGCCTGCGCTTCGGGTAACTCTTGGAGGGGCGTTCGAGTTCATACTCTTCGGCCGCAAGGACTTCAGTCCATCTGTCAGCTAGCAAATCTTGGGCAGCTCTAAGCTGTTGCTGCTTTTTCTTGAGGCTGCTTGCCGTGGCTAAAAGCCTGCGTTTAAAACGCTCTTGTTCGGCGGGGTCTGATGGTATGACGAATTCGTCGTCATCGAGGCTTGCCTCGTCTTTGGAGGGAGGCGTATAGTTATCATCCTCGACCTCTCGGTCTGCCGCTCTCTCATGAGGGCTGGCTTCTCCATCTTCCTGTGCCGAATCTTGCTGAGGTGGGTGTTCTTCGGCACTATCCAGGGTAGTATTATCTCCTGTGCCGGAATCACCGTTTTTGCTTTGGCGGGATTTAGAGCGGCGCCGCTGACGCCGGCGCTTTGGCTGTTTCTTGGGGGCGTCATCCCCCACTGTTCCATCGCCATCTCCATCTTTTGGAGTATCCACCATATATATGTCATATGACGAGGTGGCCTTCCAGCGCCCTACAGGTGCTGGTTCCTGTTCGTCTCCTACATCGTCGTCCATGCCGTCGATGTCTTCGGAGCTGAAGTCAAGCATGTCGGTTAGATCGTCGACAGTGGCTACAAAGTGGGTGGTGGGTGGGCTTTGAATTTCCTCATCGTCCGTATCCCACCCTCGCTGACCGTAGTCCGTCCAGGGCTCTCCTGATAAAGAGAGAGACTTAAGAGAATTCAGGATGTCGCCAAAAGGCGAATGCTGAAAGATGTCTGCGGTGGTGAACTCCATTATCGGCGCCCAATCGGATTCGATTGGCAGGGGCGCGGGGGATTTGGAGTCCGGGAAGGAGTCCGGATCCTCGGAGTCACGGGTCGTGCAGAGTGCGGGGCTAGCGTTCGGCTCGATCGCTTTCGGGATCGCAGCCCCCGAGGTGACGTCCAACCGCTCATCCTCGATTGGCGCAATAGGCTCCGAGTTAGGGGTCGGAACCGATGCGTGTGCGGCCTCCAGGACACTGTCCGGGGGCAGAGCTAGATCATGCCCCTCGAGATAGTGCGGCGCGCTTGGCCGTGGCTCAAGCCCGTCGAAGATCAAGTCTCCGCGAATGTCAGCCGTGTAGTTTAAGCTTCTAAACCTGACTTGATGGCTAGGGGCGTAGCTTTCGATCTGCTCCAGGTGGCCGAGCGAATTGGCCCGCAGAGCGAAGCCGCCGAAGACGAAGATCTGTCCGGGGAGAAAAGTCTCACCCTGGACCGCATCGTTGTTGATGATCAAAGGAGCCATTGGGCCTAAAGGCGACGACACAGAGGAACTCTCAATGAAAGCACCAATGTCGGTGTCAAAACCGGCGGATCTCGGGTAGTGGGTCCCGAACTATGCGTCTAGGCCGGATGGTAACAGGAGGCAGGGAACACGATGTTTTACCCAGGTTCGGGCCCTCTTGATGGAGGTAAAACCCTACGTCCTGCTTGATTAATATTGATGATATGGGTAGTACAAGAGTAGATCTACCACGAGATCAAGGAGGCTAAACCCTAGAAGCTAGCCTATGGTATGATTGTTGTATATGGAGTTGATTGCCTACGGACTACAACCCTCCGGTTTATATAGACAACGGATAGGGTTAGGGTTACATAGAGTCGGTTACAATGATAGGATATCTTGAATATCCGCATCGCCAAGCTTGCCTTCCACGCCAAGGAAAGTCCCATCCGGACACGGGACGAAGTCTTCAATCTTGTATCTTCATAGTCCAGGAGTCCGGCTGAAGGTATAGTCCGGCTACCCGAACACCCCCTAATCCAGGACTCCTTCAGCAGTGTATACTTTGGTAGAACAACTGTATATTGGGGCACAGCGGGCTCTTGCCGCCATCTCTCCTGCCAATCAAGGACCCAACCGGCTCGGCGACGTCCTGAAGAAACTGTCAATCCTGCCTGTCAGGTTTCAAGAAGTGAAACGCTCCTATGCACGAGCCGGGGCTTTGACTGCCCTGAGCCGCTCCAAGGCTTGGGTGCCAGACCTAGACCCGGCGGACGTGGCCAGAGGCTATCCCACTGTGAAGGAAGAAGGATCTCCCTTTGAGCAGGATGACTTCATGGCTTGCGTGCGCGGAGTCCGGCCTCAGGCAACTACCCTTGGAGATGATACCAATATTAACAAATATCAGCCGGGTTTTGATAGTGAGAATAAGAAGATGGACACTCCCTCGTACAAGGTAACAGATTTGATTCCACCGGTAAGAGAAGACACATTTGCCCGGGAAGTTGACCCGGTCGGCCTGATCGACGACGAAGCCGAATTTGTCGCCGTGAATGGTTTTGATTGGTCAAAACCTAACTTCCAGCCAACAGAAGGTGGTGAACCGGCAAGGGAGGAACAATGATCATCTTCGTGGGCTTATAAAGCCTTGTAATAGCTTAGCTATGAAAACACTGTATGCTTTGCTTATGCCATCGCGCATAAAACACTTCTATGTGATTCTGTATTTCCTGATGCCAATGTATGCATCATATTTAATGTTTGTTTCTGCAACATTTGAACTCTGTTCCTGTAGATACAAAGAAAAGATTGGCTTGGCGGCTTAGAACCAAACGGGGTAAAACACCCGGTTTATAGCCAATATGTTTACCACAGTAGGAACCAGAACCAGATATAAACAAAGGACAAGGGATGAGACTAACTCTTTTAGTTAATGCAGTAGGTAGTTGCGTATAAGTAATAACCATACCTTGTACCTTTTGATCCTTAGACCGCCGGCTTGAATAACCTGGGTGATGAAATTGATAATTCAAACTTTATGAGAAGTCAATGCTTTTGAATACTCAATGACCATTATACCTTGGTAGCTGTGTTGTAAAATAGTCGAGCCGGTGAAGAAGACCAGGCTACTTATTTGTAATATTGAGACAACAAAAAACTAAAAGGCAAACAACAGATAATAAGCATAATTTAACCTTGTATTCAAAAGGTTGGGGGCTTCTGATTCGAATACGATCAATAAACCGGACCAAAGGGGTTAAGCTAAGGTTCGAATACGACCATATAGCCCCCAGTGGTTTTGGCATTGCGCCGATCAAGAGGGTACCGACAGCTATGTTCTCTTTGGTTCGAATACGACCTATGTTTGAACAGGAAGCCCCCAAATAACCTTGAGAGGTTTTTAACGACCCTGATTCGAATACGATCCAAGTCAGACCCAAAAGGGGTTAAGCTATGATTCGGATACGATCAAGAAGCCCCCAAGTGAGTTTGGCCTTGAGCCGATCAAGAGGGTTACGACAGCTATGTTCTCTTTGGTTCGAATACAACCTATGTTTGAACAGGAAGCCCCCAAGTGACCATCAGATTTGCAGCTAGATTCGGATACGATCATAAGCCGGACCAAAAAAGGTTAAACTTGATTCAAATATGATCAGCTCCTTAATAGTCATTTGAAAATAAGAAATAACACAGATGCATAATCTTTAAAAAGAAAAGAGACCGATGGTCTTACTTTATTACTTATCATGGTATATACAATGTCAAAGTATGTACATGATGAGAGCCGGTGGCTCAGGTGTAGTATGACCAAAGTTGAGCAATGTTCCACGGCCAGCAGGTCTCCTCCTCCGACTTACGTGAGTCTTTGTGCTCTCGAACGTCAATGAGGTAATATGACCCGTTGTTTAAGTTCTTACTGACCACAAAGGGTCCTTCCCAAGGTGGGGATAACATGTGTGCATACGACAGATCCTAGATGAGCCGGAGCACCAGGCCGCCTTCCTGAAAAGTCCTGGACTTAACCCGGCGGCTGTGATAACGGCGCAGGTCCTGTTGATAAATTGTTGACCGGGCCGCTGCTAAGTCTCTTTCTTCATCCAACAAGTCAAGTGCATCCTGTCTGGCTTGTTCATTATTAGCTTCAACATAAGCCGCCACACGGGGCGAGTCATGACGGATGTCACTAGGCAACACTGCTTCTGCTCCATAAACCATGAAGAAAGGTGTGTAACCTATCGACCTGTTAGGTGTGGTGTTGATACTCCACAACACCGAGGGTAATTCCTCTACCCAACAACCCGATGTTCGCTGTAAGGGAACCATAAGCCGGGGTTTGAGACCTTTCAAAATTTCCTGATTGGCTCTCTCAGCTTGGCCATTGGATTGAGGATGAGCTACAGAAGAAACATCAAGCCAAATGTGCTCACGTTGACAAAACTCCTCCATAGCCCCTTGGGATAGATTAGTGCCATTGTGAGTGATAATGTTGTGTGGAAAACCAAAACGGAAGATCACCTTTTTCATGAACTGAACCGCCGTGGCCGCGTCACACTTACTCAATGGCTCTGCCTCAACCCACTTAGTGAATTTATCAACTGCCACCAAGAGATGTGTCTTTTTATCCTTAGACCTTTTGAAAGGTCCCACCATGTCAAGCCCCCAGACCGCAAACGGCCAAGTGATTGGAATCATCCGGAGCTCCTGAGCCGGCACATGCGCCCGTCGTGCAAACTTTTGACATCCATCACATCTGCTGACCAGATCTTCTGCATCAGCGTGAGCCGTCAACCAGTAAAAACCATGACGAAAAGCCTTGGCCACCAGAGATTTTGACCCGGCGTGATGACCACAATCGCCTTCATGGATCTCACGAAATATTTCTTGACCTTCTTCGGGGGAAACACACCGCTGAAATGCTCCAGAGACACTGCGATGATATAATTCTCCATCCAAAATTGTCATTGACTTAGACCGCCGGGTTATCTGTCGAGCCAGGGTCTCATCCATTGGCAACTCTCCCCGGGTCATGTAAGCCAAGAACGGTACTGTCCAATCTGGGATGACCTAAAGAGCCGCCACCAACTATGCCTCCGGGTCAGGAATAGCTAAATCTTCTTCTATGGGCAATTTGACAGACGGGTTATGTAAAACATCCAAAAAGGTGTTAGGTGGTATCGGCTTAAGCTGAGACCCCAACCGGCTTAAAGCATCAGCCGCTTCGTTCTTTCGACGGTCAATGTGCTCCACCTGATAACCTTTAAAATGCCCTGCAACAGCATCAACCTCCCGGCGATAAGCCGCCATGAGAGGGTCCTTGGAATCTCACTTGCCTGATGCTTGTTGAGCCACTAGATCTGAGTCGCCAAGACATCTGACCCGGCTCAAACTCATCTCTTTTGCCACTCAAAGACCATGGAGCAAGGCTTCATACTCTGCTGCGTTGTTAGTGCAAGGAAATATCAACCGTAACACATAACAAAATTTGTCACCTCACGGAGAGGTTAACACAACTCCAACCCCCGAGCCTTCCAACTGTCTGGACCCATCAAAATGAATAGTCCAATATGTGTTGTCTGGTTTCTCTTCTGGCATCTGCATCTCTGTCCAGTCATTAATGAAGTCAACCAGTGCTTGCGATTTGATCGCGGTACGTGGCACATACTTCAACCCATGAGACCCAAGCTCAATTGCCCACTTGGCGACTCGCCTAGTGGCTTCTCTGTTTTGAATGATGTCTTCCAAAGGAGCAGAGCTAACCACGGTGATTGGATGTCCCTGAAAATAATGCTTAAGCTTCCGGCTTGCCATGAACACCCCATATACGAGCTTCTGCCAATGTGGATATTGTTGCTTGGATTCAATTAACACCTCACTGACGTAGTAAACCGGCCGTTGAACCGGATGCTCCTTGCCAGCCTCCTTGCACTCCACCACAATAGCCACACTAACAGCTCATGAGTTAGCGGCCACGTATAACAGCAGCGGCTCTTTCTCAACTGGAGCAGCCAGGACCTGCGGCTCAGCAAGCTGTGTCTTCAAATCTTCAAAAGCAGAGTTTGCAGCATCGCTCCAAATAAAATCATCTGTTTTCTTCATCATCTGATACAGAGGCATTGCTTTCTCCCCTAACTGGCTTATGAACCGGCTCAAAGCAGCAACACGGCCCGCCAGTCGTTGAACGTCATTGATGCATGTTGGCTTGGCCAGGGATGTAATTGCCTTGATTTTCTCCGGGTTAGCCTCAATACCTCGGTTAGACACCAAAAAACCCAAGAGCTTGCCTGCTGGGACTCCAAAAACACACTTGGCCAGGTTAAGCATCATTCTTTGTCAGACACCGGGTCCTTGGTAGTATCAGAATCAGCATACTTGACGAGAGCCGCCATTAACGTTCCCATGTCATTACAGTCACGTTTGAGCCGCCCCAGCTTCTGCTTCAGAGGTTCAAAACGGCAATTTTTTCTCCAACATCAAGACCGCTGAGCCGGCATCCATCTTATCAGATGAATGTATTATCTCCTTGACCCGGTGCACCCAATGGGTTGTGGATTCACCATCCTATTGCTTGCAATTGGTCAGGTCCACAATCGACATAGGCTGCTTACACGTGTCTTTAAAGTTCTGGATGAACCGGGCCTTCAACTCCGCCCATGAGCTGATAGAATTGGGTGGCAATCCCTTCAACCAAGTACGAGCCGTTCCATCTAACATCATAGTGAAATACTTGGCCATTGCTGCATCGCTCACCTCCAATAACTCCATAGCCATCTTATAACTCCCAATACAAGCCCTGGGCTGTAAGTCAGCCGTGTAATTAGGTACCTTACGAGGCCCCTTAAAGTCCTTTGGCAAACGCTCATTACGTATGGTCGGCACCAAGCAAGGAACGCCTCCGGTTCTTGTGGCTGCTCCTGCCTCGACCAAGGTTGCGGGATAAGCCGGAAAAGTTTGATGAGCCGCCTGGTCTGCTGCGATTTGAACTGCTCGTTGTGCCTCTTGACGAATCCTCTCCTGATCCGCCAAGTTAAGGGCTCCAGTACGCACCGGCTCATGCATGTATGGTCGGTTGTGGCGTTGAGCATTTCTTGACATTTCTGCGGATTCCATATGCCTACTGTAACTCAGGCTCCGGCTTGGGCGAGGAGTTGAATGGATCTTGTCTCGACTGTAGGAGTATGCATCCTGCTGCGCCAGAGCTGTTTGAAGAAGCTCTCTTACCCTCCGTGTTTCAATTGCCGCCAGTGAGTCACCTTCCATCGGAAGAGCCGCCAGACGAGCCGATGCTGCGATGAGGTTTTCCAAAGGGTTGGAGAAGTGACCCGGCGGCGTTGGGACGTAATGAGGCGGAGCGGTAATTATACGAGGCGGATCCATGGCGCGCGGCTGGACCGGTGCGCCGGGTGTTGTAATCCGAGGTGCCTCCGGCGGGTTACTTCCCCCGGCTCCGGGTGTGAGAAAAAGATTCCTAGGATCGAGCGTCAGAGGCAGACGTGATTGGGTTTTCTGATGCCTCCTCCTCATGACCTCATTCGATGCATTTAGATCCACCGAGAGCCGGAAGGTCTCCGCTTGAAGCTATTGAGCACGAACGTCCAAAGCCGCCCGCTCTGTTGCCATCCTGACTTCCTCCGCGGCTAGATTTTCTTTAGCTTGCACCATCTCTTCACGTACGCGTGCCACCTCTGCGTCATGCTGGACTTTATCCACCGGCTCTACCACGGCAGTCAACAGAGTCGTCAGTTTATTCATAGGTCCATCAAGATCTGAGCCGGGGGCGCGCGGGGTCTCCTGACCCGGCTGCGGCCGACCCGGTAGATGTTGTCGCCGCTGCTGTAGAGTTATGCCTGGGCTGTGTCCCCGCCATGAAGACTCCGGCCTAATTCGGCAGCCCAAGAGGGTCCGGAATACTGCTGCCATCGGAACAGCCCCCGAGCATGCCGTCCTGCAGTTGGTACAAAGAGTCTGTCTCGCCCGTTGATGAAGCAGTATCAGAACAGACGGCCGTCTCACCGCCCTCCATCGATCCTTTTGAGTATTCACCGCCGTGGACGCAGCCTACGAAGGCATGCTTCACGGCAGATTGAACACGGGCGGTCCTCGTGCGCCGAGCCGTTTCGATGAGGTTGGTGTGGACATACGGCTCAGGACCTGACTCGCCGATCTGGCCTATGAAGACGTGAATTCCGCTGAAGGGGGTCCGGTATCCGTACTCAATTGAGCTGGCCTCCGGGCCCAGCCTTCGTCGTCGATGTAGAGCTTGCCGCGACGACTCTTGGTCATCCGGCCCACAGCGTATCCCTTGAGCCCTTCGAAGTTGCCCTTCAAGAACTCAAATCCACCGTGCGCTGGCCCCACGGTGGGCGCCAACTGTCGTGGAATTGTCACGACAGATGTCCTAGAGCAAGGACTTAGTCGTAGGGCCATCGCACTAGGAAGCTTAAAGGGGTTAATCGGGACAAAGGACACGAGAGGGTTTTATACTAGTTCGGCCACTTACGATGAAGGTAAAAGCCTACGTCTAGTTGGGATTGGTATTGCTGGGGTTTCGATCACCAAGAGGCTCAACTCGCCGGCTTGGTTATCGACTTGTTGTTTCTTGCCCTAAGCCGCCACCGGGTCGTCCCCTTATATACATGGGTTGACGCCTGGTGGCCTACAGAGTCCCGGCCGGCTCATAATCGTGTCTGGCTCGGTGACTTCCTTTACATGCCTTTCTTTACAAGTCTTTCCTTATATACGGCAGTTCACAATATCAGGCCTTAAACCGCCTTCAGGCCTTTGGGCCTTCTATAAGACTTAATAAACTACAATCTTGAATGTTTACTGGGCTTCTTGTGTAACCCGCCATTGGGGCTGACCCGGCCCCTCCTGGGCGGGTCATAACCAATAGTAATATCCCCAACAATTATGCTTGTATTATCATGATATTTACATAGAAATTATCGGGGTATGTTTTTCAACAATTCTCACCACATGGTGAAAAGTGGATGTGGTATTTGTACGTGAGTTTTTTGGGGGGATATTTGTACGTGAGTTATCACCTCAGATGTCTGTATATAGCCGGACGCGAACTAGGAGCACTCGGCGACGATGCTTACCGGAATCTCACCGGCTGCTGTTGTCTAGGGATCAGTGCATAATTAGATTAAATGAATAGCTGTTGTTGAATACACCGCTCCATCATAGATTGGCACAGTGCGTTCCTGTTTGCCCGCATTATGTTAGGGTCAAAGCCGGACTGAAAGCACAAAGTATAGCTCATCATTTATTGGACTGCAAGGACTATTGAGCCACCTATACTTTATATCCACCTTACTAATAACACCAGTTGTACTGTTCAAGAGGAAGACTATCGTGGCATGAGTTCTGTGAGACCGCATTTAATAAGAACAAGTATAATAGAGCTGAATCAGCGGGCTATAAGAAATAAAATACTCCCTCCATTCCCTTATACAAAGCCATTATGAAAAATACAATTTGCATCTATACAAGGCCACTAATAGTAATCGAGGCAAAAAATAATGATGTTTCCTCGTACTACCAACTTTTTTAATACTTGCATGCATGTAATCATAATGACACTGTGCTACTTCCTTCCATTCCTTCTTTGCATGTATGTGGGCGTATTAATGATTCCGGTTAACAAAAAGAATAATTGACTTGCAATTTGAGTTTGTGGCCTTGTATAAGGGAATGGAGGGAGTAGTATATTTCTGCTTAGTTTGAAGAAAGAGAAGAGGAGAGAGAAGGTAAGTGGGCTCTTCGTGAAGAGCCAGGCTCTAGTACATACTCCTAGACACTTTGTGAGAATGAAAGATGAGCCACATAATAAAAAATAGTACACTTTTTGATCTACTATTATACATGTTGGCTATAAGATGGGTTGTAGATGACATGACACTGGCTTATAGCCAGCAGCTAGCTATACTATTAACCATGCTTTAAAAGAAAAACCAGGTATTGCTATCTAATGAAAATAAAGCTATATGCTCATCCAAGCAGATCGTATGTTATTAACACAAGTGTGTCTTTCACTATCTTATTTTCCTCCAAGGAAATCAATACGCAAGCGAGACGCATGCATGGTTGTGATTCCTGGTCTAATTTCTTTGAATATGGTAGCACCAAGCAAAGGGGACCCACGCCTAGGCATGCAGGGTCTGTTGGTTCAGACGTAGAGCATTAACTAACGAGTGTCGTGTGGAACGCGCCCTAATAATGCCTTGGACACGAAAGTCTGTACCAAGAATTCTAGCGCTAGATTTATTGTCAACCTAATTTTTATAGGAGTACTTTATATCACCTGACCAGATATAAAAATTCAAAAAGGTGTGTGCTCGTTGTAAAAAAAACCCAAACTACAGTCCTCTGTTCAAGAGGTGAAACCCCTGCACCGCTGATAAATGAATTTGTTGTCCAGACAGGTAATATAAACCCAAACAGATCAACTAGGATGGCTAGAACCAAAAAATACATTATTATCAGCGTGATTGTGCAAAACAGAGGAACGACGAGAAGATATCAGTCAGGTGACCTTGACACAGACGAACAACAGAGCAAGGAGATTAAGCACTAAAAGAGCAATGACGGGGGAAATTTCCAATCTTCACGAGATGAGTGGAAGCGGTGGTTCTTCACCTAGGCCAACAGGAGCAAGAACCATCTAGAGAAACGAGGAAATGGATGAGCTCTCGAGTTGTGGGCGTCAAATGGATATAAAATAGTGTGAAAGAAGAAAAATATGAGGGAGAAGTGAGGAGGGGCCAGTTGGAAGGACGAGGAGCGTCTTTGCATTTAGTTTAGATGGATGGTTGGTGGTTTGTAGTTGAGTTCAGCTCGCGTAGCCGAATTGAAGAATTTGTACCGAACCGCATGGACTTTAAGGCCTACACAAGTGAAAAGCAAATGAGAATACAAGAGGATAAAGTTAGTAATACAATGTGGCTAATATAGTGGTTGCGGATCTCAAGATGACTGGGTGGGTAGGATTCTGGTGGGCAGCGTCGCCGAGTGCTCCTATGCAATTTCGGTATATAGCCATGCTATTTACACCAAATTACCAGTGGTATATTTTTTTGAACAACTTTTATCTCGAGGGTGAAAAGTTACCGCAGTGTTTGTACATGACTTATTAGTTCTGATGTGCGTATATTACCATGTTATTTATAATGAAGTTTCTCGGGTATATTTTTCAATTGTCTCGGAATCATATCGTGGTGTTTCTGTTTGTCTGTTTTTAATCCAACGACCAAGTCGGCAAGGCACCACACTGTTCACTGGTGCCTTGGCTCGGTCAAGGCACTGGATCTCAGTCCCAGCCAAACAGCCCAACTGGGCAAGGCTATGAGAGCAACTTTAAGGGAGAGACCCATTTTATCCGTTTGGATCATCCAGACACAAAACTTGACCCAACGGGACGACACAAACGGACGCGGGTGTCCGCCTGCTGTCCTCCCTGACCCAAACTTGACCCAAATATAGGGAAAATTGGATACGAAGCGGATAGAAGCGGACGCTCTCGTCGACCGCTGTCGTCCGCTCGTGTCCGCTCCTGGTCCCACCTAGCAGTGCCCCGCCCACGCATCGACCGAGCCGGCTCCCCGCTAAAGCCGCCCGTGCAGCCCACGCCTCCATCCCGTTTCTTCTCATCCGCATCCACACATCTCCAGAACAAGAAAAAAGATCTCCCCTTCCACCTCAATCCTACTCCTCGGCCTCCTCTCGCCGCCGAGCCAAGCGTAGCAACCGATCGGTCGCTGCTCCGTCCATCCATGTCGTCGCTCGCCGTCCGCTGCGGGCTGGAGTGGGAGCTCGGCTGGCTCCGGGGCCTCTTCACGGCCGCGGAGCTGGCGGCCGCCGACCTGCTCCTGTAGCTCAGCAGGGACTACGAGGCGGCCGCCGCATCGTCGAAGGCCACGATCTTCCCCTCGCCGCGCTCGGCGAGCTCGTGCTGCGAGGTCCCCGTCAAGGAAGTGAAGGAGCGGGTCGTCGAGGAGACGGCGCCCTTGCCGCTGGGGTCGCTGGACAGGCGAGCGAGTAGGAGCTCGGCAAGCGCGTGCCTCGAGGACCTCACCGTGGTCGGCGAGGAGGAGCTGGAGCCCCCGCGGATCGCTAGGGAGACGGCGCCGGCACAGAGGAGACGGGGCGTCGGTGTAGCTGCTGTCCGCTCTGTCCGCTTTTGGGTTCTTGCGTTGGATGCCTGCTGTGTTCGTCCCATGTCCGTCAGGCGGACATGACGTTTTTTGTCTGTTTGGGTTCCTGTGTTGGAGTGGCTGACGGACGAGGGAAATAGCATGCTCTCTGTCCATGCACGGAAGGCGTTTAGGCCCTGTTTGGTTCATAAGTCCTAAGACTTTTTCTAGTCCCAACTAAAAAGTCTCTGGTCTCTAAAAAGTCCCTCCATGTTTGTTTCCAGAGACTAAAAAGTCCCTAGTCCCTTCCTAGAGGTTATTAAATGACCATGTTGCCCCTAGTATATAGAGAAATAACAATCAAACAACATCATGGGGTGACGGGTCAATGAATGCAGAGGGGCACTGTTGGAAAAGTTCCAAAAAAGACTCACCTTGAGAGTCTTCTTCATTTAGTCCCAAATGACAAGTTTAGTCCCTAAAAAGTCCCCCCCCCCCTTCGTAAAAAAGTCTCTAAGAGAGACTTTTTCTAGTCCCTACACAAAAAAGTCCCTGGAAACAAACACCCCTTTAATTTCTTCGACAACCGAGGCGTCTAAAATGGTGTCAGATTACCGCATCCATTTTACTACCTTCATTTCAGTTTACAAGTCCTACGCGTATACCTAGGTGATCAATTTTATCACCTTAATATAAATTATATAACACAAAAATTATACGGTTTGAAAATAAAACATCTAAAATTTATATTGGTATATTTTTTGTAATATATGACTTGTATTAGGTTGGTTAAATTGACGACCTAGGACACGCACACGCCCTGTAAACAGATCGTGAGATCATACCAGTGACCGAAAAACTGCAAATCGTGAGTGGTTTCAAGGTTGCAATCAAAATCCAGAGCTGAAAACTACCACAGGCAACATCAGCTTCGAACGTGACACTGAAAAGAAACATGCAGCATCCATCGAACGACAATATCAGAATCACCCAAACCTTAGAAAACAGCACCAAGTTGTCATCAGCCCGTGAGCCGTTATCCAACAAACACACACACTGACTCAGGAGCTAAGCCAGTACCCGCTACACGCTACAGAGAACTTGTACTAATTCAGGGATCAAACACACACTGATTCAAGAGTTAAAGCTAGTAAGCGCTAACGCCAACAGAGCATAATTAAGAACTTCAATTGAAAAAAACATAATTAAGAGTTTGAACTACTACTTCCTGACATAACCATTGCATAGATTCAGGCACAACCAAACAGAGCTAGC
The DNA here is from genome assembly GCF_056163025.1 of Triticum urartu. NCBI lineage: Eukaryota > Viridiplantae > Streptophyta > Magnoliopsida > Poales > Poaceae > Triticum > Triticum urartu. The sequence continues at coordinate 618,634,481 of NC_141877.1, forward strand.
AGCACTCTGCTCCCCGCATCCGTCAGGCCGGGGCGTGGAAGAGACGCACGTAGCGTCCCCGGGCGTCGTAGGAATGCGCGCAGTTCCAGACCTTGACGATCTGGACGGGGACGACGCTGGAGGAGTCGTCAAACATGTAGGCGATCCGGAGCTCGCGCGGGATCTCTCGAGGGTGCCCCAGCTCAAGGACGACGCGGACCGTGGAGAGGTCGGGCGCCGTGAAGCAGGCCGGGTCGATCTCGCGCAGGAACCCGAAGCGCCGGCAGTTGTCCTCGATGTCCTCGGCGGTCCGCTGCTCCACGGGGTAGTCGTGCAGGGCGACGTGGGCCATGCAGTCGGTCTCGGGGACGGGGACGTTGGGGACGCTCTCGGTATCCCGCAGGAGCTTCACCGTGACGCCGTCGACCTCGAACGGCTGCCTGCGCATGGCCGCCTCCCGCTCGGCGGGCGTGCCGAAGCGGAGCGTGGCGTCGCCGTACCCGCAGGTCGGGAACACCTCCAAGGTGTGCGGCAGGTCGGGGGCCAGGGCGCGGAAGACGCGGCGGATGAAGGGCACCGGGTCCGTCCCCGTCCCCGGGGTGATGTACGCGTACGCGAAGCGCTTCGCGTAGAGCACCTCCTCCGGGCTGCGGCGCAGCGTAACGTGCGCGAGCTCCGGACGGGACCGGGGCGTCTGCGACGGCGGGACGGCCAGGCGGACGGCGGCGGCGGCCGGGAGGACATCGTAGCCCTTGAAGACGTCGTAGAAGGCCGGGCGGTCGGTGGGAATCCGCAACGCCGTCGCCCCCTCCGGGAGCAAGGGGACGGTGGTGCGGGCAGCCATGTCGACTTTTGGAGGCAGTGGAGCGAATGGAACGGGAGGAGTGTTGCGAGGAAGACTGGAGTGCACAGGATGCTGGGTGCCTGTCCATTTTTAAGGTCCTCGGGGCATCGACCACAGACCACTGGAGGAGAGGTTGGTGCTCGTGCAGTAATGGCAGCGTGAACTGGCGAGTTGGAAGGTGGCGTGCCTTGCGGGTTTTGGGCAAGTGACTGCAGCGCGTGCGAAGTCAGGGTTGGCGTGATGCCATGCACATAGCGCGCACCTCGAGGCTTGAGTTCATGGTCAGGTCAAATCGAAGGCAGTCGGAGTTGCCGTGACAGGTCGTGCAGATAGGACATGACACTTATTATAACCTAAAGATGGTCTATATGCAGCATTCAAATAAATTAAAGGGCTCGTTAAATTTCTTTTTTAAACCCAGTACAGACGCAAGCACGCATATACATGTGTATATACTCATCCATATGAAAGCACACACGCACACCCTATCTCTATGAGCATCTCCGAAAGACTGAACCAGCATATCATCTTGAAATTTACTAAGTTGCCGTAGGCACTTCGTCATTGACAGAGACGTCTCCTCCCATTGAATGCGCATCGCCGGAAATCCTGAGATAAATACGAGCACAAGGATTTGAATCCTAATGGGCTGGAATAACCACCATCACTTTTTAACCATGCAACCATAGGTTGGTTGCTCGTTAAATCTCGATTGACTAAGATTAGCAAAGTCTTGGATCATTTTCTACACCATTGGATCATTGCTTAACGATTGATGCACTTTGAGGTGGACTGGTTGTTGTTGTTGTTGTGTTTGTTCGCCTAGAACAGGTGTATGCCCGTCGGACCTTTTTTCTTGTGAAAGTGCGGAGGATCTCGGTCCCCCACCGGCAGTAGGGACCTCATTCTTGTTTTTGCTAGGTTGAACGTCTTGGTTGGGGCTGTGTGGCGGCGGCGATGTCTCTTGGTAGCAATAATGTCTCGCACGTCCTATCCTCGTCCTGATGGTTCGAATAGCGTCGTCGGAGGATGTGTGGAGGTGTGTCTCTGTCGGATCTCATGGGATTCGGTCGGTGCTGGTCTTCGGTGAATCTATTTGGAGCTAGTTTTTGTTCTTCTTCGTTCGTGTGGTTCCAGTTTTGATCTTTTCAATCTACAACTATCTTCATCGGCGATGGTTGCTGCTCTGGTGTGCTGGTCCTTTGGGGCCTTAGCACGACGACTTCTCGACTGTTGTGATGGTCCTTTGGGATCTTAGCACGACGACTTCCCAACTATCTACTACAACAAGGTTTGCCTGACTCCGGTGATGGAGGGGTGATGACGGCGGCACGCCTTCGGCTCGCTCCAGTGCGTGTAGTCGTCGATACGTGGTCCATAGACCTAGTTGTAATTTTTATTGCCTCATGTGTTCTCTGTACTGCCATGATTGATGAATAGATTGGAAATTTCTCTTGCAAAAAAAATAAATACATAGTTCTTTTTTCTTTTTCTGCATGATGTACCAGTCTTTTTTTTGCGAGAAGATGTACCTATTATATGTCCGTCGAACCATTTTTCTTGTTGGGTTAGGACATCTTCAAAGCTGATCCGCAAATGTCTTTGGTATATGTCTGTTTTTATGTCTGGACGTGGTCCGCAGATATGATGCGGGAGGGAACCATTCAATACCTAATCACAAAGTATCCGTCTAGGAGGAGAAAAAGTAGGTCGGGACCGTGCATATGGTGGGATCTTTCTATTTTGGTGTCCGGTTGGCAGAAAAGAGAGAAAAGAGTGACCACCACGTGTGGTTGGCAGGAGATAGAAGAGAGGACCATGCATGTGATTGGTCAAATGCATGTCGGACTCCGGCAAAGTCCCCACGCTTATCTCAAGGATACCGGAATCTGTACGTTCGAACTGCAAAGCAGACATATACAGATCCTCATTGAATGGCAAAAGTGGTCCGGACACTGCTGTCCGGACATATAGTGAAGATTTAAGGGTACACTTTGGAGATGCCCTTGTTAGATAGATCTCTTCCCCAATGGGCCCAACGGCCCGTTGGACCCTTGACCCACGCCCTGGTCGGGGGCGTCCAGCCCAAGCAAGGCTGGTGGGCCCTAGTCACGCAGTGCCATATAGAGGAGGTGGGGACCACGACACAAGGTACGAGGTTCGCTGTCGACATTGTTCCCCACTCCTAACCCTAGTCCGATCGAGAGGGAGGCGTTGAAGCGATGGGAAGCTCCACCCCACCACTCACGCACTCTCTGCCATCATCGCCGTAGCCATCCACCATGGCCACTTCGGCGGATTCATCCACCTATGGAGAAGGTAAACCACCACAAACCACTGTAAACTCCAAGCCTACCCAATCCAGAGTGCTATCAATGGTATCAACAAGATTAGGTTTGAGTTTTTCGGTGGAAATCAAAAGAATCAAAGCCCTCCCCACAGAACCCTAATCTACAGGGTAAAGAAAACACCTCACCGGAGAAGGGCCTCGGGCCTCCCCGGCAAAAAGCGCCACCGCAAGGCCGCACCTTTCCTCTCGATCCGGACGGGCATCGGCGCGCCGAGCCGTCCAGAAGAAGAACCACCAGAGTTAGCCCAAGGGCTCGCCAGAAAAGGAGAAGGGGGCACCGCAGCCAAACCGCTCGACGGCGGCACGCTCACCGCAAGGTGGGCGCACAGCCGGCGAGGGGGTAGGCCACGCCGCCGCCGTCGGAACCTTCATCGCAGTCATCGTCCAGATCGAGAAAGAGGAGGCACTGGTGGTGGAGACAAAGAGGAGAGTACAAGAGGAAAAGGTGGAGGAGAGGGTGGCGCGCACAGCGCGGTTACTATCGTTGCCGTTGCCGGCGGCCAGTGAAAACTCGCTGGTGGCCTCGAGCCCCAGCCGCATCAGAGAGAGCACCGAGCGGCGTGGATGATGAAAGGAACGGGGAATGAGAAAGAGTCGGCGGCCGGACGCGGTGCGGTGGTCTCTTGGCGCCATCGCCGGCGGCCGGGCGCAACCCCGTGCTTCCGTCGTCAAGAGAGAGAGCGTGACGAGAGAGAAAGAATTGGGGGCTAGAGTTTTCGGGGCTAGAGTCGCTGCCTCATTTTGATCTAGCGAGGAGCGCGGACGTCTGTCCGATCAAATCGGACGGCTAGGAGGAAAAACCTAGCTCGTTGTCGAGCTTTAGGGCCAAAAGAAGGTGGGATTTTGGTCTGGCGGACCAGGCCAGAGAGCAGCGCCCCGCGCTGGGCCATTGGGCCGGTTACGGCCACTAGCGGCACGCGCTCAACAGGACAGAGAGAAGCGCGCATCTGTCTTCTGTTTTTTGTCTAGTTTTTTGACAAATTTCATACAGTTTTGCTATTCAAAATTATTCAAAGAAAAATTATCGTTTAGAAAATAGAAAAGTAAAAGTAATGTTTCAGAAAAGAAAAAGTTTATGCTTTTTTATTCAAGTTTTCTGCTGCAAAGTAAAAGTTTTATCCTCCAATTAAATTGGAACCAACGGGAAAATTTAATTGGAAGAACTATTCTTAGCAATTTTTTTCCCCTGTGGGTGAATTCTTAGCAATGTTTTTCCCCTGTGGGTGAAATCAGATTCAGATAGTTTCCGCTATGACAAAAGAAAGATATTTGTTTTAAAGTTAGAATATGGTATTGTTATTTTCTGACCAATGTTTATGATAACAGTAGTGTAATTCTATGAGTCTTATGTTGAAAGCTTGAATCTCTAATAGATTTTGTATCAAAGTGACCATTTTTTAGAGAACAGATAAAGATCAAGAAATGTTCTTGAGCTAGAGAAATGTATATTTCTTGTTCCCACTACAATAAAGTTGATGATGATTATTTCTTAGAAAAGATGTTCAATAGAAATACTATCATCACATTGTTATGGAATTAATGTAGAAGGATGATGTTTTATTCTAATTCTGCCACAACGGTGATTTAGAATATAAAATGAAAGTTTTAAAAAGTTTAATGTGCATATTTTTTAACCAGACCAACGTAGGGTTATTTTTATGCTCATTATTGTTGACTATTGGCTAAGTTTTCTTAGACTAAAAGTTTTTTATGCTTTCATTCGTGAAAGCGAATGGATGGGTACTTGTGACCCGAAAGATGACCAAGAAAGGTCATAACGTGAGGTAGTATGTTCTCTCTAAAGAATGGCTTAAAAAAAGAATTCCGGGATATTAATCCAAGAAAAGAAAAGAGATAGATCATTGAGAGTCTTGGTTGACGAATGTTTTTCATGTACTCTCTATGAAGATCATTTTGAGATGAAACAAGCAATATGCGTGTTTAATTTGACCAACGCCGGATCAAGCATGTGTGTCAAAGAGCATTCGGATTTATTTCTGAATTTAATGATTGAATATGCAGTCAAAAGAGCCAATTCTGGCATTTATGTCCCTTACAGGGAATTACCCGCATAGCGGGAAAAGATGATTGTAATAAAACCCGCATGGCGGGAAAAGTCTGGGGAAATACCTGCGTGACTGGGTAAAGTTGACATAGTATTATGTCAAACATCCTGTATGGCAGGAGAAATTTTGGCAAAGGACTTATCCTGTATGACAGGACAAAGATATGATGACTCATGTGTGTTTAATGTGTCCCACTCTGAGAGAAAAGTATGGAGTAGCTATTATGCTTTCCTAGTATCGACTGTACACCTTATGTGTAACCGTCATTAAGCACTCAATAAATCCAAAGTGAATAAAAGTTACAGACGAACCTAAAGATAAGATTGATATGCAAGTGTGACTTGCAAAAGTACTAATGATAAAGAACTCTGTTGAGTTTCTGAAATGGAATAAGGAAAAAGTACTCCCATACCAGTTAACAGATAACTTCATTTCGTATGAAGTAATCAGATAAATGAAGTAGATAATCGAAGTTTCCTCAATCCACAAGAGTTATGAATGTTTTTTCGAAATTGTGGCAGAAAAGATCTTGTCACATTTCGAGGGGGAGAAAGAAATATGAGATAAATTAAGAATGATGAACCTCCCCTATACTTTAGATAATGCGATGCACATTATGCATCTAAAGTGATCCATTAATAAAGAATGTGATCATCTCGGGAGTACGACGGTCATAATACCCCTAAAGAAGAAAAAAACAGTTGTATTCCTAGATCTTTTACAGTTCTGAAAGTAGACTAAAGAATACTAAGACGGTGTTTAAAGTGACAAACAGAAGAAAGTATTAACAGAATAAACCCAAATGATAAAGTTTAAAGATACCCCATTTTTGGTGAAGATGAAGTAATTTGGGGGAGCATGTTGTATGACCTATACAACACCTGTCGTTAGCTCTATAAGGGAGGAATGAGTAAACATGGATCTTGTGACAAAGGTCCCTGTAAAACCTATTGCCTCTTCGAAATGAAAGACTATAGAATTAATTTTGCCTCTTGGCAATGGCAGAGAAACAACAGCCCCATATGAAAGAAGTACCAGTACCTGACCTATTGTGTACCTTGCCATGAGTTTAGCAAGGGGGTACGATAGTGATCTAGGAGTGGATCACTGGACATCGGTCATAGTTATCCTTATTTACCTAAGAGGACTAAGGAAATATTTCTCGGTTATGGAGGTGATAAAGAGTTCGTCGTAAAGAGTTACGTCGATGTAAGCTTTTACACCGATCCGGATGACTCTGAGTATCAATCTGGATGCATATTGAAAGTGGGAGCAATTAGCTAGAGTAGTTCCGTGTAGAGGATTGTAGACATAGAAATTTGCAAAATACATATGGATTTGAATGTGTCAGACCCATTGACTAAAACTCTCTCTCAAGCAAAACATGATCACACCTTAGTACTCTTTGGGTGTTAATCACATGGCGATGTGAACTAGATTATTGGCTCTAGTGCAAGTGGGAGGCTGAAGAAAATATGCCCTGGAGGCAATAATAAAGTTGTTATTTATATTTCCTTATATCATGATAAATGTTTATTATTTATGCTAGAATTGTATTAAGTGGAAACTTGATACATGTGTGGATACATAGACAAAACACAGTGTCCCTAGTAAGCCTCTACTAGACTAGCTCGTTAATCAAAGATGGTTAAGTTTCCTAGCCATAGACATGTGTTGTCATTTGATGAACGGGATCACATCATTAGGAGAATGATCTGATGGACAAGACCCATCCGTTAGCTTAGCATAATGATCGTAAAGTTTTATTGCTATTGCTTTCTTCATGACTTATACATATTCCTTTGACTATGAGATTATGCAACTCCCAGATACCGGAGGAATGCCTTGTGTGCTATCAAACGTCACAACGTAACTGGGTGATTATAAAGATGCTCTACAGGTATCTCCAAAGGTGTTTGTTTGGTTGGCATAGTTCAAGATTAGGATTTGTCACTCCGAGTATCTGAGAGGTATCTCCGGGCCCTCTCAGTAATGGACATCACTATAAGCCTTGCAAGCAATGTGACTAGTGAGTTAGTTACGGGAGGATAATTGCAAGCAATGTGACTAATGAGTTAGTTACAGGATGATGCATTATGGAACGAGTAAAGGGACTTGCCGGTAACGAGATTGAACTAGGTATGAAGATAACGACGATCGAATCTCGGGCAATTAACATACCGATGACAAAGGGAATAACGTATGTTGTTATTGCGGTTTGACCGATAATGATCTTCATGGAATATGTAGGAACCAATATGAGCATCCAGGTTCCGCTATTGGTTATTGACTGGAGATGTGTCTCGGTCATGTCTACATAGTTCTTGAACCCGTAGGGTCCGCACGCTTAACGTTCGATGATGATTTATATTATGAGTTATGTGTTTTGGTGACCGAAGTTTGTTCGAAGTCCCGGATGAGATCACGGATATGACGAGTAGTCTCGAAATGGTCGAGAGGCAAAGATTGATATATTGGGAGGTAGCATACGGACACCGGAAGGGTTCCGGAGTGTTTCAGGTACATACCGGAAGGGTTACCGGAACCCCCGGGGAAAGATATGAGCCATAGGAGGGAGGCTAACCAGCCCACAAGGGGCTGGTGCACCCCCCACAAGGGAGGAGGCCGAATTGGTTTAGGGAAGGGGGCGCCACCCCCCCCTTTCCTGTTGGGGAACGTAGCATGCAATTTCAAAAAAATTCCTGCGATAATGCAAGATCTATTTAGGAGATGCATAGCAATGAGAGGGGGAGAGTGTGTCTACATACCCTCATAGACCGAAAGCGGAAGCGTTAGGTTAACACGGTTGATGTAGTCGAACGTCTTCGCGATCCAGCCACTACTGCAGGATACTGCTAACGCGACACTACGATCAGAGACCCTTCGATAAAACTGTGTGCGATGTAATAATCGCAAACGGTGGTATAAAAAACTCATAAAAAAGGTGCAAAACGTTTGCGATGGAGGATGCATCAAACACGGTTCAGATTTTAGTTGCGTGTGCGATGCAGGGCACACGTTTTAGTTCAGTTAACTGTTTGCGATGAGGAGGAACAAAAGAAACGGGCAGCCATATGAAGGTGTGTGCGATATACATCATACAGTTCACTCGGATGTACTATTTGTGATTAGGCAACACAAAAGAAACGGTCAGTCAGATCAAGGTGTGTGCGATATACGGCATGCGGTTCACTCGGATGAACTGTTTGCGTTGAGACAAGAGAATAGAAACGGTTAAATATATTAAGATGTGTGTGATACGCGGCAAACATGTCTGTAATTAGAAATATGTGCGAAGACCGATAATAACACAGACGATTGCTTCTAATAAGATATATGTGATATGCTCTGTCTACACAACATATAAAGGAGGTAGGGACCACGACACAATGTACGAGGTTCACTGCCGCCACTGTTCCCCACTCCTAACCCTAGTCCGATCGAGAGGGAGGCGCTGAAGCGATGGGAAGCTCCACCGCCACCACTCACGCACTCTCTGCCATCACCGCCGTAGCTATCCACCATGACCACTTCGGCGGGTTCATCCACCTATGGAAAAGGTAAACCACCACAAACCACCGTAAACTCTAAGCCTACCCGATCCAAAGTGCTATCAGCCCTTAAATCTTCTATTTTCTTGTTTTTGAGGAATATATAGATAGAACATGGTGAGCCATTCTTTTCTTTTGTTCACGCGAAGACAGTGTGTTTTGTTTAGTTCCACTGTTAAAAATTATTACGACCGAATGATGCAACCATAGTCAGTGAGCAAACACTTAAATGATAGCACAATGACCTTTTCTTAACGTGTATGGACATTATTGTAAAATCAATGAATTCTTAGCCAACTAAGCACTAATTGTTCCTTTTTTACCAATATTTATTGAGTCTCGATAACTGCCACACGTGTGGTGTATCGGGTAGTTGTGTCACATGCCTCGTGTGGCATGAACAACAACCAGCCCACACACCTACGTGTGGGCAAAACAACTAATGCCCACACACATCTTTTTTTCCCTCTTGAATCCTCTCGCACGCGTGCGTGTGGGCGAAGTTGATAACGCCCACACGCCCGTATGTTAGGCCTCGTACCTTTCTGGCCCCGCACGCGACACGTGACGCCCACCGCGCGCCCGCAGTTGCCATGGTCCAGACCCTCGTCCATGTTCGTTTATCTGCAGTTGCCATGTCGCTAAACTACGGTTGCCATGTCGAACAACTGCAGTTGCCATTGTTGCTCAACTGCAGTTGCCATGTATGGTCTGATCTAATGTAGTTGCCATGATTTCATAACTTTAGGAGTTGCCACATACTAACACTAGGCAATTGAGAGAGTTGCCATGTGCTCACAAGCATGCTAGGGCAGTTGCCATGTAAAAAAGGAAGAGTTGCCATCTGCTTACGTGCACGTTAGGGCAGTTGCCATGTACGAGTACGTTGGGCAGTTGCCATGTACCATGCAAAAACACATGGCAACTCGGTAAAAGACAGTTGCCATCTGTTTACGTGCACACTAGGCAGTTGCCGTGTACCCTGCAAAAACACATGGCAACTCGGGTAAAAAAAGAGAGTTGCCACCTGCTTATAAAGCACACTAGAGGCAGTTGCCATGTGCGCTGCAAAAACACATGGCAACTAGCAGCTTACGTGCGGGAAAGAAGACGGGCGTGTGGACGAGATGGCAAATGCCCACACACCAGCCCTTATGCGTGACTGAAAACTGGTGTGTGGGTGAACTACTAAACGCCCACACACCGGCCCCTCCGTGTGGTAAAACAGATGTGTGGGCGAACTATGTCACACACACCACACACACGCTTTGTCCTACGTGGCACAGAAAATTAGCTAGATTGTGTCAAATGCATATAGTACTGGACGGTGATAGATGCGTGTGGTCGAGATGGTCAACGTCCACACGTATGGGTGGACGTTAACATTTCCGTACTTATTTACTCTTTTCTCCTATGATTATCCATCGAGAGGATCCAATGCAAAGGACTACTGATGAGAAACAAGCATGTATCTAGAAAATCAAACTAAACCAAACATGTCCACGACCAATCACTCCTCCAAATCACCTCAACCACTCTCTAGTTGCCATGAAGAAAATAATTGCCATTGAATGGACTGTATAATCGTGTTTCCTTGTCTTTTTGGAACCAAACAAGGAATAGTATATACTTGTTGTGACATAAAACTATCCAAAATTGGTTTTCCTAAAAATCCTCCACAAACTGGTTTTCTAAAATCTCATGTATAATCATTGATACCCAAACAACCACTAAAGACAAAGAAAGCGCACAAAAACTCCACTCCAGCTCGTGGGGGTAGTGTCAACTAAAAAGTGCGCCCGCTCCGCACGACGAACAAATGATGCTGCTGCGTGTTAACAATCCAACGGTCACTAAATTTGACTTGAAGCCAAATGAAAATAATGTGGACAGATCTTTAGCAAATATGTAGATATAAAATCAAAAACAATAAGGCTATTTCAAGATAGACAAAAATATCTCAAATCACATGCGTAAATCAGAAGCTAAGGATGATGTTACCAATCAAAACATCCACTTGACAAATAACAATCCAGTTTCACAAGTACCACCATAGGTTTCTTCTTGCATAATACGAAGTCTAAAAAAGAAAGACAAATAGTAAGCAGTAATTCAACGAAACAGTGTCTAGCTAGGTGCTACTCTTTTTCTACTCAAAAGCCCACTGGTTCTCCCTGCGGATCTCCGCCTCCTCCTCGCGTGTGAATTCATTCTTGATGTTGAAAGTCTTGAGGATCTCCTCCGGAGTCTTTCCCTTGATACCCAAACAACCACTAAAGACAAAGAAAGCGCACAAAAACTCCACTCCAGCTCTTGGGCATAGTGTCAGCTAAACCGCAGGCCCGCTCCGCATGACAAACAAATGATGCCGCTCCGCACGACGAGCAAATGATGCCGCTGCGCGTTAACGATCCAACGCTGCCAAATGAAAATCATGTCTGACAAATTTTGACATATCTTTACTTCTTTAGCAAATATGTAGATATAAAATCGGAAACAATAAGGCTATTTCAAGATAGCCAAAAATATTTGAAATCACACGCATAAATCAGCTAAGGATGATATTACCAATCAAAATATCCACTTGACAAATAACAATTCAGTTTGACAAGTACCACGATAGGTTTCTTCTTGCATAATACGAAGTCTAAAAAAGAAAGACAAATAGTAAGCAGTAATTCAACGAAACAGTGCCTAGCTAGGTGTTACTTTTTTTTCTACTCAAAAGCCCACTGGTTCTCCTTGCGGATCTCCGCCTCCTCCTCCGGTGTGAAGTCATTCTTAATGTTGAAAGTCTTGCGGATCTCCTCCGGAGTCTTGCCCTTGATCATGTCTGCAACAGTCTGGCAAGTAAGGTCGAGCAATCCCTTGATGTTGAGGTAGTTTGCAGCCAGGATGAGGTCGAAGAGGGTGTTCTGGTCGACCTTGATGAACTCGGCGTCAAAGCTCTTGAGGTCCTCGGTGGGGGCGGCTGCTGCAGTAGAGGTGGAGGAGCTGGCGTCGACGGCGGCGCCGGAGTCAGCCGGTTTGGGGCTGGCCTGGACGTGCTTCTTGCAGTACTCGATGACCTTTGGAGAGGATCTTGGAGTCGACGTTGGGGAGCGGGATGCCGTTGTCGGCGCAGTCGTCCTCTATCATGTGGCGGATGGTCTACGACTCCATGGCGACCGCCTCCTCGACCTGAAATTCCTCACTGTCGAAGCTCTTGAGCGTGATCATCTTCTTCTCGCCTTCCTCGGCCGCCATCGATCGGAGGATTGGGAGGCGAAACGAAACCCTGGTTAGTAGCGAAAAGACGCGGCGGCGGAAGAGCGAACGAAAGACACAGGAGCTTCTTTGCGTACGTGTTGGGCTAGGGTGGGGAACCGGGAGGATTTATTGGGGCGGTGAGGCGGGGTCTAGGTTAGACTCGGGGTCGTACTCGTGTCGTATTCATATTCGCCAGGGGGACGACTCGAGTAGGGGCCGGCCTCCTCTAGTAGTTTCCGTTTCCATCTTCGCTAGGGATCGAGTAGATCACGGAGTCAGCCCGTCGGACGGAGCTGCGTGGTCACCTTCGGTGAAGGAGCAGAGGCAGTCCGCGGCAGCCGCACGAGCGAAAGGACGAGCACCAGCGTCTCTAGGTCGCCTTCGCGGTTGCCCGCTCCATCGCCGCGCGTGGAGGAGCACCGAGTTCGCTCGTCATCGTCTTGCCCGGCCTCGTATGGCGTCCGTCGGCTAGACGTACGCTTGAGTCCCTCGTTGGCCGTGACCGTGAGTGCCTCTTCTCCCTCCCGTCTCAGGTCAATTTAGTGTTGCTCGCTTTCTTGCTGCTGCTGCTGCTTTAACCAATCAATTTTAGGTCAACCAATCAATTTTGATTTGTGTCTTCTTCTTCAGGGTACATTACAGATTTTCCAAAGTTTCCATCTCACCAGAATTTCGCCATTTCAACTAAATTTGCGATGCTTCTATTTAGTTTTGCTGCTACTGTAATCAATCATTTTTTATCTGCTATGCTTGTGTTTTCTTCAGGGTACATTACACATTTCCTAATTTGGCATGTTTTCAAAGAACTAAATTTGCCTTCTCACCTAAATTTGCCTTGTGAACTAAATTCACAATGTGTTTCGGACAACTAAATCCTAGAAAAAATCTTAAATTATCCATGTAATTATTACTGATTCCCAAAGTTGTCATGTTCCCAAACATACAAATATGATCTATAATTCACGAAAAAATATGAAAAATAACAGAATCATGTGTGGAGATCATTATAATCATGTTTTACTACCCATGGCAAACTTTTTTTTGCGAAATTACCCATGGCAAACTTAAAAGTATTTCTAAATTTTCCACATGGCAAATTCATAACATTTTTTGTCTCCCATACGTGTGGCAAATTTAGATCTTTTTGCAACACTCCCATGGCAAGCTTTAGTATTTTTTTTTTCTCTCACTTAACCATGGCAAATTTACTTTATGGGTCATGGCAAATTTGCTTTCTAAAACATTGCAAATTTAGTTTATGGACAATGGCAAATATTTTAACTTCATAGTTACCATTGTAGTAGACAAATAATTGCCCTCATGTTTTGTAAAAAAAATCAGTCAGCCAACTTGTTGTAGTCTTTTCAATATAAATAATATATTGTATTCCACTAATAATCGACCAGCTTCCTTAAGCATATAACTTAAGTATATTCCAACAAGTGATAATTACATGATAATCATGTAAAGTAATTTCATGCATAAATAGATGTATAATTTCATAATAAGGTATTCCAAATATTAGTAATTTCTAGTAATTTGAATATAGTTACAGGACACATAATTCCAACGGTACATGCCCAAGTGCTTTCTTTTCTCTACAAAAGGAAAAAAGAAAAACAAATGGCCACAATATTCTTAGTATGCATGAGGTGTTAGCATTAATCTTGTCATATTGATTGTATTTGCATGGAGTGAGTCATCTAGTCGTGTGTATGTGTAGTCAGCCGAATCATTAGCTAGTGAGTTATCTAATCAATGGTTGCATGCATGGATTAGTTAGTGGGGTACCGAGTCGTGTGCATGTTGGAGTGATTCCAGGGTAGTTAGCTTAGTGTGTGGGTTCGTGAGGTAGTGGCCGAGTGTGCCGGTCAGCCTAGTTTGTGCGTGCGTGAGTTAGTGGATGGGCATGGCCTAGTCTCTTGTGTATAAGTATCACTTGAGTTAATAAGAAAAGATGTAGCCACAGCTGACCAAGAGAAAGGTGTCTTTTGGCAAAGCTATTGCCTCCTTCTTCCTTGGTCCATGCGTGGGTGTGTGTGTGTTTCCTGAAAGTTTCTTCCATGGTATGTGTTTGAGAGAAACCACAAGAGAGAAGGTTGAGCTGTGAGAGACAGCTAAGAAGAAGAAGAAGGCGTTGCGAGAAGGCGGCGCCAACATGAGGGGTCCGTATGGAGGGGGGGCAAGATAGATTCAATTGAGGAGAAGGTTCAGCAATCTCCTAAGTTACTAAGCTCCCTATAGGAATGAAGCCTTTTGGTGTATCGAGCTAGTTTTTGCAGTCATCGCCCCACATATTAGGGAGGGCCTATTCACACGTGAACGTAGCACTCTTATTTTTTGAAATGGATGATATATCCTTGGCCTCTACATCTGGACGATGCATGTAGCCATTTTATTAATTATTCATAAAGACCTTATAAAGTAATACATCAGTATGTCTGAAGCCACCACCTTGACAACACTCTTGTCAGTACTCCTATCCCCTTAATGGAGGGGTGCCAAATGTCCGACCCTAATACCAAATGGACATCGCGTCAAAGCCTAACATCTAAACCTGGATGCCCCAACCATGCCACGATGCCGGAATGGGTCACACACCGGTCTGGCGCACCCTCAGAGGACGCCACCACTGTCAACCACTGATCCATCTCCAGAGCATGTACTGACACACTAACCTTGTCTGGCCTGCCATCGACGCCACCATGGTATCAGACAACGCCACCATCTTGTGCGTGTCCATCCACACGCGCCCATCGTCGAAACTCTACATCACCATGCCGCCGTGATCTGCCGTCGGCCTTGTAGTAGATGTAACACCACTCCTCCTCTTGTCACCTCCAGCCATCCAGCCATCACTTGCTCCAAAACGATGCCCATGGGAGGGAAAGCGATACTGAGAATGCCACCATCGTTCTATCCGGGAGACCTAGATCTAGCCCCCCCCCCCCCCCGAGCATCCCTGAGCCTGATGACGCAAACTGCAACGACGATGCTTGACAAGGAAACGACATCAAAGACGCTGCCATCGTCTGTAATGACCGTAGTCAGCGCAATTTTCATCGGCAGTTGCGCCACCAGGCGTGTGCCGCCGACGACGTTGGTCCCTTCAACCGAAGAAACTCCAAAACGATGCCCTAAAGAGGGACTACGACGTAAAAGCACCGCCAGCGCTCAATCCCAAGGAGATCTAGGGTTTCCCTTGGATTTGCCTGCGCTGTCAAGGACTAAACAAGGGTGGAATCCCGCAGATCCACCCAATTGTCGATGTGTCGCACCCGCCACCGTGCCCACCGCGACCCGAAGATCAAGCCCACGCCTCGGCCCAGATCCGGCCGCGCCGCCGCCGCCCCTGGCGACCGCTACGCCCCAGACCTTGAAGCCGCCTGCCGCGGAGGTACGGGATCGCCGAAGCCTCGCCACCACCCATCATGACGCCCGGCCGCACGCCACACGCCAGCCCGGGGGCGCCGGCCCGCGCCAGCCCCTCACGAGCGGGAGGGTCCCGAGTCCCCACTACCACCTTCGACGGCAAGGCTTCGCTTGACAGCGCCATCGGGCGGCAACGAGGGAGGAGGACGAGAAGAGGGGGAGGCGGGCCGACAGGATCTGGGGGCCTCCCGGTCGCCACGCGGGGGACGACTCGGGAGCGGGCAAACATAGCACTCTTACACTGATTTGTAGATAAATCTTTAAATTTTGAACATTTACATTCATGAATATTTCTAGAATTTGGAGCTTCTTTTGGAATCCAGTAATATTTTATAAATTCATGAACATTTTTCAAGTTCGAGAACATTTTTGAATTTTCGAAATTCACAAACATTATCTAATCGGTGAATATTTTCTAAATCTGTGAACATTTTCTTCAAATCCATAAACATACTTCAAATTCACAAACATTTTTATATATTTTTAGTTCGTTAAAATTTTTTATAGTTTGGCACATCTTAAATATTCTCTCTATCTTTTTTTAATGTTCCTTTCTCTTTGCTTTTTTCCTCGACTTCTTCACATGGGCCTAGGCCCAATAGGGCAACTAGCCAGCCAACCAAAGTGAGCATAGGGCGTGCGCATTTGGTCCTCCTTCGACGCGGTGTGCACGGAATAGGACCTCTCTCACATCTGGGTTATTTCATTGAGAGGGAGGGGAGAACTGGTTTTCTGCTTCGTGCTTTTGTTATGGGGTGGCTCCACCTTGCTAGTTTTGCATCGAGCGGTCTGGCCACCACTTTCTCCGTCTTTCCTGTTAGGCTCCCTAGACAATGGATTCGTAGTAGAAGAACGAGGGCGTGCTAGGAAAGAGCTAGAACCGGATGGCAAGTTAAGGGTGTGAGGCGACCGGTTTTGAAGTTGGAGGTTGAATCTTAAACTGAGTGTCAAGTTGAGGGCTATAATTTTCCGCAAAAAAATAAAAAAATTGAGGGCTATAATGTGGACCAAAGGCGACTCGACCGGCGCGCTGTGCCCAAAACCCCATCCCCAATCGATCTGAGCAGAACCCCATCCCCAATCGATTTCCCCGACGGCGGCACCTGACGCGATGTGGGCGTGCCGATCGTTTCTCCGTCGACCCAACCCCCTGAGCATCCCTCGTACCCTCCGACCAGCTATCCACCGTCAGGACGCAAACCAGAGGACGACGGTTCATGGCAAGAACCATCTGACCGCATCACCACGGAGGCACGTCTCGGACGCCGCCAACAGGGATCCGCATCACCCGGCCGCGGCGACGACGACGACGAGGCGGCATCTGTACGTGGTGCTGGATGACCACAAGCACGAGTACGGCATCTACAAGCTGGACGTCGGCGGCGATCTGGACGGCGACCACGACGTCGGCTCCGACCCTGATTCTGCCCGCCGTCTTCCCGATCCCGCCGTCATCCGCGTGGAAGTGCCAACCGCCATAGAAGATCTAGCCGCACGGTTCGCCGCCCTGGGCAGCTGCATCATCACCACGGGCTCCAGCCCAAACACTTACGGCCTAAGGGAAGAGCACTACGGCGTCACCTTGGTCTACGACACCGACACGGCGGCGCTCTCGGTCGCGTGCAACGTCCCCAAAGGCCTGCGTGACGGCTTCCGCGAGGCCGTGGCCGCCGGGGGCAGGCTGTACGCGTTCGAGGACGTGACGGAGCTGCACGACGAACGCGGCTGGGAGATCGAGCCCCTTCGGCCCTGCCCGGGAGGCATGCACTGCATGACCACGGACCGCGGCCGGGACGCCGACGAGAGCCGGTGGTGCTGGCTGCCTTTCTCCGGCTCCTCGCGGTGCTTCTGGAGCGCCGACCCTGAGTCGCCCCCCTTCTTCCCCGAGGCGATGGTGGCGCACGCGGAGGCCGGGCGCGCCATCTTCGTGTCCGCAAGCGCGTTTCACAACGACGTCCGGACCTTCTCCTACGACACGGCGAGAGACGACTGGACGCGCTGCGGCGGCTGGGCGTTGCCGTTCGTAGGCCGCGCCGGCTACGACGCCGAGCTGGACGCCTGGGTCGGGCTCCACCGTAAGGGCTACGACACGGACGGGCACCTCTGTGTCTGCCGCGTTCCAGTTCCGACGAGCGACCTCGACCGGACCCCGCAACCGCAGTGGAAGGTCGGCGGGGAGAAGGTGCTCCTCGAGCACCCGGACTGGAGGCACGTCGACGCCAAGCTCGTGCACATGGCCGAGCGCGGCCAGCACTGCCTCGTCGAGCGCCTGCGACGCGAGGGGACCGACGAGAAGGAGAGCCTGCCCGACGGCGACGAGTGTCTGCTAGTGGTGACCACGTTTCAAGTCAAGTACGGCGACGACGGGGAGCTCGTCACGAGCGCGGACCGCCGGTACGCCCGCACTTACAAGGTGTCGCGGTACCGTGATGACTTTGAGGTTGCAGCCTTCTGGATATGACTCGTTCCAAATTTCGTTGATTAGTCGGCCGCTTTAGATGGTTGATCAGTCGTTGATTAGTAGCAGTGTCGTTGAAAAGCTGGTGGAATTGCGAGGTTAAACTCTGCACGCCGGCCGCTTTCAGTGTCACGTTCTAGCTGTCGGCAGTTTTCGTTTTCAACTGTTAAAAGTTTGAATCTTGATGCAAGCTAGCTCGGACTATGACGTGCCGAGCAAGGATGTGAAGACATCCCTCAACGCGGCAAACCTGAAGAACAAGCCATGTTTAGTTTTGTAACATGAGGGCATCTTCAACGCCGATCCGTAAATTTGCTCTCGCACCCGTCCGCAGACAGGGGAGATCAATCCGCGACACTGATTTTGGAGGACGCCGTCCTATGCTGTCTGCATACATTTCAACGACTATTTGAACTAACCGAACGAAATTCGTGAAAACATGGCGGAATTCATATAAACCGAACAAAATTTTCATTACATTTTGAGCATTTTTTATATAAACCGGACGAAAATCATTACTTTTTAAATTTTATACAAACCGGACTAAAACCTACTCTAAACCTAATATAAATGATCGTCGGCGCCCTTCCCCCATGCCCGGTCATGAGCCTCGAGAACAGAAGCTCCGGCTATTGCCTTCGCCTTCTCTAGGTCCACCACGGCGCACTCCAACTCCGCCTTCATAACCTCCATCTCCGGAGCCCCGGAAAGTGAAGATGTCCACCTCCACGTCGCCGCCAAGCGACTAATCAGTCGTCGATGTTCAGCCCACCAAGCTTGGTTTCAACAGGAGAGGAGGAGCGGTGGCCTTCTTGGGACCCATACGGCGGTGACCTACCATGCACTACTCTTCCTCGCTGCAGGCGGTGCCCGTAGACATGTTGGCTTCGTGGTAGTGGCGACGGGGCGCGGCCTTGGCGGGGTCGGGCATGTCCTCCCCGTCATCACTCTTGCCCCACACCTTGTCTGCAGCCTCGTTGAACTCCTTGTAGATGGCCTTAAGTTCCGCCTAATGCCGGCAATAACGCCAGCGAGCGAGGCAGATCTCGTGGGAGGAGCGGTGGGACTCGAGCAGCCTCGCATGCCCCGCCATGTCCACGTCCGGCCCGATCACCCTGCTGGCGGCGAGCTGCTCCTCCGCCTGCTAATGCTCTTCGAGGAGCCGGAGGTTGTCGACCTGCGCCTCACGGAACTGCTGCTCCCCGCTTCTCCCGCACCGTGTCCATGTAATGGGCATGGGCCTCACTGATGATCATGCTGCAATGCACCAGCGAGGGTGGCGCCATCTTGTCCTCCGCCACGTCCTCCATGGTGACGACGGCGACCTCGGCCTGCGTGCCGGCGAACTTGCCTATTTGTTCAGAGAACAAGCACCCCCGACACCCCTAAGATAGACCCAGAGGTCGGCTGCTTCCCGGTGAGCCGGCGACTGTTGCACCTGCACCTCCCGCGCCTCTTTCTTCCCAAATAGAAATCGACTAGCCCTAGTTTAATTTTCAGGCGTGCAGCTAAACTGGTTTTCTATACATTCATGACAATTCATGTTGATAGGACCGTGATCGAGGGAATAAACCTCGCTATAATGCTTTGCCAGGTGGAGGAAGAAACTTTTCTTGTAAAATCTTGCATTCAACAGATCGACATGTTTGAGCGTCGCGTTCTGGATATGACTTGTTGCAATTGTTGATTAGCAATAGCAATGTCGTTGAACAGTTGGCGGAATTGTGAGGTTACGCCCCGCACGCCTGCCGCTCTCGGTGTCGCGTTCTACGTGTCGGTAGTTCTCCGAATCCTGACTTCTTCCCCCCCAACGCGGCCTACATGGAGAACAAACCAAACACAATTTTCCAATAAGAAACCGTACGTACGTGCCGGCTGCGCCGTTGCGATCCATCCATCTATTCCTGTGCTGTGATCGATGGCTCCTCCCGCGCCGCCGGCGAGCGGCGCGCAGCACCAGTTCCCCGACACGGCGCTGCCCTACGCCGACGACGTCAAGTGGCTCGTCCCCGACCACCTCGCCACGCTCGCCGAGGCCTTCCCCTCGCTCCGCCCCAGGACCGCCCTCTTCACCCACGACGACGGCCGCGCCGCGCGCCTGCTCCAGGCCGCCGGCACCATCCCGATCGCCCACGCGGGGGGCTCCTATGACCTCCCCGCCGTCGTCTGGCTACCGGAGCGCTACCCGCGGTGCCCGCCCCTCGTCTTCCTCTCGCCGGCCCGCGGCACGGTCCTCAGAACCGACCACCCCCTCGTCGACCGTTCGGGCCTCGTCGCCGCCGCCGACGCCCCGTACCTCCGCTCCTGGGCGTTCCCGTCCTCCAACCTGCGGGACCTCGTCCGGTCCCTCTCCCACGCCTTCGGCATCGACCCGCCCCTCCTCCCCGCCGAGGTCGCCTACAGGCGCGACGCCCTCGCCGCCATGGCCTGCGCCGACGTGGCCGCCCTGCACGCCGCGAGCGAGGCCGAGGTCGAAGCGCTGTTCGCCGTGCAGGCCGAGCTGCGCGGGCGGGGCAAGGCGGCGGACGGCCTGGTGCGCCGGGCCGGGGAGGAGGTGGACGCGCTGGAGCGCCGGCTGCAGGACGTGACGGTGGCCGCGTACGCCCTGGAGGCCTGGGTCGGGGCGAACCGGACGACGGTGGCCGCGCACGGCGACGCGCAGGCGGGGGCGGCAGTTCAGCCCGCGGACGCGCTCTCGGTGCAGCGGCTCGAGTGCGCGGCCATGGATCTGGCGCTGGAGGACACCATGTACGCGCTGGACGAGGCGGTGCAGCACGGGACCGTGCCGTTCAGCGGCTACCTCCGGAGCGTGCGCGCGCTGGCGCGGGAGCAGTTCTTCCAGCGTGCTCTCTGGACCAAACTTTGCTAGCTAGGAAGGTTTTTTTCTTCCATGGAATGGAAGCAAACCTTCAGTCTTAATTATCTTCAGATACAGAAAAATTCAGAGACCTGATTCTGCCGATGTACTATGTGGTTCCACGTGCGTTTGCTAGTTGTATATACTGCACCTATGATGCAAACATTTTCTACTCTTAGAACAGACATACTGAAAAAATAACCGCCGTTTTACTGTTTTCTTTTGCCTCCTTTCTATATAAAGATAAGGTACGTTATGAGCCTACTAAGCGCAACTCTAACGGACACCTTAAAAGAGGCATACTGAAAAAATAACCACCCGCTTAGTGTTTGGTGCATATAAAAAACTCAAAAGTAGGAAAATATAGGTTTTGCTCACTAGAGAGGAACCCGAGAACAATAGCAAAGACATCTGAATTTGGAAGGTTTATAGAAGAAAAAAACCTGAAAACTAAAAAGTGCACGCGCTATTTGGACATCTTGAGCGGCCGCTCTGTGACACACATGCATATGTATTTTTTTTGTCTCATAGTGCATGTTGGTGCTGGCATTAAATGTGTTCACACTAGTCCCATCAGTTAGAGAAAACAGATCCACGTACTTTTATTTCGGGATTTCAAATTCTTTTAAAGCCGTATCTTTTAAACCACACGTCAGAATTCAGTCCTGTTTTCATCATTGGATTCATCGCGGCGAGATCTTTGAAACTAGATCCCGCATGGATATGTTTCGACGAAATTTTTTTGATGCCAACTTTGGTGCTATATTGTGCAACTAAAATACTGCATTGTGCAACTTTAGCACTACATGGTGCAACTTTTTTTAAAATCAGTTGGCTTGTAATTTATTCTAATTGTACACACATTGATGTTTTAGTTGGCTTATAATGTAGTCTAGTTGCACACACATTAATGTTTAGTTGCCAGAAGGACTAGTTGCACACACATATGCTCAGTTGGCTTGTAATTTAGTCTAATTGCACACATATTGATGTTGTCGGAAATATGTCCTAGAGGCAATAATAAATTAGTTATTATTATATTTCCTTGTTCATGATAATCGTTTATTATCCATGCTATAATTGTATTGATAGGAAACTCAGATACATGTGTGGATACATAGACAACACCATGTCCCTAGTAAGCCTCTAGTTGACTAGCTCGTTGATCAATAGATGGTTACGGTTTCCTGACCATGGACATTGGATGTCGTTGATAACGGGATCACATCATTAGGAGAATGATGTGATGGACAAGACCCAATCCTAAGCATAGCACTAGATCGTGCAGTTCGTATGCTAAAGCTTTTCTAATGTCAAGTATCATTTCCTTAGACCATGAGATTGTGCAACTTCCGGATACCGTAGGAGTGCTTTGGGTGTCCCAAACGTCACAACGTAACTGGGTGACTATAAAGGTGCACTACAGGTATCTCCGAAAGTGTCTGTTGGGTTGGCACGAATCGAGACTGGGATTTGTCACTCCGTGTAAACGAAGAGGTATCTCTGGGCCCACTCGGTAGGACATCATCATAATGTGCACAATGTGATCAAGGAGTTGATCACGGGATGATGCGTTACGGAACGAGTAAAGAGACTTGCCGGTAACGAGATTGAACAAGGTATCGGGATACCGACGATCGAATCTCGGGCAAGTATCGTACCGCTAGACAAAGGGAATTGTATACGGGATTGATTAAGTCCTTGACATCGTGGTTCATCCGATGAGATCATCGTGGAACATGTGGGAGCCAACATGGGTATCCAGATCCCGCTGTTGGTTATTGACCGGAGAACGTCTCGGTCATGTCTGCATGTCTCCCGAACCCGTAGGGTCTACACACTTAAGGTTCGATGACGCTAGGGTTATAAAGGAAGTTTGTATGTGGTTACCGAAAGTTGTCCGGAGTCCCGGATGAGATCCCGGACGTCACGAGGAGTTCCGGAATGGTCCGGAGGTAAAGATTTATATATAGGAAGTCCTATTTCGGCCATCGGGACAAGTTTCGGGGTCATCGGTATTGTACCGGGACCACCGAAAGGGTCCCGGGGGTCCACCGGGTGGGGCCACCTATCCCGGAGGGTCCCATGGGCTGAAGTGGGAAGGGATCCAGCCCAAAGTGGGCTGGGGCGCCACTTCCCCCTAGGGCCCATGCGCTTGGGGTGGGGAAACCCTAAAAGAAAGAGTCCTAGGAGGGGAAGGCACCTCCTAGGTGCCTTGGGGGGGAGGGAATCCTCCCCTGGCCGCCGTCCCCTCCTCAGATGGGATCTGAGGGGGCCGGCCCCCCTCCCCTTGGGCTCCCTATATATAGTGGGGAAGGAGGGCCTCTCAAGACACACCTTTGCCTTTGGTGCAGCCCTCTCCCCTCTCCCAAGTACTTCTCCTCTCCCGTGGTGCTTAGCGAAGCCCTGCAGGATTGCCACGCTCCTCCATCACCACCACGCCGTTGTGCTGCTGCTGGATGGAGTCTTCCTCAACCTCTCCCTCTCTCCTTGCTGGATCAAGGCGTGGGAGACATCGTCGGGCTGTACGTGTGTTGAACGCGGAGGTGCCGTCCGTTCGGCACTAGGATCTCCGATGATTTGGATCACGACGAGTACGACTCCATCAACCCCGTTCACTTGAACGCTTCCGCTTAGCGATCTACAAGGGTATGTAGATGCACTCTCCTTCCCCTCATTGCTGGTCTCTCCATAGATAGATCTTGGTGACACATAGGAAAATTTTGAATTTATGCTACGTTCCCCAACAGATGTTTAGTTGGGAGGACACTAGTTGCACACACATATGTGTAATTGACGCCGCAATGTAGTCTAGTTGCACACACATTGATATTTAGTTGACAGGACTAGTTACACACATATATGCTCAGTTGGCGCGGCAATGTAGTCTAGTTGCACACACATTGATGTTTAGTTGGCAGGACTATTGGCACACACATATACTTGTTGGGGAACGTTGCAGAAAACAAAAATTTTCCTACGGTTTCACCAAGATCCATCTATGAGTTCATCTAGCAACGAGTGATCGGATGCATCTACATACCTTTATAGATCGCGGGCGGAAGCGTTCAAAGAACGGGGACGAGGTAGTCGAACACGACGTGATCCAAATCACGGGAGATCCTAGCACCGAACGGACGGCACCTCCGCGTTTAACACACGTACAGTCAGCGTAACGTCTCCTTCTTCTTGATCCAGCAAGAGGGAAGGAGAGGTTGAGGAAGATGGCTCCAGCAGCAGCACGACGGCGCGGTGGTGATGGAGCTGCAATACTCCGTCAGGGCTTCGCCAAGCGCTATGGAGGAGGAGGGGGTGTAGGAGAGGGAGAAGGAGGCAACCAAAGATCTCCTAGGGGGGCGGCGGCCAAGGGAGGTTTCCCTCCCCCCAAGGCACCTAGGAGGTGCCTTCCACTAGTGGGACTCTTCCTTTTTGTGAACCCTAGGCGCATGGGCCTCTTGGGGCTGGTGCCCTTGGCCAATGTAGGCCAAGGCGCACCCCCTACAGCCCATGTGGCCCCCTGGGGCAGGTGGACCCACCCGGTGGACCCCCGGGACCCTTTCGGTGGTCCCGGTACAATACCGATAATCCCGAAACTTGTCCCGATGGCCGAAATAGCACTTCCTATATATAATTCTTTACCTCCGGACCATTCCGGAACTCCTCGTGACGTCCGGGATCTCATCCGGGACTCCGAACAACATTCGGGTTACTGCATATACATATCCCTACAACCCTAGCGTCACCGAACCTTAAGTGTGTAGACCCTACGGGTTCGGGAGACATGCAGACATGACCGAGACGACTCTCCGGTCAATAACCAACAGCGGGATCTGGATACCCATGTTGGCTCCCACATGCTCCTCGATGATCTCATCGGATGAACCACGATGTCGAGGATTCAAGCAACCCCGTATACAATTCCCTTTGTCAATCGGTATGTTACTTGCCCGAGATTCGATCGTCGGTATCCCAATACCTCGTTCAATCTCGTTACCGGCGAGTCACTTTACTCGTACCGTAATGCATGATCCCGTGACCAGACACTTGGTTACTTTGAGCTCATAATGATGATGCATTACTGAGTGGGCCCAGTGATACCTCTCCGTCATACGGAGTGACAAATCCCAGTCTTGATCCATGTCAACCCAACAGACACTTTCGGACCGTAGTATACCTTTATAGTCACCCAGTTACGTTGTGACGTTTGGTATACCCAAAGCACTCCTACGGTATCCGGGAGTTACACGATCTCATGGTCTAAGGAAAAGATACTTTGACATTGGAAAACTCTAGCAAACGAACTATACGATCTTTAAGCTATGTTTAGGATTGGGTCTTGTCCATCACATCATTCTCCTAATGATGTGATCTCGTTATCAATGACATCCAATGTCCATAGTCAGGAAACCATGACTATCTGTTGATCAACGAGCTAGTCAACTAGAGGCTTACTAGGGACATGTTGGTGTCTGTTATTCACACATGTATTACGATTTCTGGATAACACAATTATAGCATGAATAAAGACAATTATCATGAACAAGGAAATATAATAATAATGCTTTTATTATTTCCTCTAGGGCATATTTCCAACAATACTCAGTTGGCAAGGGAATGTAGTCTACTTGCACACACATTGATGTTTAGTTGACAGAAATACTATTGACACACACATATGCTCAGTTGGCACGGCATGTAGTCTAGTTGCACACATATTGATGTTTAGTTGGCAGGAAGACTAGTTCGTCGAAACATACCCATGCGGGATCTAGTTTTGAAGAGCACGTCACGAAGATTCCAACTGTGAAAACATATCGCAATTTTGATGTGCAGATTAAAAGTTATGTCTTTTTAAAATTCTGAAACCACAAATAAATGCATAGAAGAACAAAGTGCATGCACCGAAAGATATGACTGTGTTGCTATTTAATACGTTGCGGGAAAATGGATTAAACGAAAAAGATTTTCTAATTAGGAGAAGGGACAAAAAATTTCCTTAAATAACCGGCCGCTCGCTAATCATACTGGGTGGCTGGACGCCGGCTAGACGCGTTCAAAAAAAAAATAAGGCCGCTATCACAAAGCTAAAGCAAATGAAGATAAAGCCCTCCAGAAAGCGGGACATAAGCTGCAGGTATGCCCAAATTTTCTGCATATCCTATTGAAACAATCTGAAGATAAGGTGCATCATTCAGATGGCAAGATTTTTAAGAATTGGAGGTAACGAGTCAAAACGAAAAGGGCAACGCCTTACCGTCCAAACTATTAGAACCACCGGAAAAAATAAGCCATGGTAATACATAGAAGTCGATAGGAAATGAGAAGTATATTAGGATACGCTGCAAATTGAACAAATAAAGCAGATCAGATGTAGAGAAAGTAATGGTGGAGCTATGTGAAGCCCGAGAACCAAATCGATAGGAAATGAAAAGAACATTAGAATACATTGCAAATTGGACAAATAAAGCAGATCATATGTAGAAAAAGTACCAGTAAAACTATGTGATACATGGCGGCGACAAATAAAGCAGATCAAATTGGACAAATAAAGTGGTTGTTTCCCAACTGGCAAGGGATGGGTTGCCATACTTCTTGGTTCGAGGCGCGGCGACCAAGATCTCTTTCTCGACTATATGAAGGTTGTCATGAGATACACCAACGTCCAAGGGCTCGTAGATGCAGTGTCCATGAAGGTTGCTATGTCGCTCTGGCACAAGCTATAAGTGAAGTTAACGCAGAGTTGCACCAAGACGACGACGACGACTTACAGATCGTCTCCTGCCAGCACTGCAACCTCGCCGCTGTCCTCCTCCCATCATTGACATCGATGAAGACGAAGACAAAGACGAAGAAGATGTTCAGGAGCTGCCAAATATTGCCCAAGTCAAGCAAGAGGTACGACGCTTAGGACGCTTACTAGGGCATGTGCCTAAGTGAAACTGACTGAAACTGAAAGTTTTAGTTTCATCAGTTATCGTTAGTGTCAGTTATGTTCAGTGTTTCCAAGTTTCAGGTTCAGGTTTAGTTTTAGTGACTTGAAAACATTGTCGGACTATCTGTGTTATCTATGTAATTCTATCTGTGGTGCCTCCTATGTAAAACAGAAACTGCCTTAATGCTATGTAATATATGTGTGTTTGGATGTTGTTTAAATTTCATGCAGGAATTGAAGATACTCAGAACTAGCTTCCAACAACAAAATTGCAAGTAGGGGATGCAACCATTTAGGATGAAAAAGACAGAAATAAACTTGTGGGATCCTACTTGTCAACCTTGCAGCAACACGTGTACAGATCATAGGACCGACACTTATATACTTCAACTAAAGGAGCGACCTGTTGGTTCACCAAACCCCGACCCAGTATCACACGTTCTCCAGGTCCGAAGGGGTCCAGTGCCCAACCACCGACTCCTCCTGGAATTGCGTTATCGGAGGCAAGCCAGGAACAGTCAGAACCTGACTTCTGAATTTGAAATCACTGCTTATGCAAGGTATTGGGCATACAAGAACAATCTGCAGTATTAGCATGATGAGGAAGGGTTATTTTGCAAACTAAGCATAGGCCAGATGGCTAGGCTCCATGTAGGGGAACATGTTCATTCAGATTGAAGTGCTCACAGTGATGATGAATTATGTACTGTGTTTCTGAAGAATTCCCACGCACGACCAAATAACCTGTCACGGCAGAAACTTGCATCTATTTGCCGTGTTGTCTGACAAACCGGAACCTCTGCGTCCCACAACGCCGGTTCGACTCAGCAAAACCGTCAGCACTCGGCAGCAAAGGTGAAAAGCCAAGACTCCTCCTCTGTTAAGCATTTCCCATGCTACCTTTTTACATTACACTGCAAACGATTGTACTACTTACAAGCTATCTTCTTTACAAACAACAAAGAATCGAGTGGTAGCTGCATTTACCGTGTGAAAGAAACAAAGAACCGGAGAAAGAAATGAGCCGGTGAAATCTGACGACAAAACCCCGACAACAAAACCCCGGCACAGCGAAACAACATGACACTCCATGGTCAATATATACCCCGCCCGCGCCTCGGGGCGATCACGATCAATGGTTCTGCTCGACAGAGCACTCGGTGTGAGAAACAGAGCACCCCTTCTGTTTCTTACATCTCTGCTTGGTCTACTTCTGGTCGTCGCTGATGGACCCATCCTTGTGCAGCTTCAGGCTGAGGTTACTGAACCTCTGCCTCGAGTACTGCCGGGACGCCTTCCTCCAGTCCGTCCCCGCCTTCATCATCGCCGCAAACTCGTCGTAGCTTATCTTCCCGTCCTGTAATGTCCAAAGATATACGCACATCGATGTCAGGTTGAATTTAAGGGGGTTGAACAAGTCAAGCTTGCAGCTTTCAACCGCAAATTGTATGTTACATCATATCATTATCCTTGTGACCTGGTCTGGCTGGTAAGTCGTTTACTTTGCAATGTCTAGTACTGTACTATTCTTGACTGTCTGGTATGCCTTTGATCCTAAGGGAGGTTGAACAAGTCATATACTCCCTCCATTTCTAAATATATGTATTTTTAGATATTTCAATACAAACTACATACGGATGTATATAGACATATTTTAGAGTGTAGATTCACTCATTTTGCTCCGTATGTATTCCCTTATTGGGATCTCTAAAAAAGACTTCTATTTAGGAACGGAGGGAGTATGTTGCTACTTTCAACTGTTATTTCCTTTATATCAAATCCTGTTAGGTTAAACGTTATCCTTGTCTGGCAGGTATGTCGCTTATTTTATAGCGTCCAGTACTACCATTGACTGTCCGGTATGACTTTGATTCTATAACATATTATTATAGATGCAATGATAGCAGCCGCCAATATTTTAGTTAGCCAGAGGGAATCCTTTAAAAGAACAAGTCTTGCAGCAACATTTGAATTCTGACCGCCGGCGTGGGTCATGCATGTAGAACCATTCCAGAAACTAATATTCAAATCAGTTTTCAGTAGTAGGTTGGTTTCAGTTTTCAGTGGTAGATAAGTCATTAGCATATGTTCTGACTTCTGAGAAAGATGTTGTACAGTTTAGTGGGTTGTGAAGGTATGAGAGGGCTGACCTTGTCTGTATCTACATCATGAATGATGCCATTGATAATGTCTTCATCGCAAGCTCCATCCACCTCATCAGTCAAAGCCACTCTAAGCTCTTCAATCTCTATGTACCCACTCTTATCTTGGTCGAAGTATGAGAAAGCCTTTTGGATATGCTCATCATTGCCTATTTTTCTCACATGGATAGACACCGCAACGAATTCCCCATAATCAAGGGTGCCGTTTTTATCAACATCAGCCTGCAAAAGCAAATGTAAGTAACTACCTTTAGACCTCTCAAAAACCAGACTATATTTTTATATGTAGTAGAATTTTTTGTTCAGTAACTCACAGCATCCATCAACATCTGAAGATCTGAATCATGCATTTTGTTTCCGAGTTTACGAAGTCCAGCCTTGAACTCCTCAAAGGTTAGTTGGCCCTTATTGTTTACGTCCATGCTATCAAACATTTTCTTTATGTCAGCTACTTCTTCTAAGGACAAATGCTCTGCAATCACCTGCAAGGGTTAAAGCATATGAGTTGGTTTAACTAGAGAAGCGTTCGAAATGTGACTTATTTTATGACATCAATTCTGATTAAATTTTTTGTTCAGTGAGGACACTGATGTACTTGGAACTTGGAGCTACCATGTAATGAGTCTTACCCTTAAGGCTTTCTTCTTTAATTTGTTCATTGCAGAAAATTGCTGCAGTCTTGCTCGGACAGTGTCGCCAAGTTGAATGTCAGGATTCTTTTTGGAATCGTGTAACCATGGATGTTCTGCACATGCAACCAACAATGTCACAAAAGAAATAGGAGAACTGTCTGATAGATGCAATTGGTATAACCATGTCAGTTCATATTCATCAACTGCTCACGGCTAGGACATAAAACAGGCATATCACCGCATAAGATACAACCACAATTCACCATTCGAATGAGAGTGAGAAAGCATTATGTATGTTATTACGCAATGGAAAAGGAAACACCATAATGCTCACCAAGTACTTGTGCTGCAGTAAGCCGTGTGATTGGATTTGGATCCAGCATCCGCCTGACAAGATCTTTAGCAGGCTCAGATACTCTGGGCCACGGGTCTCTTTTGAAATCTACCACAGAGCGTATAATTGCCTGTGCTACTCCTTGTTCAGTTTCTGCACAACATAACAGGAATTTGTAAGGTGATTTATAAGTTCCCCGCAACATACATTCAGTCTATTCCAGGAAGGTAAGTACCTGCCCAAAATGGTGGCACACCACAAAGAAGTATGTAAAGTATAACTCCTGCACTCCAGACATCGATTTCAGGGCCATAATTGCGCTTCAAAACCTCTGGGGCCATGTAGTATGGACTGCCTACGATTTCGCTAAACCGTTCACCTGCATACAGAAGCCATCATCGATGATGAGTAACCCTTCAGTTCTGCGGCAAAAATGTCATGCATATATTCTCAACAAAATGTATCAACAAAATCAGCTCCATTTTGCAGGGATGGGAAATCAAGCACTAAAATACAGTGGGAAATCTATTATATCACTTAATACGAGTTTTAATATTTGCTTTGAGAGGCTTGAAATTACTACATGGATCAGAGAAGAAAAAAGGGAAGATCTACATCGCTTATTTTAGCAAATCTAGATCATAAGGTGCAAAGGTATGTTACTGAGCACCAGGTGTCTGCTGAGCATACCAGGCCTGAAGAACACAGATAGCCCAAAATCAATTGCCTTCAGAGGAGAACTCTCCTTCTTGTTTGCATATAAGAAGTTTTCCGGTTTGAGGTCCCGATGGATGACACCATTTCTGTGGCACATCTGTCACCATAGAATAGCAAAGCAAGAGTACATGTCAGATACTCAGAGGTCACAAAACAATCCAATGATGCAAACCCATGATGCAAAGGCTGGATGAACATATGCTTAGAAATCAGGATGCTCCTTAAAGCAATTTCACTAATTGCCAGTTCGGTTAAACGTTTAACACAAATGAAACCAATCCCCATGGTTTACCAGGTTATCGATCCGGAACAACTGAACAATTAAATTAAGTTCTGAAGCTCAGCTAAGCTGAAAGCTAACATGAGTTCCTCTTCTTTACTAATCTATGCTAAATTCATGAACACAAAGCTGCCAGTGGTAGCAACTAAAACTATTAACATAGCTTGAGCAATAGCCGACAATTCTTCTCATAACTGAACTAATATATGGCATAACAAGCAGTACTAGTGCTTAGCGAGCAAGAGAAGCAAGCTGCCTTGTTTACCTGGACGACCTCGACGATGGTGCGGGTGACGGCGGCGGCGGCGCGCTCGGTGTAGTGTCCCCGGGCGACGATCCTGTCGAAGAGCTCGCCGCCCTCGCAGAGCTCCATGACGAGGTGCACGGCGTCCTCGTCCTCGTAGGCGGCGCTGAGGCTGACGATGTTGGGGTGCGGCGGCATGTGGCGCATGATCTCCACCTCGCGGCGCACGTCCTCGACGTCGACGGGGGTGCGCAGCTTGCGCTTGGAGATGGACTTGCAGGCCATCCGCGCGCCCGTGGCGGCGTCGGTGCAGAGGTAGGTGACGCCGAACTCGCCGCGGCCGAGCTCGCCGCCCAGCACGTACTTGTCGTCCAGGTCCCGGCCCGTGGGGTCCCGCAGCACCACCAGCCCCGCCCGCGCCGGCGGCGCCCCCGCGCCGCGGTTGTACGCGACGGTGTAGGGGTTGGCCTTGGGCTTCCTCCTGTTCTTCCCCCGGCCGCCACCCTGCGTCGACGGCGCGCCGCAGCAGTTCCCCATGGCGCCTAGCTACGGCCGCGGAGCGGGCTGATTCGGGGGCGGGCGGCCGGCGGCGAGAGCTAGATTCAGCGGAGGAGGCGGCGGCGACGGCTATGGAGGAAAATAAAAGAAAATCGAGGGGGAAATTCCTGAGCGGTTTGTATGTAGTGCTGCTGCCTGGGAGGGGGCTGGCGTGTGGGCTGGGGCGGGGAGTCCGTGGACTCCGGCCGGCTGGATGCGCCCCACTTCTAGAAGAAGCCAGCCATGAACAGCAGCGCACCGCGACCTTTACCACCAAGCAAAGATGAAATCTTTGTGGCGTGGCTCACTGGAGACGGTAATGATGGTGGTATGGTATGAAGATCCAGCCTTTAGGGGCGGAGATTTTGTGCGAATTTGAGAGGGATTAAGTTAAGCAGCAGCAGCGTGGGGGGTGGAGGTGTGAGGAGGAGGAGGAGGAGGATGGGGCAGTTGGTGCCGTGGTTCTAGAAGTTGGGCAGTTATTGTCCGGGAAACAGCACAACCGCCCTCGTTTTTGTTTCAAAAGTCCACACGCATGGAATTTCCATGCCATATTCTGATGTCTTCACACTATAATAATGCCAACTTTAGTGGTTTATAGCTACAAAATGTCGGCTAAAACGATACCCCTGCCTGCAGAAATCTCTCTTTTTTTAGCTTAGAAATCTGTCTTTTTAAAAGAGGATGTTTGTGGAGTGGTGTGAGATTAGCATAGGATTAGCGAGGGTGCTATTTTATAGGACGGCCGTTTTTGTGCTAATTCGATGGGTGGTTAGCTGGCGGAGGCGCGTTGGACTTGAAAAATAAAGTAAAGTGAAGGGGGACTAGCATGATGGGAGTAGAAAAATGGGAGCGGGACTTTTTCTGCAGCTGGACCAGACGGCGACAAGCGGCGAAGAAAACGGGCTAGGGTTCGGTGAGCGCGATAGCGAGATCATCCTGATGAGCCTGCCCCGTTCGTTACGCAGTTGGCGGATAAAAATCTTATTACGGACGAGTCGTCTGATTATTCTAGCGGTGGTTTAATCCCATCTCCGCCGGTCGTCCTCTGACCGGGAGCGCCGGCGTTGCTTGACGGGATCAACGATGGGTGAGTAGGTAGGTGTGCAGGGAAACGGAGGGTGGTGGGGTTGAGTTCAGACTTTATCAGACTCCACAACGGCGCGGGGGATTCCGTTTCGAAAGAAAAAAAAAACGGCCGCGGGAAAATCAGTTAGGTAGCTACAGTGAGTTTATGCTTGAGGCTCTCTTCACTCTCCGGAGAGGGAGAGGGAAAAAGAAAAGACTAATTCTTGGTTTTTTATAAATAATATAATATGGTAAAAAGACCAGCTCGTGGTCTAGTTCACTTTGTGTTTACGTGTGCTGCATCGTTTTGATCTCAGGGCCTGTTTGGTTTCAATAAGTCACCTGACTTATAAGTCAGGTGACTTAAAACCAATGACTTATAAGTTACGTCTGTTTGGTTGTCACTTGACTTATAAGTTACCTAAACCACACCTTCTCACCTTGCTTTTTAATGTAATGGTGATGAGACCCACGCAAAAGAGGGTGACTTATAAGTTTTAAGTTGGGATGGAGGAACTTATGACTTATAAGTTGGGGTGACTTATAAGTTGGATCCGTTTGGCAAAATAAGTCATTTTTTTTACTTTTCGACTTATAAGTTGGTGACTTATTTGGAATCAAACAGGGCCTGAGTCCGTTCCTTCCATATACCGTAATAGTAGTAGTACTACTGTACTAGTCCACAGCAGTTAATGACATACTGGTACTAGTCGGTGTTCTCATAATTTTCTTCAAAGGGGTCCGGTTCTTGCTTCCTTCCGTTTTCCTTCTTCGGCTACAGTACGAGCCGAACGAGCACGTCACCCCAAACTGGCCAAGACACGGAAGATGCGAAAACGGGAAATCCCACGAACACGGGTGTCCCGGGAGTATACCTGGCCATACCTCGGGCCGGGCCGGGCCGGGCCTAGCCAAGCCCGACGTAAAAAAACCCAGGCCCGGGCCCGGCCCGGCCATCGGGCCTGTTTTTTGGGCCCGAACATGTAAAAGCCTGTCGGGCTCCGGGCTGGCCCGGCCGAACCTTCAGAAAAACGCAAAAATGATGGGCCCGGGCCCGGGCCGGCCCGGTCATCGAGCTTAAAATCTAGGCCCGAGCCTGGTCCGGGAGCAGCGTCGGGCCGGGCCGGGTCGGGCTTTTTCGGGCCGGGCTTCCCATGGCTAGGTATACCCGGGAGTATACCTGGCCAAAACTCGGGCCGGGCCTAGCCAAGCCTGAGTCAAAAAACCCAGGCCCGAGCCTGGCCCGAACTCATAAAAGCTCGATGGGTCTCGGGCCTCAGGCTAGGCCTCTTTAGGAAATTGCAAAAATGAGGGGCCCGGCTTTCGGGCTGAAAATCTAGGCCCGAGCACGGCCCGGGAGCAGCGTCGGGCCGGGTCGGGTCGGGCTTTTTCGGACCGGGTTGGGTCGGGTTTTCCATGGCCAGGTATACCCGGGAGACACGTACGGTAGATTTGGCCGACGGGCGGCAGATCGCCGGCGACGCGTACCCGTGCCTTCCTAGCCAACTCATCAGCTGCGAAACCAAGGCCCATGTTCGGTGTCGCTCCGCTCCACAATTCCGCTTCCGGAGCTGGTGGAGTTGCAGTTCAAAATGACACAGTTGCGGTTTTCTCACTCCGCATATTCCGGAAATTGGTGAATTACCGAACAGGATCTAAAACTTCACGGAGAGAAAGCTACTCCCTCTATATATAGTTATAGTGTCAAAAATGATCTTATATAGTATGGAACGTAGAGAGTAGCATTTTACGATCGACAACCAACATTGAGCCAGGTTCTTCTTGCATCAATCCACGCTAGCTGCAGCAGCTTCAAGGCCCACTTACACGTCATCGCTCGATCTACATTGCAACCACCAGAATGTGTATTTCCGTAACCCTGTTGTAAGTGCATCTAGTGCCACCCCTAGTTGGTTTTGGAGTATTGACGACAAACCTAGTTGAGGGACTAATGTGTTTGTGAGAATTGCAGGATAACACAGGTAGAAGTCCCTCATTGATTCAGTTTTACTACCAGAGATGACCCCTAAAAATGTATGAAGACATTGAAGCCAAAGGTGGTATATGAAGATATTCACATTGAAGACTATGACAAAAGAAGACACGTTATGAAGCCTATGGAGCTCGAAGACTTAGATCTTTCATAGTTCTTTTTCTTTTGTGTTGAGTCATAGGAACCACCGCACTGTTAAGTGGGGTCCAGGAGAATCAGTCAAAATGACTGAAGTGATGCCTAAATCAAAAACCTATGTCTTCGAGTGAAGACAATGAGAGCGAATCTTGTCCAGAGCCGGACAAGTCAGCTTTGCTTGTAGCCCAAGTAAAGTTGCCATGAGAGTTTGAAATCTAACCATTGAGACACGTGTCAGTTCCTTAGTGACCCAGAGTCATTTCGGACAAATCAGGTCGGGTTGCCAAGTGGCTATAAATAGCCCACCCCCTACAACCATAAACGGTTGGCTGCTCAGATTTCAGTGCACGGCTTTTGTCGTTTGAGAGCAACCCACCTCGAAGCCTTTGAGAGAAAATTCCTAGCGAGGAGAAAAGCCCTAACCACCCAGAGCCAGAGAACATTGGGCATCACTTAAGTCTTCTTGTCTGTGTGATCTGAAGACTTATTACACTTCAAGGACTGTGAATCCTCCAGACGGTTAGGCGTCGCGTTTAGAGCATCCAAGAGACATTGTGGATTGCCAGTGAACGAAGTTTGTGAAGGTTTGGGAGTCTACCTTGAAGACTTACCAGAGTGATTGGGCGAGGACTATGTGACCTTAGCTCAAGGAGAATACGGTGAGGACTTGGTGTCCTGAGCTGCGTGTTCAGGACTGGGTGTCCGGGACTGTGTGTCCTAAGGTTTAAATACCTAGCCGCTCCAACCAGACGTACAGTTGTCACAGCAACTGGAACTGGTCCAACACATCATTGTCTTCAACGAGTCACTGGTTTCATCTTCACTTCCTTTTTCTTACTGTTACTCATTGTGAAGCCATTGCATGCTTGCTCTATCTTTTGTCTTCACAACGTGAATGTACGATCTGTTTGGCTTCATAACTTCTTCCTACCTGATCCTTATTACACTGCAGCTGTTTGTCATTGTGCTTTCACTCTATTGAATACTTGACCATGGCTGGCCTAGTGTAATCTAACTTCCGCTGCATAGTAATAGGCATAATCTTTGCTGTTTGTCTTCATAACTCCCACGTTTTGAAGACTTTCATAAAAATCGCCTATTCACCCCCCTCTAGTCGATATAACGCACTTTCAATTGGTATCAGAGCGAGGTGCTCCCTTGTTCTGTGTGATTCGGTTTAACCACCTGGAGTTTTAGCTATGTCGACTGCAGGGATAATCAAAGTCTCCGCTGCGTGCCCCATCTTCGATGGAACTGAATATCCCTACTGGAAGAATAAGATGCGCATGCATCTTGAAGCCATTGACGTCGACCTATGGTATGTCGTCGAGAACGGCGTTCCCAAGGCTGGAGAAGGTGTCACTGCTGCTGATGTCAAGAAGTTCACTCAACTGGACTCCACTGCCAAAAATATCATCTGTGGTCATCTGACAAAAGGACAGTATGGCCGTGTGAGTGCCTTGAAGACATCCAAGCTGGTCTGGGACTGGCTCTCCAAGGTCAATGAAGGCATCTCAACCCAGAGAGATCAAAGAATCAGTGTTCTTCGCAACCTCTTCAACCGCTTCAAGCGAAATGACAATGAGAATGTCCAACACACATTTGACCGGCTCACTGACATCACAAATGAGCTTCAAGCCCTCGGCGCCACTGAGATCACCAAACATGAAATCGTCAAGACGCTGCTGAGATCACTTGATAGTTCGTTTGACATCCTAGCCCTGATGATTCAAGAACGTCCCGATTTCAAGACACTCGATCCGTCTGACATACTTGAGAGGCTCAACACACATGAGTTTCAGCTTTCTGAGAAAAGAGATATCTACGGTCCAAACTATGGGCGAACTCGTGCCTTGAAGGCAAAAACTGTTTCCTCATCTGAAGAAGAATCAGACAGCAGTTCTGATGATCCTGAAGACATTGGAAGGGAACTTGCAATGCTAGTGAAGAAGTTCCAAAAATTCACCAAGAAGAAAGGCTTCAGAAAATCTTCACGATCAAGCTCAAGGAATGATGAAGCTTCTGCTCATGACTACAAGAAGAAAACATGTCACAAGTGCAAGAAAACTGGACACTTCATCTCTGAGTGTCCACAGTGGGACAATGAGAACAGAAGGAAGAAGAAGAGCAAGGAATATGATTCTGACGACAAGAAGAAGAAGAAATACTCAAAGTCTTCTTTCAAGTCTTCCTCAAAGTCTTCATCACACAAGAAGAGCTCATCTGGCAAGGCACGTGCGTTTGTTGGCAAGGAAATGGATTCAGAGGAGGAGTCCGCTTCTGAGGAGGCAGAGGTGGAATCTGAGGAGGAGTCTGATTCTGGCATTGCGAGTCTGGCTACAGCATACGTCACCAAGTCCATCTTCAACACTGAAGACAATGACGTCATCACCGACACTGATGCAAATGACAAGAACGACTCCACTCCTACCTACTACTTCATGGCACGCGGTGCCAAGGTAAACACACGCACTACTCGCTATCAAACATCTAGTGACGATGACTCTGACTGTGATTCAAAACCCAGCTACAAAACACTTGCTAAAATTGCAACTGAACAACAGAAAGCTATGGAACATATTCAAAAACTGTTAGACAGAAGCGATGATCTGTTGGGTGCTGAAATGAATCGATCTGAATCCTTAATTGAAGACATAAAAAATCTTCACGTTAAGTATCAGGAACTTGAAGATCGTCTTGATACTCTCTCAACAACTCATGAAAAGCTTTCATATGATTATCTTCAAAGGAAGCAAGAACTTGAGAAATTGAGAGCGGCTCATGAAGATCTTCAAAAGGAAAACGAGTCACTTCGCGCCGAACAGATCAGTTCCGCTCAGGAAGGATTTGAACCACCATGTCTTAAATGCATTGAGCGTGATAATGCTACTTCTGTTGCTGAATGTTCCACTGCTACTGCTGTTGCAATATCTTCAACTGTTGATGTGGTAACTAACCCCTCTGCTGAGGATACCACTGCTATTGCTGATGAGAGTGCTAGGTTGAAGACATTGCTTGAAACAGGGATGTACAAAAGTCTTAAAGGACATCAGACATTATGTGATGTCCTCAAGAAGCAGATTCTGAACCGAAACCCTAGGAAAGAGGGTGTTGGGTTCGTAAGGAAAATAAATGCAGATGGCTCTTACTGGAGACCTGAGCAGTACCCCAAAACCACATGGGTTGCTGCAAAGGAACTTTCAGCAGATCCATCCAATTTATTTGGCTTCACTTGTGCTAACCCCATTATCATTGATGAATCCTTTGATGTAAACTATAAACTGTTTAAGAATCAGAATGGTGAAGTGTTTGCCAGGTACATTGGTACTAACTGCAAGAATGGACCGCCTATGAAGAAGATCTAGGCTCTGAAAAAGTGTCTGGAAAATCTTTCTGTGAATGTCTTCATGACACCTCACTTGAAGAAGACAAACCTCAGACCAAAGGCTTCATACGGTCCAAAGGCTTCATACAAACAGAGGACTCACCTGAGTCACACTAACGCAAATGTTTTGCAGGGAAACCATACTCAGGCATATGAATATGAGAGCGGTTCATCGAACCGTCATGTTCATATGACCAAAAATTATTCTGCTTATTCCTATGAGTATTATTATTGTCCACCTGCAAGACTGTTTGCTAAGGCTTCAAAGCCAAAATTCTCAGATGCTGCACTTAGACTTATTGCTTCTAAGCCACCCTTGAAGATGTGGGTGGTTAAGAAAGCTTAACTCTCTTTTGCAGGGAAAGGTCTCCAGCAGAAAAACAAAATCTTCTGACGCTATTGCTGGGGACCTTAAAAATCTTGTAGGGCGCAAGATAAAATGCCCGAATGGAATCATTATGTACTTCGTTCCTGAATCGCATGCTACTCTCCCTATTAGTCCTAATCTGGATCTAAGTTTTCTTAACCCACTGGTTCGTCAAATGTTTTTACTTCACAATTCTCTTCGTGAAGCCTATCCCCCTAACTGCACTGTAGGGTACGACACCAGCGTCTTCAAAGTCTTCAGAATGGATTATTGACAGTGGGTGTACAAATCACATGACTGGCAGAAGAAGCCTTCTTATGGACTCAACCTTACGTCCATCCGACAAGAGCCACATCACATTTGCTGACACTGGTAAAAGTAAGGTATTGGGTCTAGGTAGAGTTGCAATCTCAAAGGATCAACACATGGATAAAGTCATGCTTGTTGAATCCCTTGGCTTCAACTTAATGTCTGTCTCAATGCTTTGCGATTTGAACATGATCGTAATGTTTGGAAAATATCGTTGCCTAGTACTAATGGAATCTGACAAGTCTCTAGTGTTTGAAGGGTATCGAAAAGATGATCTGTACGTGGTAGATTTCTCAGCAGGGCCACAACTTGCAGTATGTCTTCTTGCAAAAGCTTCAGAATGCTGGCTTTGGCATCAGAGGCTTGGGCATGCTGGCATGAGGAACCTCCACACCCTTGCGAAGAAGAAGCATGTCATAGGCATCGAGGGCGTCAAGTTCAAGAAAGATCACTTATGCGGTGCCTGTGAAGCAGGGAAGATGACAAGGGCAAAACATCCTTCGAAGACAATCATGACTACTACTCAACCCTTCGAACTGCTCCACATGGATCTTTTCGGCCCCACTCACTACTCAAATTTTACTACTACTGCCTGCCTCTATGGCTTCATCATTGTTGATGATTACTCTAGATATACTTGGGTGCACATAATCCTTTACAAGACAGAAGTGCAAGATGTCTTCAGACGCTTCGCCAATCGTGCTATGAACAATTTTGGCGCCAAGATAAAACACATCAGAAGTGATAATGGCACTGAATTCAAGAACACTGGCCTTGATACATATCTTGATACCTTGGGCATCACACATGAATTCTCAGCTCCGTACACGCCACAGTAGAATGGCATCGTCGAACGCAAAAATAGAACACTCATTGAGATGGCCAGAACAATGCTAGATGAATACAAGACTCCAAGAAAATTCTGGACTGAAGCCATTGACACTGCATGCCATACAATCAATCGTGTTTATCTTCACAAGCTTCTGAACAAGACATCTTATGAACTCCTAACTGGCAAGAAGCCAAATGTCAGTTACTTCAGAGTATTTGGCGCAAGGTGCTGGATCAAGGACCCACACCACACCTCAAAGTTTGCACCAAAAGCACATGAGGGCTTTATGCTTGGATATGGAAAGGATTCGTACTCCTACAGAGTCTTCAATCTCTTTCATTACAAAGTGGTTGAAACAGTGGATGTGCGGTTCGATGAGACAAATGGTTCACAAAGAGAGCAACTGCCAAATGTGCTAGATGAGATTCCAGCTAGTGAATCAATCAAGCTAATGGGAACTGGAGAGATTATACCTTCTGAAGCTCATCCTGAAGAAGAACTTATCATCTGAGCACCTGATCAACATGAAGACAATGCTCAGCCTGAAGACATTCCTCCCAACAACAACACAGATCAGCAAGAGCAAAGTCTTCGCCCTGTACATCCTCGTGTTGCCAATGAAGTGCAGATTGACAGAATAATTGACAGCATCAATGCACCTGGTCCACTCACTCGTTCAAGGGCAACTCAGCTAGCAAATTTCTGTGGGCACTTCGCATTCGTCTCAATATCAGAACCCAAGAAAGTTGAAGAAGCCTTCATGGAACCTGAATGGATTCAAGCTATGCAAGAAGAGCTTCAACAGTTTGAGCTGAATAATGTATGGGAACTGGTTAAGCGTCCTGATCCACGGAAGCACAACATAATAGGCACCAAATGGATATACCGCAACAAACAAGATGAGCATGGTCAAGTTGTCAGAAACAAAGCTCGTCTCGTTGCTCAAGGATATACTCAAGTGGAAGGCATTGACTTCGATGAAACATTTGCTCCCGTGGCTAGGCTTGAAGCCATACGCATTCTGCTGGCTTATGCAAATCATCATAACATACTTCTATATCAAATGGATGTGAAAAGTGCCTTTCTCAATGGCAAGATTGAAGAAGAAGTTTATGTTGCACAACCGCCTGGCTTTGAAAATCCAAAACATCCTAACATGGTATACAAGCTCAACAAGGCACTGTATGGCCTCAAACAAGCCCCTAGGGCCTGGTATGACACACTCAAATACTTCCTGAAGAGTAAAGGCTTCATACCTGGTTCCCTGGATCCCACTCTTTTCACGAAGACATATGATGGTGAACTGTTTGTGTGCCAAATATATGTGGATGACATTATCTTCGGCTGCACCAATTAGAAGTACAGTGAAGAGTTTGGATATATGATGCAAGAGCAATATCAAATGTCCATGATGGGGGAGCTGAAGTTCTTCCTTGGTCTTCAAATACGACAACAACGCAATGACATCTTCATATCTCAAGAGAAGTATCTCAAAGATTGCCTAAAGAAGTTTGGTATGCAAGACTGCAAAGGCTTCACAACACCAATGCCAGCCAAACATCATCTAGGTCCTGACGACAATGGTAAAGAGTTCGATCAAAAGGTATACCGCTCCATGATTGGTTCTTTGCTTTATTTATGTGCATCTAGGCCAGATATTATGCTTAGTGTTTGCATGTGTGCTCGATTTCAAGAGGCACCAAAGGAGTCGCATCACTTAGCTGTGAAGCGAATTCTTCGATATTTGGCTCACACCCCAACTCTAGGATTATGGTATCCAAAGGGCTCAGAGTTTGATTTGGTTGGATTTTCGGATGCTGATTATGCTGGTGACAAAGTTGATCGCAAGTCTACATCAGGCACATGTCACTTTCTGGGACGATCACTTGTATGTTGGTCTTCAAAGAAGCAGAACTGTGTATCTCTCTCCACTGCTGAATCTGAATACATTGCTGCTGGATCTTGCTGTGCTCAGCTTCTGTGGATGAAGCAAACACTCAAGGACTATGGTATTCATCTGAAGCAAGTCCCACTTTACTGCGACAACGAAAGCGCCATCAAGATTGCGAACAACCCAGTTCAGCACTCGAAGACAAAGCACATTGAAATTCGTCATCACTTTCTCAGAGATCATGTTGTGAAGGAAGACATTGATATCATACACGTCAACATTGAAGAACAATTGGCAGATATCTTCACCAAGCCCTTGGATGAGAAGAGGTTTTGCAAGTTACGGTGTGAGCTAAATATCCTGGAATCCTCAAATGTCCTGTGATCAGGCACACATCCTAACCCTTATGCATATTGATGACTTAGATGTGCAACACACGAACTGAAGTATATCTTCAAATCAATGAAGATATACATTCTAAGTGTGAATACATTAATGTGGAATTTGACTTCGGAGCGCCACGATAATTGTGCGCCGTGTCTGGGTCTAATACTTCCTATACGGTGGGTAACGCCACCACCAAACGTTCTATTTTAAAGTGTTTCACTCATGGCGTTACCTTGCAATGTCTTCACAGTTGATTTGGCTTCGAAACTCAACACATTTTCATGATTATCTTCACTATGTTGACTACAGATATATATATATATATATATATATATATATATATATATATATATATATGCTAGTGTTCTGTCCTCTATAGCATTCACTTATAGCTATG
The DNA here is from genome assembly GCF_056163025.1 of Triticum urartu. Lineage (NCBI taxonomy): Eukaryota > Viridiplantae > Streptophyta > Magnoliopsida > Poales > Poaceae > Triticum > Triticum urartu. Next base: position 618,676,872 of record NC_141877.1, read on the forward strand.
TCTTCTTAGTTGAATCTTTTGAACTAAGTGAATGTGATCGGACCCTAATCTCTCTATGCTTTCTATCTCAAACTCTATCTCTCCAAGTCATATGCATTCTATTGAAACTGTCGAATGCCTTCACTGCGTCCTTCAGCTGAAGATATAGAGACAACCATAAAGTCCGCTTTAAATGCCCATTCCTCCACATAAAATTCGGAGAAGCAGGAACGACCGCCCGACAATCCAGGCGTGCGTGGGACGTGGAACAGACCCAAAACTTCCGCAAACTGGCCACGCGTTCCTCAGATGCGAATCGCCAGGGGCACCTGTGTAATAGCACAGTGCCGCCCCTGAGCCTATAAATTCACACTTACCGCGGTCATTATCTCCTTCTTCCACCCTCGCAAGAACCCTAGCACCACCGCTAGCACTCGACAACGCCGACGACGAAGCGCTTCGCTGCCGCAACCTCTCAGACGCCGTCCTCACGCCGACCGCGGACATCGTTCTCTCCGTCGTCGCCGTAGGTGTCTTCCGTCGCCAAGTTAGGGCACGGAGGACTGAATTGCTCGACATCATCTCTCACTTCCGTCTAGCAGTTCCAAGTGTGGTAAATAGAACTTCTTTTTACAGCCCCTTTGATCTCATGGTTCTGTCACTTTCTACCATAAAAAGTTTATCTTCACACGAGTTAGATCTTTCAATCTGCATCTCATAACATGCCTAGTATATTCACTTGTGCTTCATGAAGTAGTTAGATTCCTCACTTGTACTGATCTGTGGGTTCGTACAAATCTGGAACCAACTTCTTATCTATGAGTGAATGTCTTCGCACGATGAGGTCAATGTCTTCTAAACTGATTAATCTTCAAAACCTTCTGAGAATGCATATGACCTCTTCCCCTTCCCTCGCACCTTAATGCTGTCACAGGTACATGTCTGTGGGAGAATCCTTCGGTTCTCATAGTCTGCATTCATTTGCAGAATTCCTACAGCAACACATAAACTCTCCTGAAGCCAGTTCCTGTTGGTCCAGCAAAAGAAAGCCTTTGAAGCCTTTGAAAGTTTTGAAGCCTTTCAAGTTAAAGTTTATGGCTTCAGAAGCAGCAGCAAGGAAAGGGGGCAGACAGCGACGCGAAGGAACTTCCAAAGATCTGCCTGAAGACCTGGCAGAAATGTATAAAACAGATCCAGAAGAGAGTTATGGGCAGCGCAAGACCCGAATCCAATGGATTAGACGCTATTGGGCAGAACAATGGTTCAAATACCGCTTCGTCACCCAGGAGTATGCTGAGAAAAGTGCCATCAAGAGACCATGGGGGGACGTCCTTTACAAGAATCTCGTACCTAGAACCAGAGATGAAGCCATTGCTCAAGGCTTCTACCCATGCATGGTCCGAGGACCACAGCCTGATGATGCACATCCGTCGTCACTACTCTGGTGTCGTGACGACAATCTGTTCAAGCGCAACTTCCAGTTTGCCCAACAATCAGTGAAGCAGAACAAGAAGAAATTTGGGTTAGACTTCAACCCTGGTCCCTCCGCACCAAGGGCAGATGGCACACGCGACGCAGAACCCAATATCATCGGTCCATTTGCCAACCTTGAAGGCCTCATCACCCACATCTTAGTCCAAGGGACTGCCGTGAATGACCCTCCAGCTGACTCTGAGTCTGATGAAGCTCCTGCTGTACCGAAGCCAAAGCAATCAAAGAAGCCGAAAGCTTCAAAGCCGGCCCCTTCCTCAAAAATCTCAAGGGCGAAGCCATTGGCAACTGCACCTCCTGAAGACAGTGTGCAGTCTGAAGACGTATCCCGCGTCTCCAAGCCCCAGAAGGCCAAAGTGCCTCAGCCACACACCGGCAAAGAGCTCACAGCTGCTGCCATCCTGCGCAGCAAAGCCATAGATCTGTCAAGTGATGAAGATCTTGGAGATGACGCTCTAGAGCAGCTCATCAAGAGCAAAGAAGAAGCTGAAATCTTCAACAATTTGCCTCTCTTTGATGTCGCCATCATCCACAATTTCATCGACGAATGGTTTGCCTCACCAAACATCAGCTTCAAAGATCTGCAGCTGCCCGTTGGCCTCAGCGTCGCATTCCAAGGCGCTATTGCTTCAGAACTTGCTATTGCCCAGCGCATAGTTGAACTGAAGCAGAAAATTGATCATGAAAAGGCTCAGTTCAAGAAGCATATGGCCAGGTTCAGCGTGCAAGAAGTGAAGAGCTTCAAGACCATGTTGCATGAGCTCAAGGAAAATTTTCTGAAAAAGCGTGCAGAAGCTCAGGGCTCACGTGAGCGGATGAAGTCTCTGGCTGAAAGATGTGTACAAGCCTACAATGAGGCTGAGAAGCGCAAGGCACTTGGGCGTCCTGGCATCGACCCCAAGATGGCCGCGAAGAAGAAGTGATGGGGAACGTAGCATAAATTCAAAATTTTCCTACGTGTCACCAAGATCTATCTATGGAGTCATCTAGCAACGAGGGAGGAGTGGATCTACATACCCTTGTAGATCGCGCGCGAAAGCATTCAAGAGAACGGGGTTGATGGAGTCGTACTCGTCGTGATCCAAATCACCGATGATCCTAGCGCCGAACGGACGGCACCTCCGCGTTCAACACACGTACGGAGCAGCGACGTCTCCTCCTTCTTGATCCAGCAAGGGGGGAGGAGAGGTTGATGGAGATCCAGCAGCACGACGGCGTGGTGGTGGAAGTAGCGGGATTCCAACAGGGCTTCGCCAAGCGCTGCGGGAGGAGGGAGATGTGTCATGGGAGGGAGAGGGAGGCGCCAGGGCTTAGGTGTTGCTGCCCTCCCTTCCCCCCACTATATATAGGGCCAAGGGAGAGGGGGGCGCAGCCTTGGCCCTTCCTCCAAGGAAGGGTGCGGCCAAGGGAGGAGTCCATCCTCCCCAAGGCACCTAGGAGGTGCCTTCCCCCTTTAGGACTCTTCCTTTCCCTCATCTCTTGGCGCATGGGCCTCTTGGGGCTGGTGCCCTTGGCCCATATAGGCCAAGGCGCACCCCCTACAGCCCATGTGGCCCCCCGGGGCAGGTGGCCCCACCCGGTGGACCCCCGGGACCCTTCCGGTGGTCCCGGTACAATACCGATGATCCCAAAACTTGTCCCGATGGCCGAAATAGCACTTCCTATATATAATTCTTTACCTCCGGACCATTCCGGAACTCCTCGTGACGTCCGGGATCTCATCCGGGACTCCGAACAACTTTCGGGTTACCGCATACTAATATCTCTATAACCCTAGCGTCACCGAACCTTAAGTGTGTAGACCCTACGGGTTCGGGAGACATGCAGACATGACCGAGATGACTCTCCGGTCAATAACCAACAGCGGGATCTGGATACCCATGTTGGCTCCCACATGTTCCACGATGATCTCATCGGATGAACCACGATGTCAAGGACTTAATCAATCCCGTATACAATTCCCTTTGTCTATCGGTACGATACTTGCCCGAGATTCGATCGTCGGTATCCCGATACCTTGTTCAATCTCGTTACCGGCAAGTCTCTTTACTCGTTCCATAACACATCATCCCGTGATCAACTCCTTGATCACATTGTGCACATTATGATGATGTCCTACCGAGTGGGCCCAGAGATACCTCTCCGTTTACACGGAGTGACAAATCCCAGTCTCGATTCGTGCCAACCCAACAGACACTTTCGGAGATACCTGTAGTGTACCTTTATAGCCACCCAGTTACGTTGTGACGTTTGGCACACCCAAAGCACTCCTACGGTATCCGGGAGTTGCACAATCTCATGGTCTAAGGAAATGATACTTGACATTAGAAAAGCTTTAGCATACGAACTACACGATCTTGTGCTAGGCTTAGGATTGGGTCTTGTCCATCACATCATTCTCCTAATGATGTGATCCCGTTATCAACGACATCCAATGTCCATGGTCAGGAAACCGTAACCATCTATTGATCAACGAGCTAGTCAACTAGAGGCTTACTAGGGACATGGTGTTGTCTATGTATCCACACATGTATCTGAGTTTCCTATCAATACAATTCTAGCATGGATAATAAACGATTACCATGAACAAGGAAATATAATAATAACCAATTTATTATTGCCTCTAGGGCATATTTCCAATAGTCTCCCACTTGCACTAGAGTCAATAATCTAGTTCACATCGCCATGTGATTAACACTCAAGGTCACATCCCCATATGACTAACACCCAAAGAGTTTACTAGAGTCAATAATCTAGTCCACATTACCATGTGATTAACACTCGATGAGTTATGGGTTTGATCATGTTATGCTTGTGAGAGATGTTATAGTCAACGGGTCTGAATCTTTCAGATCCGTATGTACTTCGCAAATCTCTATGTCATCTTGTAGATGCAGCTACTACGCTATATTTGGAGCCATTTCAAATAACTGTTCTACTTGGAGCTATTCTAAATTGTTGCTCCATTATACGTATCCGGTATCTCTACACAGAGCTATCCGGATAGGTGTTAAGCTTGCATCGACGTAACCCTTTACGACGAACTCTTTTACCACCTCCATAATCGAGAAAATTCCTTAGTCCACTAGTTACTAAGGATAACTTTGACCGCTGTCCTGTGATCCATTCTTGGATCACTCTTGTACCCCTTGACTGACTCATGGCAAGGCACACTTCAGGTGCGGTACACAGCATAGCATACTGTAGAGAGCCTATGATAAAAGCATAGGGGACGACATTCGTACTTTCTCTTTCTTCTGTCGTGGTCGAGCTTTAAGTCTTAACTTCATACCTTACAACTCAGGCAAGAACTCCTTCTTTGACTGATCCATCTTGAACACTTTCAAGATCATGTCAAGGTATGTGCTCATTTGAAAGTACCATTAAGCGTTTTGATCTATCCTTATAGATCTTGATGCTCAATGTTCAAGTAGCTTAATCCAGGCTTTCCATTAAAAAACACTTTTCAAATAACTCCGCATGCTTTCGAGAAATTCTACATCATTTCCGATCAACAACATGTTAACAACACATACTCATCGGAAATTTTATAGTGCTCCCACTCACTTCTTTGGAAATACAAGTTTCTCATAAACTTTGTATAAACCAAAAATCTTTGATCATCTCATCAATGCATACATTCCAACTCCGAGATGCTTACTCCAGTCCCTAGAAGGATTGCTGGAGCTTTGCATACTTATTAGCATCTTTCAGGATTGACAAAACCTTCCGGTTTGTATCACATACAACCTTTCCTCAAGAAAATCGTCGAGGAAACAATGGTTTTTGACATCTTATCTGCAAGATTTCATAAATAATGCAGTAATCGCTAATATAATTCCAACAGACTCTTAGCATCACTATGAGTGAGAAAGTCTCATCGTAGTCAACTCCTTGAACTTGTCGGAAAACATCTTAACGACAAGTCGAGCTTTCTTAATGGTGATACTTACCATCATTGTCCGTCTTCCTTTTAAAATCCATCTGTACTCAATAGCCTTACGACCATCGAGCCGTTCTGCCAAAGTCTACACTTTGTTTTCATACATGGATCCTTTCTCGGATTTTATGGCCTCGAGCCATTTATCGGAATCCGGGCCCACCATCGCTTCTCCATAGCTCGTAGGTTCATTGTTGCCTAGCAACATGACTTCCAAGACAGGATTACGTACCACTCTGAAGTAGTACGCATCCTTGTCATCCCACGAGGTTTGGTAGTGACTTGATCTGAAGTTTCATGATCACTATCATAAGCTTCCACTTCAATTGGTGTAGGTGCCACAGGAACAACTCCTGTGCCCTCCCACACACTAGTTGAAGAGACGGTTCAATAACCTCATCAAGTCTCCACCATCCTCCCACTCAATTCTTTCGAGAGAAACTTTTCCTCGAGAAAGGACCCGATTCTAGAAACAATCCCTTATTGCTTTCGAATCTGAGACAGGAGGTATACCCAACTGTTTTGGGTGACCTATGAAGATGCATTTATCCGCTTTGGGTTCGAGCTTATCAACCTGAATCTTTTTCACATAAGCGTCGCAGCCCCAAACTTTTCAGAAATGACAGCTTAGGTTTCTCTAAACCATAGTTCATATGGTGTCATCTCATCGGAATTACGTGGTGCCCTATTTAAAGTGAATGTGGTTGTCTCTAATGCCTAACCCATAAACTATCGTGGTAATTCGATAAGAGACATCATGGTATGCATCATATCCAATAGGGTGCAGTTATGATGTTCGGACACACCATCACACTATGGTGTTCCAGGCTGTATTAGTTGTGAAACAATTTCCACAATGTCTCAATTCTGTGCCAAACTCGTAATTCAGATATTCATCTCTATGATCATATCATAGATATTTTATCCTCTTGTCACGACGATCTTTCAACTTCACCCTGAAATTACTTGAACCTTTCAATAATTCAGACTCGTGATTCATCAAGTAAATATACTCAACATCTACTCAAATCATCTGTGAAGTAAGAACATAACGATATCCACTACATGCCTCAGCACTCATTGGACTGCACACATCAAAATGTATTACTTCCAACAAGTTGCTTTCTAGTTCCATTTTACTGAAAACGAGGCTTTCAGTCATCTTGCCCATGTGGTATGATTTGCATGTCTCAAGTGATTCAAAATCAAGTGAGTCCAAACGGTCCATTTGCATGGAGTTTCTTCATGCATATACACCAATAGACATGGTTCGCATGCCTCAAACTTTTCAAAAACGAGTGAGCCCAAAGATCCATCAACATGGAGCTTCTTCATGCGTTTTATACCGATATGACTTACGTGGCAGTGCCACAAGTAGGTGGTACTATCATTACTACCTTTGGCATGAACATGTGTATCACTACGATCGAGATTCAATGAACCATTCATTTTAGGTGCAAGACCATTGAAGGTATTATTCAAATAAACAGAGTAACCGTTATTCTCCTTAAATGAATAACCGTATTGCGATAGACATAATCCAATCATGTCTATGCTCAACGCAAACACCAATCTCGATGGTAGAGGGAGCGTGCGATGCTTGATCATATCAACATTGGAAACACTTCCAACACATATCGTCAGCTCACCTTTAGCTAGTCTCCGTTTATTCCGTAGCTTTTATTTCGAGTTACTAACACTTAGCAACCGAACCGGTATCTAATACCCTGGTGCTACTAGGAGTACTAGTAAAGTACACATTAACACAATGTATATCCAATATACTTCTATTGACTTTGCCAGCCTTCTCCTCTACCAAGTATCTAGGGTAATTCTGCTCCAGTGGCTGTTCCTCTTATTACAGAAGCACTTAGTTTTGGGTTTGGGTTCAACCTTGGGTTTCTTCACTAGAGCAGCAGCTGAATTGCCGTTTTATGAAGTATCCCTTCGTGCCCTTGCCCTTCTTGAAACTAGTGGTTTCACCAACCATCAACAATTGATGCTCCTTGATTTCTACTTTTGTGGTGTCAAACATCGCGAATATCTCAAGGATCATCATATATGTCCCCGGTACATTATAGTTCATCACGAAGCTCTAGCAGCTTGGTGGTAATGACTTCGGAGAAACATAACTATCTCATCTGGAAGATCAACTCCCACTCGATTTAAGCGATTGTTGTACTCAGACAATCTGAGCACAAGTTCAACAATTGAGCTTTTCTCCCTTAGTTTGTAGGCTAAGAAAATCGTCGGAGGTCTTATACCTCTTGACGTGGGCATGAGCCTGAAATCCCAATTTCAGCCCTCGAAACATCTCATATGTTTCGCGATGTTTCAAAAACCGTCTTCGGTGCCTCAATTCTAAACCGTTTAACTGAACTATCACGTAGTTATCAAAACGTGTATGTCAGATGTTCGCAACATCCACAGACAACGTTCGAGGTTCAGCACACTGAGCGGTGCATTAAGGACATAAGCCTTCTATGAAGCAATGAGGACAATCCTCAGTTTGCCGACCTAGTCCGCATAATTTCTACTATCAACTTTCAACTAAATTTTCTCTAGGAACATATCTAAACAGTAGAACTGAAGCGCGAGCTACGACATAATTTGCGAAGACCTTTTGACTATGTTCAGGATAATTAAGTTCATCTTATGAACTCCCACTCAGATAGACATCCCTCTAGTCATCTAAGTGATTACATGATCCGAGTCAACTAGGCCGTGTCCGATCATCACGTGAGACGGACTAGTCAACATCGGTGAACATCTTCATGCTGATCGTATCTACCATACGACTCATGCTCAACCTTTCGGTCTTCTGTGTTCCGAGGCCATGTCTGTACACATGCTAGGCTCGTCAAGTCAACCTAAGTGTTTCGCGTGTGTAAATCTGTCTTACACCCGTTGTATGTGAACGTTAGAATCTATCACACCCGATCATCACGTGGTGCTTCCAAACAACGAACTGTCGCAACGGTGCACAGTTAGGGGGAACACTTTCTTGAAATTTTTAAGAGGGATCATCTTATTTACTACCGTCGTTCTAAGTAAACAAGATGCAAAAACATGATAAACATCACATGCAATCAAATAGTGACATGATATGGCCAATATCATATTGCTCCTTTTGATCTCCATCTTCGGGGCTCCATGATCATCAACGTCACCGGCATGACACCATGATCTCCATCATCATGATCTCCATCATCGTGTCTCCATGAAGTTGTCACGTCATCTATTACTTCTACTACTACAGCTAACGGTTAGCAATAAAGTAAAGTAATTACATGACATTTATGTTGACACGTAGGTCATAAATAAATTAAGACAACTCCTATGGCTCCTGCCGGTTGTCATACTCATCGACATGCAAGTCGTGATTCCTATTACAAGAACATGATCAATCTCATACATCACATATATCATTCATCACATCCTTTGGCCATATCACATCACATAGCATACCCTGCAAAAACAAGTTAGACGTCCTCTAATTGTTGTTTGCATGTTTTACGTGGCTGCTATGGGTTTCTAGCAAGAACGCTTCTTACCTACGCAAAAACCACAACGTGATATGCCAATTGCTATTTACCCTTCATAAGGACCCTTTTCATCGAATCCGATCCGACTAAATTGGGAGAGACAGACACCCGCCAGCCACCTAATGCAACTAGTGCATGTCAGTCGGTGGAACCGGTCTCACGTAAGCGTACGTGTAAGGTTGGTCCGGGCCGCTTCATCCCACGATGCCGCCGAATCAAGATAAGACTAGTAACGGCAAGTAAATTGACAAAATCAATGCCCACAACTACTTTGTGTTCTACTCGTGCATAGAAACTACGCATAGACCTAGCTCATGATGCCACTGTTGGAGAACGTAGCAGAAATTCAAAATTTTCCTACGTATCACCAAGATCTATCTATGGAGAAACCAGCAACGAGTGGATGAAGAGGATCTACATACCCTTGTAGATCGCGCGCGGAAGCGTTCAAGAGAACGGGGTTGATGGAGTCGTACTCGTCGTGATCCAAATCACCGATGATCCTAGCGCCGAACGGACGGCACCTCCGCGTTCAACACACGTACGGAGCAGCGACGTCTCCTCCTTCTTGATCCAGCAAGGGGGGAGGAGAGGTTGATGGAGATCCAGCAGCACGACGGCGTGGTGGTGGAAGTAGCGGGATTCCAACAGGGCTTCGCCAAGCGCTGCGGGAGGAGGGAGATGTGTCATGGGAGGGAGAGGGAGGCGCCAGGGCTTAGGTGTTGCTGCCCTCCCTTCCCCCCACTATATATAGGGCCAAGGGAGAGGGGGGGCGCAGCCTTGGCCCTTCCTCCAAGGACGGGTGCGGCCAAGGGAGGAGTCCATCCTCCCCAAGGCACCTAGGAGGTGCCTTCCCCCTTTAGGACTCTTCCTTTCCCTCATCTCTTGGCGCATGGGCCTCTTGGGGCTGGTGCCCTTGGCCCATATAGGCCAAGGCGCACCCCCTACAGCCCATGTGCCCCCCCGGGGCAGGTGGCCCCACCCGGTGGACCCCCGGGACCCTTCCGGTGGTCCCGGTACAATACCGGTGATCCCAAAACTTGTCCCGATGGCCGAAATAGCACTTCCTATATATAATTCTTTACCTCCGGACCATTCCGGAACTCCTCGTGACGTCCGGGATCTCATCCGGGACTCCGAACAACTTTCGGGTTACCGCATACTAATATCTCTATAACCCTAGCATCACCGAACCTTAAGTGTGTAGACCCTACGGGTTCGGGAGACATGCAGACATGACCGAGATGACTCTCCGGTCAATAACCAACAGCGGGATCTGGATACCCATGTTGGCTCCCACATGTTCCACGATGATCTCATCGGATGAACCACGATGTCAAGGACTTAATCAATCCCGTATACAATTCCCTTTGTCTATCGGTACGATACTTGCCCGAGATTCGATCGTCGGTATCCCGATACCTTGTTCAATCTCATTACCGGCAAGTCTCTTTACTCGTTCCGTAACACATCATCCCGTGATCAACTCCTTGATCACATTGTGCACATTATGATGATGTCCTACCGAGTGGGCCCAGAGATACCTCTCCGTTTACACGGAGTGACAAATCCCAGTCTCGATTCGTGCCAACCCAACAGACACTTTCGGAGATACCTGTAGTGTACCTTTATAGCCACCCAGTTACGTTGTGACGTTTGGCACACCCAAAGCACTCCTACGGTATCCGGGAGTTGCACAATCTCATGGTCTAAGGAAATGATACTTGACATTAGAAAAGCTTTAGCATACGAACTACACGATCTTGTGCTAGGCTTAGGATTGGGTCTTGTCCATCACATCATTCTCCTAATGATGTGATCCCGTTATCAACGACATCCAATGTCCATGGTCAGGAAACCGTAACCATCTATTGATCAACGAGCTAGTCAACTAGAGGCTTACTAGGGACATGGTGTTGTCTATGTATCCACACATGTATCTGAGTTTCCTATCAATACAATTCTAGCATGGATAATAAACGATTATCATGAACAAGGAAATATAATAATAACCAATTTATTATTGCCTCTAGGGCATATTTCCAACAAGAAGAAGAAGCCTGCTATGGCTGAACCAGAGGCATCAAGGCAAGAAGCAGTTCCAATTGTCTTCCCAACTGCAACGACTGGCTCGAAGCCAAAGAGCCGGTCAACAGCTTCTGAGCTCAAGAAGACAAGAACTGCTGAGGCTGAAGCCAGGAAAAGGAAAAGCTCTGAAGCCTCTCCTACTGCCCCCAGCAAGAAGAAGAGAAAGATCAAGAAATCTCGGGCTGCTCCCACAGAGCCCTTGATTGTTGAACCTATCTCTATGGTTCGACCCAACACAGAACGACAACTGACAGTTCATGAGCCTGCTTACATAGAGGCTCCTGAAGCTGAAGACATACCAGCAGCCGACCCCATTGCTGCTGAAGACATTGGTCATCAGGACAATGTACAAGATGATGCAGCCCTTCCTCAGTATGAACAAAGCGAGCTCATCAGCATTGGTCGTCCTCCGACGCCAATTGCACAAGATGCGTCATGGGCGGATCGTCCTCAAGAGGAAGAAGACTTTGAGGCCCAGCCCACTCCAACCCCACAAGCGTCGTCTGCGTTCCGCAGGCTTCGCAAAGGTCCAAGGCCTCAAGTCTATGCTGAAGACATTCCGACTGCATCAGCCGAAGAAAATGAAGAAGTACCACAAGATCCCACTCCCCCACTACACCAAGAAGCAGTTCTCCAGGAGAACGTGCTTGTGACTGACCCTCCAGCTAGTCAAGCGGAGGCTAAAAATGTTGAGGCTGCCACAACACACACTGAAGCCAATGTGGAGCCCTCCCCACCAAAAGCTTCAGCAGACAACGAAGCTACTGATCCAAACACTTCTGTTCCTGAGTCTGCTGCTGGTCCTCAATTTGATTACCATGTTGAGCACAGGCCTCAAGTCCAGAAGCCAGTCCCAAGGCTGCCAAGATTCCCAGGTCCTGCATCAGCACCTGGCTCCTTTGACATCAATAGCTTCAGGGCAGACAATACGTTCTTCAACAGCTCCAAGAACCCCTATTCAAGGGAAAGAATTTCATCAGATAGGTTCTGGAGCTATCCTCAGCGCAGCTACTATTCATGCATCCTATACAACCAAGGTCGCATCTTCCCTCACAAGCGCCTTGATGTTGAAGCCATTGCTGGTCTGCCCTGCTTAGAGGAAGCGCTGGATTGCTTCAAACAAGTGGGTCTGCTGCAGTTTATAACTGATGAAGAGCACTGGAATGAAGAGCTTCTGTTGCAATTCTATGCAACCCTACACATCAAAGGATACAACAGAGATCCGAAGACCTGGGCCCTGGAGTGGATGACCGGCAATGTCCATCACGAAGCCAATGCATTCGATATCATTGAGCTCACCGGCCTGCCCACTCCTGGCGAACTCTTCGAGGAAGGTTGTCAACTACACACTAAAGCTCTTGAGAGCATATTCCAGAGGCCTGAACCAAATATGAGTCAGATGCTCTCCGTGATGAAGCCACTGCCTCTTGATGCTCCTTATCCAACAGAGTTCTTCGTTGAAGACTTTGAGTACCTGCCCAGAACAATCTATCACATTATCCGGCGGACTCTCTGGCCTATTAAAGGGCACTCTCCAAATGCCAAGATCGAGGGTGCAATGAAGACTCTGATATTCTGTATCCTTCATGGCAAATGCTTCAACGCACATGATTTCTTCATACGCCAACTCGCTGCATCAGGCTCAGATCTGTTTGGTTTAAAGTTCTATGCTCCTTGGGTAATGAGACTGATCAAGCTTCACTCTGCGATCTCATATCAGCCCTCAGCCCGCAACCATCGGATCTTCTTGCCAGATGTGGATACCTCTGTTGAAGCTATATATCCTGAGCCTGCCAAGCAACCATTGAGTCTTCAGAATGCAGAACACCAGAGCTTCACTCAGAATGATGAAGGTGTTGAAGCCATCTCCAGGGTGTATCCTTTGGCTGGCACTACACGTGCGCCACACCCTGCTTCAACCGAAGCCACTGATAGTGCAACTGCTTCAAGACCCAAGAAGCGCGCTCGTGTTCTCAATGACCGAGAGCTTCTTGTGGCCCTTCATCAAAAACAAGATAGGCATCACGACTGGCTAAAGCGTCAGATGAAAAGCCTCTTGGTGGATGTTAATCGTCTTTGAAATCTTGCCACCAAGAATGCTTTCGTCACTCATGAAACCTGTCGTCGTACATGGAAAGGGCTCTCAATGATGTGTACTGAAGCTGAACTTGAAGAGGATGGCTTCACTGAGCGATTCAAGTTTGACACCACACCTCCTAGAAGGGTTGTGATGCGCAACACACCATCACTTGAAGACTCTGAGTTTTCTTCATCTGCTGCCACAGTCACTGCCAGAATCATTGATGAAGAAGACGATGCTGCATCACCGCCACCTGCTTCAGCACCTCCCAGCTCTTCTGCACCGCCAAACACCTTCAACGACCCTGCTGCTCCTGAAAACGAGTAGACACTCTATGTCTTCAAACCTTTTTGGTCCTTGCTGACAAAAGGGGGAGAAGCATATGGGTTGATAGTCTTCAAGCGGGTCCATATGGGCGGGTGCTTTATGTTTTGCTATATTTTGCTTTGTGCTTACAACTCTCGTTTTTGCTTCATTTGGTTCTTTGAGTTGTAACACTAAAACTCGATGGTCGTCTGCTACTTGTTTGCCACCCTGTTTTGCGAAGATAAATTCCGCATGTGCGACGATAAATTCCGCACTTATCTCATTCCGCAGACGTCCATTTTCCATTATGCATGTCATTATCTTCATATACCTTCACATGCATAGTGGATTGTCATCATAAGTTGAAGTGGATCTCCACAAGAACAACCTGCCATGTGCATTTGCATTCCAAAAGCAAATTAACTTATATGCACATCTTCAGGGGGAGCCCTTGCAACTTATGAAGACAATTCCTTATCCTTTACAATTTCACAGACTATACTCCTCGTTGAAAACTTCAACTAGTTTGTCATCAATCACCAAAAAGGGGGAGATTGTAAGTGCATCTAGTGCCACCCCTAGTTGGTTTTGGAGTATTGACGACAAACCTAGTTGAGGGACTAATGTGTTTGTGAGAATTGCAGGATAACACAGGTAGAAGTCCCTCATTGATTCGGTTTTACTACCAGAGATGACCCCTAAAAATGTATGAAGACATTGAAGCCAAAGGTGGTATATGAAGATATTCACATTGAAGACTATGACAAAAGAAGACACGTTATGAAGCCTATGGAGCTCGAAGACTTAGATCTTTCGTAGTTCTTTTTCTTTTGTGTTGAGTCATAGGAACCACCGCACTGTTAAGTGGGGTCCAGGAGAACCAGTCAGAATGACTGAAGTGATGCCTAAATCAAAAACCTATGTCTTCGAGTGAAGACAATGAGAGCGAATCTTGTCCAGAGCCGGACAAGTCAGCTTTGCTTGTAGCCCAAGTAAAGTTGCCATGAGAGTTTGAAATCTGACCGTTGAGACACGTGTCAGTTCTTTAGTGACCCAGGGTCATTTCGGACAAATCAGGTCGGGTTGCCAAGTGGCTATAAATAGCCCACCCCCTACAACCATAAACGGTTGGCTGCTCAGATTTCAGTGCACGGCTTTTGTCGTTTGAGAGCAACCCACCTCGAAGCCTTTGAGAGAAAATTCCTAGCGAGGAGAAAAGCCCTAACCACCCAGAGCCAGAGAACATTGGGCATCACTTAAGTCTTCTTGTCTGTGTGATCTGAAGACTTATTACACTTCAAGGACTGTGAATCCTCCAGACGGTTAGGCGTCGCGTTCAGAGCATCCAAGAGACATTGTGGATTGCCAGTGAACGAAGTTTGTGAAGGTTTGGGAGTCTACCTTGAAGACTTACCAGAGTGATTGGGCGAGGACTATGTGACCTTAGCTCAAGGAGAATACGGTGAGGACTTGGTGTCCTGAGCTGCGTGTTCAGGACTGGGTGTCCGGGACTGTGTGTCCTAAGGTTTAAATACCTAGCCGCTCCAACCAGACGTACAGTTGTCACAGCAACTGGAACTGGTCCAACACATCATTGTCTTCAACGAGTCACTGGTTTCATCTTCACTTCCTTTTTCTTACTGTTACTCATTGTGAAGCCATTGCATGCTTGCTCTATCTTTTGTCTTCACAACGTGAATGTATGATCTGTTTGGCTTCATAACTTCTTCCTACCTGATCCTTATTACACTGCAGCTGTTTGTCATTGTGCTTTCACTCTATTGAATACTTGACCATGGCTGGCCTAGTGTAATCTAACTTCCGCTGCATAGTAATAGGCATAATCTTTGCTGTTTGTCTTCATAACTCCCACGTTTTGAAGACTTTCATAAAAATCGCCTATTCACCCCCCCTCTAGTCGATATAACGCACTTTCACCTGTCATAAAGGAATGAAACTTGCTATGTTCTCTCATAAAAGCCCTCTCTTTTATCCAACAAAAAATTAGGTTCTCTCGTAAAAAGGAGTGGATCAAGTGACTGAGGGGCACAAGCATTCGTGGAATCCCATAGCTTCCAAAGAATGGTAACGGTCATCGATGGCTAGATATCATTGTCAAGGCTGCACGGAGTTTGGATGCCCCAAACGTGTTCCAAACTTGGGTGGAAACAGGGCACTGAACAAACATGTGGAGAGCACCCTCGAAGGGGACATCACACCTAGAACATGTGGTTTCGAGGACGACGGTCTTGCGGAAGAGAATGACCTTGGAGTTGAGGCGATCTTTGAACAATGTCCATATGAAATATCTGAATCTTGATGGGCACCCTCGAGGACCAAATGATAGTGGTATTGTGGTTCTCCATAGTCTCCTTGAAGAGTAGTAGCGAGTAGGCGTACTTGGAGGAGAAGGGCAACCGTGAGTGAGGAACCTTTCTTCCTCGGCGACATTGTGGTTGAAATCCTGCAACAAAAGAAAACGTCATATCTCGTCCTGAAGAGGCACGACGTTAACGCAATTTCGCGGTTAGACAGTAAACCATTGTGCGCGATATTTGCTACTAGAACCGTTGTTTTGATGGTGTGGGAGTGTAGAATCGTTGTTTTGATGGTGTGGGAATGTTAGTAGGGAAGAGATGTAGCTAGAGGTTGACGCAAAAGTCAAGTGTCAGTTCAAATGAAAGTGAAATTGCTCTCTCGTTATGAAGTTTATAGAGCGTTGTAGGGTTGGAGCCACGGTGTGCTGAGAATACGTGGCTGAAGATTCAAGAGGTGCTCCGAGAGGCTGGGTGATGACTTTGCTTCATGTTGCTACGGTGCGACCACAGAAGTCTTTCTTTCAACTTAGCTGGCTCTGGTTTCCATTCTTAGTCCGCTCTCTCGTTATGTCAGGACTTTAGAACGCGCGTGACAAGATTCATTACGCACGCAGATAACAATCTGAGCTACGATACTTATTATATCCGATCATAGTACGATGGCTAATCCCATGGTATGCTGCAGTTTAATCCTATGCATGAACGTCTCAATCTGCATTGAGTGGACCCCATTGTAGGTCCTTAAACTATTTCAGATGTGTCACATAGATCCTCAAACTATGAAAGGTGTCATCCAGGTTCTGGAACTATTTTACAGGTGTCATGTTGGTCCTCGAACTAGCTGCCAAATATGTACACACTTACTACACTTCGAGGACCCGGATGACATTTTTCATAATTCAAAAGTATATGTGACATCTCTGAAAAAGTTTGAGAACATATAATACACTTCACTCATCTGCACTATCGTATGGAAAATGGGACATGTAGTGTTGTACTACGTAACTATGCATAGGGCGCTCATAACAATCTAAATGTATAGTCGTCTGATTATTCTATTCTAGCAATAAGATGTCTAGGCGTCTGCTGACCAAGTGACCAGGAGAGGCGTTGCTTGACGAGATCAACAACTCGAAGGGGAGGAGAAGAAACATAGCACAGTACCTGCGTGAAGGAAAGCGGAAGGTTCAGTTGGGTTGGGTTGGGTTCAGACTTATTTTCTTTTCATTTCTTTGCGAGAAGGGTTCAGACTTGACTCGAGAAAGCCCGATGAGTATCAACGGCCCTGGAAAACGTACAGCATTATGTGCTACTACATCAGGTTGGTGGGTAGGTAGCCACGGTAAGTCGAGACAGCTTGAGAGTGGACTTGTACTTTCCAGCCAGAGAGAGAAAAAAGGAAAAAGATCAGTTCACTTACTTGTGTTTGCGTGTAGTGTTTGATCTGAGTACTCCCATTCAATGCCATGACGGTCTATATTTGGAATTCCCTGAAAAAGATGCATTAATTTTTTGCTGCAACGGAGGAAGGAAGGTTCCCATCTTTGTCGCGGTGGCGAACCAACTTCGCCGGCCGGGTCGGTCGGTCGACGTGTGACGCGCTTGCGTTTCCGCTTCAAGAAAGAACGAACACGGAGCAGCGACGGCGCACGTACGCAGCAGGTAGGCCGCCAACGCGCTGCCGCCGCTGTCTTTTCCGGTGTCTAGTCTGGTCTGGACGTGGCGAGTTCGCGAGCCGATGGCACGTCGACCAAACGGCCTGCCGTTGGCTGGTTTGCGCCTAGAAGAAGATGGAAAATGCCATGCCACTGGCGTACGTCTCGGGCACTTTTGGGAAACACACGTACGCTCCTGGTGCCGTTGGTAAAAAGTTGGTTCATTTGCATCTACTCCTACTCCTAGTCCTAGTACGGTCTAGAAGAAGAAGATGCAAGGATCCCACGGGAGCCTCGGGTGCATCTTTGGGAACACGTGTGTAGGTAGCTCGGGTCGACTTGGCACTGCAGGTGGCGGGTGACACGCTAGGCAGCCTCGTGGCTCCGGCGGTACGTGCCATGAGCGCGCCGCCCGGGCGAGTTCGTCAGGAGGTCGCCGAGACGGCGACGCCTACACGTGCCCTCCTACAGCCCACTCACCAGCTAAGAAGTTAGACTCCCTAGGATGGGACGAGAACTAAATGTTTGCAACTGGTAAATCTTGAGCCATGTTCTTGCATCCGTTTTTTTTTCATTTTGAGGTTCTTGCACCCACTGATGCTAGGTTAACCATCGAATCAGAATCATACCAGCGAATCAACTGTCCTTTTTTTAGTAGCGCCGCACTTTTTTGACCAACGATGTTCATAGGAATAGTTACAAGGTTAGGGCATCTTCAACGGCGACCCGTAAATTCATTTAATCCCGAAATAACATTTGTGGAGGTCAGGTCAAAAGGAAAAAAACAATTCAAAGTGCTTCCAAAAATAGCAATTTTTGGGTGTCAATTTTGTTTTTTTATCACGACTTCCATGGATGTTATTTCAAAATGAAAATATTCAAGCACTGAGAACATTTGTCAAAGATTAAGCCAAAAAAGAACTATATTTATTTACTATTTTTTATTTTACTGTACATTAGCTAGGGAGCATATGAGCTCATGACTAGTCCGCGTCCGTAAGAAAGACCATCTCGTGGTCTTAGTTCACTTGTGTTTGCATGTAGCGTTTGATCTGAGGGGGTGTTTGGTTCAGGGACTATCCCAGAGACTAAAAAAAGTTTCTAAAAAGTCTCTAGAAACCAAACAGAAAGGACTTTTTCTACAGGGAATAGAAAAAAACTCTATTGAAGAGTCTTTTTTGATTAGTCCCTGGAATTAGAAAAAGTCCTAGGACTTCTGAACCAAACACCCCTTGAGTTGGTTCTATACCTGAATAGTTCACACACATTTAATAGCGGCAAGGATGGAAGGTTTCCGTTTTTCTTCTGTCGTACTAGTAGTGGCGAACGAACTTGCCATCCGGTCCATCGCGTGTTTGTTTTCCCGTTCTAGAGAGGGGCGTGTTGTTTTACCTGTAGTTTATGTCAGGTGTGGCAGTTTATGCCCCCAGATTTTATTTTACCTGTAGTTTCGGACGAAATCCCCTCTGGGGAAGGTTGATTTAATAAATAATCTTTGAAGCTCAAAAAAAAGAAAGAAAGGGGCGTGTTGTTGCCGTCTTTTGCGGTTGTCTGGATCTGGCAAGTTGGCGAGCCGATAGCAGCACGTCGACCAAACGGCCAGGCCCAACGGGTCCGTTTGCACCTAGAAGAAAGATTAAAGGCTGTTTTCTGGTTTTGGAATTTAATTTATTTCTCACCCAAAGGTTACGACGGCAATTCACATTTCATGCGTACAGCGGAGGTGGTCTAGCAAACTGGACACCCGTGGACACTATTGGGTTGGCCACCTACGCCGGTCCTCTCGATTTTGGGAACGTTCAGTTCAATTTTGTTTCCCTTTTTTACTATTGCGCCTTTATGTTTTATTTTCTAGTTCGCTTTTATATTTTATGTACTTTTAAATTTTTATTCATGAATATATTTCAAACTTATGGCTTACTTTTAAAAAACCAGGAACGCAATTAGAATTCTTGAATATTTTTCTAATTTTTTCTTCAAAACTGTGAATATTGAAAAACTTATTTGTGAATATTTTTAAAATTAAAAAACTGTTTAAAATTTTTGAACACTATTTAAATTTACAAACATTTTTTCAAATTTACGGCTATTTAAAACAAATTGTGAATTTTTTAAAAAATCATGAATAATTATGAAACTCTTGAACACTTTTTTGAAATCATGAATATATTTTTCATATTTGTGAGGTATTTTGATGATAGAAAAATTATTTAAATTCACGAATGTTTCTAATTTTTTTAGCATTTTTTGGAAATTCTTAAAATGTATGCTGAATTTCTTTAATTTCTTTGAAAGTTTTTAATTGAAATGTTGGTTCTAATAGTGTCAAGCGGGACGAACCAATCTGTGGTTGGATGGTTAGGTACTAGGTGAATAGTGGTATGCCCAGCCCGCCAAGGTTCAAGTCCTGGTGCTCGTATTTATCCTAAATTTATTTCATGATTTTCGATGATGCATGTTCAGTGAAAAAACACGTTCCCGTCAACTACGAGGCGCCTACGGTAACTTCATAAAATCTCAAAATGATATGTCGGATCAGTCTCTCAGAGTGCTTAGAGGGGTAAGGTGTGCGTGTGTGTGTGTTAATAAGGGTGAGTGTATGCGTGTATATATGAGTGTTTGCGTCGGTACTATGTTAAAAAAAATAGTGTCAAGCGGGACCAATGACCCGACCAAACCCTTACAGACCGGTTCACTTATAAAAAAAACTTTGAAACTCCTTTGGGCCTTTATTTGTAGGTAGCAAAATCGATCCCACGGGAGTCTCAGGAAACACATGTGGGACCTCCAATTTTTCGACCTACGCGAGGAATAGAGAGGAAATGTGCAACCTAGATTCAACGAGGATAATTGCTTTGATGTCAACATTTGACATTGTCAATATACTTGGCAAGCCAATAATTGGTAATACTAAAAGTTGTCAATAATTGACAACTTTTTGTGAGGTTGACAAGTAAACATGGTAGCCAAGCAAGCACTAGCCAATATTTGGCATTTTCTAAATGTTGGCATGCCAATTTTTGGCATCCAACCAATTATGCTCAACTTCTCCTGCGCTACCTTTGGGCCAGCCCATATGTGGGGCAGGGCCCCTTGTTTTTTTATCATTTTTTTCTTCTGTTGTGTTTGCTTTTGTGTTCTATTTGTTTCTTAAAAAATACTTGGGATTTCAAAAAAGTTCTGAATTTCAAAAACAATGATCATGAATTTGAAAAATCTTCTTTGATTCAAAAAAAGTTCATGCTTATGTTTTTTATTTCAAAAAATGGTCGCAAATTTTAAAATGTTCCTGGATTTAAGTCCTGCATGAATATGAAAAAATGTTCAGGAGTTTGAAATTTTTTTATTGGATTTTATTATTTTTCCATAATTTCAATTTTTGCGAATTTTAAAAATATTTATAATTTACAAAATTGTTCACATATTTGAAAATGTTCCCGTATATTCAAAACCTGTTCGAAGTTTGTAAGTTGTTCCAGATTTGAAGAATAGTTCATGAATTTGAAAAAATGCATGAAATTGAAAAAACTCCCAAATTAAAAAAAATCATGGATAAAATTTCCCCATATTTTAAAAAATCTTCACAAATTTGAAAAATGTTTGAATTTCAAAACATTTTCCCATATTTCGAAAATATTTCACGAATTTGAAAAATGCCCAACATGTTATCTGATGGTGTCCGGCTAGGGGTTCTCTCACCACGTCGGCTCCCGGCCTGATGGGCCGGGCTGAGGACCCCATTTCGGTTCAGGAGTGAACCACATTGGGCGTCCTACGATGTATAAACAGATGTATATGATGCATTGTAATGTGTTTGTTCATTTGCTTCGGTTTGTATGTAGTCCATATTAAAATATTAAAAACATCTTATACTCCTCTATTCCAAAGTCTAAAACCACGACAAGAATTATGAAAGTATTAGTGAACGGAGGGAGTACCTGCAAACACCACAAATACAGAGAGGATGGAGGACAATAGAATATGCAATAGAGAGAAAAATGAAAATAGAAATGGATGAGAGAGACTGGACATGGTAAATAAACTCCACGATTTTCCAAAAACCTTTTTACTTCATTAACACATGTCTCATTCACATAATAAAGATTAAGTTACAAGCCATGTAGACGCCAACCTGACAAAATCGGAAAGACAATAAAACTCTAGACTTTACACGAAGGACCACCAGCCAAGCGGTGGAGCCCGAGGACACAAGTCCATCATAGATTGCCATTGCCGCCATCCTCACTTGAATAGATCCACCCCCCCCCCCCCCCCCCCCCCCAACGAGCAGAACACCGTGTTGGAGAAGGTTTTGAAGCTTTAATATCTGGTGCCGTGGTTGCCCTTGTCGAAGCCATGACATCAAACATCCAAAACATAAACTACTAGGGCCGTAAAACTTAAAGCTACACGATCTGTTCGCGCGGGATCCGGTGAACCCCTTCACCTAGTACAATGTGTTTTTTTCCTATTCACTTTTACATATACTATATTAAACAATTATCTGAAAGTAGCCAAATAATTATGGAAACAAATTAGATGTCCGAACGTTATGGTTTCATGACTACTCCCGTGGCATATGCATTTAACTAATGTATTTTATTTATTAGAAAGAAGTATATTTTTTGATTTTTTTGTGGTGCTTATTACCTAAAATGTATTTTCACTACCACTTTATTTTTAAGTTTCTTGCAGTGATGAGGCGATTTATTCATATATTATATTTTAATGGTACAAGAAATATATATTTTAAAATTACAATAAATTCAGGTAATATATGATATTATAATACTATGCGAGTTTCTCTGGAAATAAATAATACGATATTTCAAGTTGATACTCCTTCCATTCCAATGAATAAGGCACCCACACACTCTAAAATTCAATTTTGATCATAAATCAGACCAACCAAATGTGGATTATATATGTGATAAAAGTTATACCATTGAATTCATATTGAAAAGAAGTTTGCAGTGGTATATTTTTGAAGTGACAAAATATTCTTTTTGACATCACAAAATATATACTGTTAATCTAATTTATGGTCCAAGTTTGATTTATTCATTGGAATGAAGGGAGTAAATGTGTTAGTGAGGCAAACGTTTTCGCTACTACAAAGCGTAAACCGAGTGGGTACGCTTTCGCTGGCCGCCATCTGTTTCCTCTGGTTTCACTGAAAGGATGTAGCTCCCCTGCGGCGGAGCTCGGCGGCGGGCGAGGTGAGGTCGCGGTCGATTGCTCCGGCAGCTCCTCGACAGCGTCCACTGCGGGCCGATTTCGAAGAGCGGAGGCCCAGCTGCAGCAGGATGCTTCCTGGTTCAAGCGGGCGGCGACCTGAATCCGACGGGCGGCAGAACGATGCCGACGAGACCAGCGGCCTGACTGCGACGGGGTCGACTCTGAAATTACGAGGTAATCGCAATCCCTGAAGCTCGAATCTGATTAGCGCGCGCTAGGAGTAGCACCAGAAATCGATTCAGTTTGCACACAAACATCTCTGAAACTGTGAGTGCACATGCATATCTGAAATCCCTGCAGTACAATTTGAACAGCAAAGCTGCCACAAATCTGTACAAAACTCACACACATGAAACAAAGGCAGATGTTCCGGATTCCCCGAAACATGCTGCACAGAAGGGTTCAAAATACTTAAGTACTACATAAAACCATCGAATACATAGTTACATACAAGATACAACCTTATGAGCATCTGAATGAAAATGTTGTAGTACAGACTTTAGACATGTAACTGATACTCTGCGTACGTTTATTTCTAGGACATACTACTGCATTGATACATGTGCTTATACTACTCCACTAAACAGCATAACTAGTCAGCGGCGAAGCACCGTGGATATCATCTTCCTCCTGAGAGGCCAGATATCGTGCAGAAGCTCGATGTGATCTGCGGGTATGACAAGGTGACCGAGTTCGGTCCATTGCTTTTCACCAAGGCCGCCATGTTCACGCTCAGCTCCGTCTTCCTCAGCTCGGGCAGTGGCATCTCACCGTCGAGGTATTGCATAACTTGCCGCATCCTGGGCCTCGAACTAGGAAATGGGTGCAAGCACAAAAGTCCCAGCTTTAACACGAGGTATGCCTCATCAATGTTGTAATCACCCTGGAGGATAGCATCCACTGTCTCAATAAGCAACCCATTGTTCCAATGCTCGAGTACCCATTCTACCAAGAAAACTTCATTTCCCTCTGCATTTCTCTTGACAGGTTTTTGACCGCAAGCAACCTCGAGAAGGAACATGCCGAAGGCAAAAACATCTGTATGAGGGGATGCCTTCCCTGTCCGCAGTAGCTCGGGGGCTAGGTACCCCTTGGTACCAACCATATGTGTGGTCT
This sequence comes from Triticum urartu, assembly GCF_056163025.1. Lineage (NCBI taxonomy): Eukaryota > Viridiplantae > Streptophyta > Magnoliopsida > Poales > Poaceae > Triticum > Triticum urartu. Next base: position 618,700,628 of record NC_141877.1, read on the forward strand.
GTGGGTCAGTGCCATGATCATATAACCTTGCAAGGCCAAAGTCACCAAGTCGCGCATTCATTTCACCATCCAGCAGTATATTGCTTGCTTTGATGTCTCTATGGATTACAATTTTCTCCCACTTCTCATGGAGATAGAGTAAGCCGGTAGCAATGCCTTTGATAACTCGAAACCTTTGAACCCAATTCAAAATGGCATTCTGCTCTTCACAATGTAGATATTTATCAAGGCTACCATTTGGCATGTAAGTATAAACCAAAAACAGTTCACCTTTTCTCCGACAATAGCCAAGTAATTGCACAACGTTGCGATGTCGGAGTCGACCAATGCTAACAACCTCGGTGACAAATTCTTTCATGCCCTGTCTTGACTCATGAGACATCCTCTTCACAGCAATCTCCACATTACACGATGGAAGCACTCCTTTATATACTTTCCCAAAACCTCCTTCTCCAAGTAGGTGTTTGTTCTTGAACCCTCTCGTAGCATGGAACAGATCCTTGTAGGAGAACCGATGCGGACCGAATTCTCCCTCCCAATCCTCACGCACCTCAGCATACTTCAGTCGCCTTCGCACAACTAGAGTGACAAGAGTGCCCATAGAGAGGATCAATGTTGCAGTGGCTATTGGTAGGACGATCACCAAGAGCTTGGATTGGGCCTTGGGACCAACACGAGGCAACTTCGGAAGCTTGGAGATGTCAATGGATAGAGCTGGTTTATTCATGCCAAAGCTCCAACCCATCACGTACTGACGGGTGTTGATGGGAGTAGCCATGGATGAGAATCCAATGTACTGAGCTGAGTCCGAGAGTACAGTTGTGAGATCATAGGTTGCAGAGAGCAGTGGCCTTGATGGTTTTCCCACGTTGATCGGAGCCAAGGTCACATTGATCTGCGTATCACCCTCATTGTAGTCTACCCAGAGCTGCATAGCCTGGTTGCCATTCAGCGTCATGTTCTTGAAGGCACCACCCTTGTCTTCGTAGAAGCCAGATGCACTGGATTGCATGGAGACTGCACTGTTGATATTGATACCAATGTGATTTTCATCAATGTCTTGGAGCTCAGAATTTCTGTAGGTGTCAAGTTCGATCATGAAGATGTGATTGCTTGTGTCGCCATTGTTCTTCTCGTTGAGGAGGGCAAAGTACTTTGCTGCCCGTGCATCAGAGAAATTCTTTGTGGGTGCAATGAAGAAAGCCATGCCATCAGCGCTCAAGTCTGCGTAAGAGATGAAGATGCTGAAGACTACATGGACTGCGAAGGATTGAACTTTACCACCGGGTGACTTGCGGAAGTGCAGAGGAGTGGGATAGAAGGCATGGCCCTTGAGAACAGTCGTGCCATTGGACAGATCAAGAAGGCCACCATCTGTGACCATGGCACATCCGTCCAGGGTTAGGCTGGGTTGGCTGAAGCCGGAGAAGAGAAATTGATCATCACCAGAGACCAAGGTTGTGACGATAAGACCAAACAGGAAGACAAATTGTTGAAGGAAGGATGTATGCTTCATTGTAGGACTTGCAAGCTGCAACTGAATAAGCGGCATGCGAGAGGTAAGTGTTTTGTGGGCAATCAACAATATATTGTTTCAGGCTGCACTTTGTGGTGCAGTGGTTTATAACTTTATATTGTAATTACCTTGCAGCATCCATACCAAGTCTACTCTGGTTTTTCAACATCTATCATTGTCTACAATTTTAATAGTTGATGGGGACAGTGATATTTCTTCAGGTTTGTCGATAACATCTTCAAATTGATTATAAGGAGCACCCTAACAAATATTCTTAGTCCCATTTAGTTACTATAGCATGTCCATGTCGAGTAATTCAGATTAATTTCCTGGCATAAAGTTAAAATAGCATGTCGTAAAGAAAGTTTCGAGTGGTTCAGATTAATTTCCTGGCGTAGCTTGGGAGATGCTATAGTAGTATTTGTACCACCTAAGAGATACTTATATTTTCCTATGATCGAATTGTAGTAATCTTAATTGCATTCTGTAGAAAACCTTTATAGCCTCATGTATAGGGAACCTTTGAAGCCTACCAGTTTCTCTGGTTTCCAGCCTTACAGGCCACCCTTGCAGAAACATCATGTTCAAAAGAAATATCTCAGTTTACAAAACAAAAAAAAGAAGGGAAAAGAAACATTCAACGTGTTGTGCTTTAGACTTTGATTCTTGTTGCCAATGAAGTTGCTTTCCATGACATGACTCTGATGTTGAAGTTTGAGTCTATTTATCTTGCATTCTGAATCGGTCATCAAGTGATACTTTTCAAATTTAATCCCTCAAGTCAATAAATATCAACAACCTGAATGGTATTGAAAAAATGCATTTAAAGATGGAAAAATAACTGAAAATGAAGCTTCGTACAATGTGTAAAGCTTTGTTGAGTACCTATGATATGCATTGTTTGTCCAAAGTGTTGCTGTCTGACTGTCACTTGCGGATATTGCGTAGGATGGGGGGAACTTGAATGTAGCAAGGCCAGAAGCTGTTATCGTACTTAAACAAAAAAGTCCTACTTGCAGAAAAGGTCTAATTTGCGTGTTCCGTTGCAGCAAGGCAGAGCATATGCATGGACCTCTATAGTCTTCTCTCTTTTGTCATGTGGAATGGGCATAAGTAAACAGATTCATTTAAAGATGGACAATAACTGAAAAAAGATTCATGCAACATTCAATGTTTTGATGCGTATCGTATGGTCATAGCACAATTTCTCTAGACATTATTCTTTCTCTGACTGAGATGTACATTCAGTAGAATGGACTTGAGAATATGGTCTGTTTCTTGAGGAAAGTATCTAAAGGAAACACACTTAGCCGTAGTTCAGTATCGTTGCCTGTAATCGGTGCCGGGTGTCTGTCTAGCCTTTGTTAACGCTGGGTTGGAAGCCCCTGTTAAAAAAAGGAGAGACCTACATCAGCCATAAGGCTTGAGGGAGTATTTATCTATTTAACCCACATGCATGTATATAGTTTTATTAATAAAAGATAGACGATGGATGTTGTTTGAAAAATGATGGATAGACACAAATATTTGAAAGCTCACTCAGATTATTAGCGGGGGATCTGCTAAAGAAACATTATAGAATAATACCCTTCGATGAGTGATATGAGCAAGAGGCTTCAAGAAAACTTGTGTTTTCAGAATTATATGAAGCCAGTAAAGAAACAAAAAATCCATGGGTATTTGAATCGGAGTACCCGGGAAAATGGTCTAGTAGTATTTTTTTACCCACCTAAGAGATACTGATATTTTCTTTGATTGAATCGTAGTAATCTTAATTTCATTCTGTGGAAAAGCTTTGTAGCCTCATGTATCTAGAACCTTTGAAGCCTACCAATTTCTCTAGTTTATAGCCTTATAGGCCACCCTTGCAGAAACGACACCTTAAAAAGAAATATCTCATTTTACAAAGAAAGGAAAATGGAACATTCAACGCCTTGTGCTTTAGACTTTGAGTCTTGTTGCCAATGAAGTTGCTTTCCATGACAGGGCTCCGATGTTGAAGTTTGAGTCTATTTATATTGTAGTCTGAATCGGTCATCAAGTGATATTTTTCAATTTTAATTCCTCAAATCAATAAATATCAGCTACCTGAATGCTATTGCATTTAAATACGGAGGAAAGTTGAAAAGATGCATTTAAAGACGGGAAATAACTGAAAATGAAGCTTCTTGCAACGCGTACAGCTTTGTTGCGTACCTATAATATGGACTGTTTGTCCAAAGTTTTGTTGTCTGACTGTCACTTGCGGATGTTGCCTGGGATGGGGGGAACTTGGATAGACATGTGGTCTAGTGGTATTTTTTACCCACCTAAGAGATACTAATATTTTATTATGATTGAATTTTAGTAGTCTTGATTGTATTCTGTGGACAACCTTTATAGCTTCATGCATGAGGAACCTTTGAAGCCTACCGGTTTCTCTGGTTTACAGGGGTCACCCTTGGAGAAACATTATCTTCAAAATAACATTGCAGCTTACGAGAAAAGGGAAAAAGAAACATTCAACGTCTTGTGCTTTAGACTTTGGTTCTTGTTGCCATAGAAGTTGCTTTTCGTGACATAACTCTGATGCTGACCTTTGAGTCTATATCTTGCAGTCTGAATCGGTCATCAAGTGATACTTTTTAATTTTAATCCCTCAAGTCAATAAATGTCAACTAGCGGAGCGGTATTACACGTCTAGTATTTCAAACATGCTTACCATACATGCATTACTTGAACAACTTAGAACCCAATTAGGTGATGTTTTTCTTCCCAATGCTTGCAAGACCTGAATTGTTTTCAGTAAAACTTTTACGTTCTAAATAGCTGGTGTTGTAATTTGATTAACATAAATTTTTCTTACATATATGTAGTGAATTGATATACTACCTCCGATCCACTTATTTTGGATCAGAGAGAGTACTTTTTTTAAAGAACAATGAGATATTCTTGTACTACTTTATTTATGACCAAATTGCAAATAATCATAAGTATGCATACATTGGTAACATAAACCCTTGGTGTTTCATACATTGCCCACCAAAATTGCCTGTCCAAAGCGCTAAACATTCTTGAAAGATAGAATATATGTGGATTTATGGGGGAATGAACAAGTTGTATCTAGCTTGGTTTGTCTTGTCATATTTTTATCCATCTGGCTTTAAGATTCTCCCGGATGGCACATATGAATTGTTATACCAAAAGAAGCATACTCCATTTGAATGCTGTGAGCATTTATTGGCAGAAGACCTTATATAGGTAAATTTAGTGACTTTTGGCACTAGTGATATCGATTATTCAAGAGGTGGATCTCATACAACAAGATGCTCCAGTAAAATAATCAGCGGTAACAAATACACAACATATCTAGATGCAGATAGAACCAAACGAGCAATGATGTTTGTACAGACAAACTAAAACATCCTTAAGGTATATATATGTACTCATCACACTTAATATATATACTCATCTTCCTCCTGAGACGTGGGACACTGTGCCAATGCTTGTAGTTGACGAAGGATAGGAAATGGTGTATGGCTCGAACCCATCATTTTGCATTAAGGCTAGCGACTCGGACCTTAACTCTGGAGGTTCAATTTCCCCATCTAGGTATTGCATAACTTGCCGCATGCTAGGCCTCGCGTTGATGAATGGGTGTGAGCATAGTAGCCCTATCTTTAGCGCCAAATAGGCCTCATCAACATCATACCTCCCTTTTAGCCTAGCATCCATTGTATCATCGAATGATCCTTTCTGCACATTGTCAATCACCCAATCAACCAACATGAGCTGGTTGCCTTGTGCGTTTTGGTAATTGACAGGCCTTTGTCCACAGGTGACCTCAAGGATGAACATGCCGAAAGCAAAGACATCTGTAGGAGGAGTGGCATTTCCGCTGTGTGCTAGCTCTGGAGCTAGGTAGCCTATGGTGCCAACCACATGTGTAGTCTGTGGGTCGATGCCATGATCATATAGCCTTGCAAGGCCGAAATCACCCAATCGCCCATTCATCTTGTCGTCAAGGAGCACATTGCTTGCCTTGATGTCTCGATGAACAACCACTTTTTCCCACTCCTCGTGAAGATAAAGCAAACCAGATGCAATTCCTTTGACTATATGAAACCTTTGAGCCCAACTCAACACTGTGTTATCCCCTTTGCCATGCAGGTACTTATCGAGGCTTCCATTGGGCATGTACTCATATACCAAGAGGAGTTCACCTTTACGCCGACAATAGCCAAGCAACGGCACAAGATTACGGTTCTGAAGGCGGCCTATGCTGACAATTTCTGCGATGAACTCCTTCATGCCTTGTTTTGAATCATGTGACACCCTCTTCACGGCTATCTTCAATCTTGATCTCGGAAGCACCCCTTTGTACACTCTCCCGAATCCTCCAACTCCTAGAAGGTTTTTGTCCTCAAATCCCCCCGTTGCATGATACAAATCTTTGTACGAGAACCTGTGTGGACCAAACTCCATCTCCCAGCTGTCTCGTAGCTGTGCATACCTTAAATGCCTCTGGACAAAGAGAAAAGCAATGGTGCCCAAAGACAGGAGGACTGCTGCTGTTGCTACTGGCAGAACTATTTCTAACACCCAGGATCGATTACCCTTGGGATGATGCCGAGGAAGCTTTGGAAGCATGGTGACATTGATGACTGGAGCAGGACCGTTCATGGCGAAGCTCCATCCGAGCACGTAGTGCCGTGTTTTTATCTTGCCCGTTGAAGATGAGAAGCCGATGTACGCCACATCTTTGAGCACAGTTGAGAGGTTGTACCTGGTGGACACTGTTGGTCTCTTGGGCTTGGTGGCCATGTCGAGAGGAGCCATGGTAACATCGATCTGAATCTTCTCTCTGTCGTAGTCCACCCACACCTGCATCGCCTCTTGGCTACTGAGAGTCAAGTCCTTGAACATGCCGTTGTGGTCATGGAAGAAACCGGCTGGATGGGACTGCACGGAGCTGAGGCCATTGATATCGATGCCGATGTGGTTGTTGTTGATGTCCCCGAACTCGGTGTTCTGCCATGTGTCGAGCTCGACGGCGAAGATATGATTTGTTGTGTTGCCGTTGTTCGAGCCATTCACAAGGCCCAGGTACTGTACTGGTGTGGCCTTGGAGAAATCCTTGCTCGGTGCGACCAACATAGTTAGGCCATGGCTGCTCAAGTCGTAGATGGAGATGATGCCGAACACGAAGGATGTGGAGAAGGACTGCACCGTGCCGTTGGGCGAGTCGCGGAGGCGCAGCGGAGGTGGGTAGAAGGCGTGGCCCATGCTCATCGCCGTGCCGTTGGTCAGCTCGAGCAGTCCGCTTGGCGTGACTGAGGCTACGCCGTCAAGGGCGAGGCTAGTGTCAGCGAAGCCGGAGTAGACAAACCGCTGGTTGTCATCGCCGGCAATAAACTGTGGTGCACTAGAGGAGGAGCTTTAGAAAGAACTGGACAATGGGTTTCATGTTTGGCCTGACCATGGACACGATGGCAAGAGAAGGTGTGTGGATGAATATGTCTGTGCAGTGCAGAAAGAAACACTCAACTTTTCTCTCTGCTCGGAGGGAAGAAGGCCACACTACCTAGTAGGTGTACCCAGTTTGAAGATTCGGCTTAATTTAAACATCACGGTTCCGTTGCAGCAAGGGTAGAGGATCCCAATCGACCTCTTGGTAGTCTTTTGTCAGGTAAAATCGGTGAGGTGGACTGGACTAAAAGTAAACAACTGCATTTAAAGTTAGACAATAACTGAAAATGATGGTAAAATTGGTGAAGACGGGACTAAAAGTAAACAACTGCATTTAAGTTAGACAATAGCATTCAAATAAGATCAAAGGTCTTTCCTCTAACTGGGATAAGAGATAGACAATGGATATTACTTGAATATAAAAGATGGCCAGACATGTGGTCTAGTATTATTTCTCACCCACCTAAGCGATATTAATGGTTTCCTATGATTGAGCTGTAGTATTCTTAATTGCTTAGTGTCCGAAACCTGTGTAGCATGTATGAGGAACCTTTGAAGCCTACCAAAATTCCTCTAGTTTCTAGTGTAGCCGTCCTTGCAGAAACGTCATCTTAAAAATAATATACCAGTTTATTAAAAAGGGAAAAGAAACATTCAATGTCTTGTGCTTTAGACTTTGATTCTTGTTGCCACTGAAATTGCTCTCCATGTCATGACTCTGATGTTGTCCTTCGAGTCCACTAATCTTGCTGTCCGAATCGATCATTTAATTGCATTCTGTGGAAAACCTGTGTAGCCTCATGTATGAGGAACCTTTCAAACCTACCAAAATTTCTCCGGTTTCTAGTGTAGCCGTCCTTGCAGAAGCATCATCTTAAAAATAATATCCCAGTTAGAGGAAAGAAACATTCAATGTCTTGTGCTTTAGACTTTGATTCTTGTTGCCACTGAAATTGCTCTCCATGTCATGACTCTGATGTTGTCCTTCAAGTCCACTAATCTTGCTGTCTGAATTGATCATTTAATTGCATTCTGTGGAAAACCTGTGTATCCTCATGTATGAGGAACCTTTCAAACCTACCAGATTTCTCCGGTTTCTAGTGTAGCCATCCTTGCAGAAACGTCATCTTAAAAATAATATCCCAGTTAGAGGAAAGAAACATTCAATGTCTTGTGCTTTAGACTTTGATTCTTGTTGCCACTGAAATTGCTCTCCATGTCATGACTCTGATGTTGTCCTTCAAGTCCACTAATCTTGCTGTCCGAATCGATCATTTAATTGCATTCTGTGGAAAACCTGTGTAGCCTCATGTATTAGGAACCTTTGAAGCTTACCAAATTTCTAATGTAGCCACCGTTGCAGAAATATCATCTAGAAAATAATATCTCAGCTTACGGAAAAAGGGAAAAAGAAACATTCAACGTCTTGTGCTTTAGACTTTGATTTTTGTTGCCACTGATGTTGCTTTCCATGACATTATTCTGATGTTGTCCTTTTGAGTCATTTATCCTGCAGTCTGAATCGGAGGGCAGAAGGTCACAGCACCTAGTAAGCGTACCCAATTCGAAGCTCCAGCTTTAATCTGAACATCACTGTTCCGTTGCAGAAAGGGCAGGCGATCCTAGTCAACCTCTTGTAGTCTTTTCTGTCAAAAATATCAGTAAAGTGGACAGGAAGAAAAGTAAACAACTGCATTTAAAACTGGACAATAACTGAAAAACGATGGAACAGTTTGTCTAGACGGCAGCATTGTTGTCTGACTAGTTGTCTGGAGATTATCTAGGATCAAGGGAACCTGGCATCTAAGTATTAAGAGTTCAGATTGAGTACAAAGTCTGGAATTCTCCTTTTCTTTTCCTGGAGGGAGTAGATACAGTTCTACTTGTAGATAATACTTAATATCTTGTGTATGTCGGCTGAACTTGAGAGAAAAAAGTTGAGTATCGGTTACTGGCGGTAACTGAAAATACTTGCCATTTACCGCCCAAAATATTTCAAATGGAATGTGAAGCTTTTTGTTATTTGATACATTGTTTTCTAAATCGATGCTTAAAGTGTATTCAAATATGTATATTTTTTACCAGTATGGTTGTTTGTCGGGGGCAACCTGTAAGCCTGGCCACAAGAACCCTGGCAAGTAAATATCCTGTGTATAAAACATATTAACAAAATCCTACCGTCGGGACCTCTCCTACAGTTCTCCATGTCAGTTACTAGTTCTAGGAGCTAGGAGGTAGGCTGCTATGTTACTTTCAGTTGTGATTTTATCAGAAGGACTGACTGCAGACGCACACATGGTCAAGATTATTGGTTAGGGCTTACCAAAGAAACAAGAGATTATGCTAAATATGGTTTTTATTTATTTATCGAGAAGCTCTCTAATTTCTGTCCACGCCCTCTATTTTTTCTGTTGAGTATGAAAGTTTTGAGGAAGCAATGAATGGGGCGCAGCTATTAACAAAGACTATCCATGTTCATTGCGCATACAACAGATGCCATATACAGAAGATCACAAGTACGATTTGTGTAATTAACCTTGCTATGTTCTGCATTTTCTTTGGTTGGTAAACCATCCTGTTAAACTGACATGGTCTTTCATTTGGTCTGCAGGCTTGTTACAGAGAACGTCTTGTTTTCGTGGTGAAGTGAAATGTTCAGTAACCTACGTGCGAGCAGAGCCTTTTTTCTTCTCGTGGGTTCACGATTATGAGTAAACTGCAAACGGCTACAAGTGTTTCAGTAATCAGTCTATGCTAAATGTACGAATAAGAAACGAAGGAACATTTGTGAACCCAAACTCTCGCCTATTTGTTGGGTCATCTTGTTGGCCCCAAGTTTGAATGATGTATTATGTCAGCTATGTCATTGCCTGGTCTAAACTATAGGCAAGACAATGCTTTTATTACCCCTAGCCCCTAGGTGCATGTCTAATGTGAAACTTCTCTCATATCCTCTATATTTACTACTCCTTCCGTTTCGAATTACTTGTCGCAGGTATGGATGTATCTAGGTGTATTTTAATTCTAGATACATCCATTTCTGTGACGAGTAATTCGGAACGAAGGGAGTAGGTGCATATCTGTATTGATTGTGTAAGCGGGGTTCAGTCTATATTGTTGTTGATGATGCTTTTATCTTCTATCTGTGGGATACTAAATGCACTGACTTGTTTTTCTTCCTGACGACAGGTTGCTACGTCTACGATCTCGCAGGCTTGCTATACATCTACGATCTCGCAGGCAGTTCAACTGAAACACATCCTGCATTAAGGAGAAACACAACTACATTCTGTCTGATGTCATGGTAATAATCAAACGTTGCCCATAAATTGGATATCCCTGGAGTTTCTCATTCCAACATCTGATGCTTGGTTACCTCGTAATTTCAAGGCGAAGGGGATGGCAACAGGATGCGCTTGTCTCAGGTTGTCCAGTATATCTACATGGTAGTTTCTGTTATTCTGTATATGGAAACTAATGGCGACGATCTATTACCCTGACACACATATTACTCCCAGTGTACAAGGCATACTCGCTTCTTAGGTCGAAGAAGTGGGTGGTGCGGTCAGGTTTGCGGTATGGCGCGGATTTTGTAGCACATCGTGATCACCCAGCTATTGTCCACTCAGAATTTGCTGTAGTTGTTGTTCCAGACGGCGTGAAGTTTGGTGAAAGGTGTGGTCATTTCAAAGCCACCCTAATGCACCGCTTTAACATGGCATATACTCCCTTCATTCCTAAATATAAGTCTTTTTAGAGATTCCAATAAGTGACCACATACGGAGCAAAATAAATGAATCTACAATCTAAAATATATCTACATACATCCGTATATTGTAGTCCATTTGAAATGTCTAAAAAGATTTATATTTAGGAACGGAGAGAGTAATTTCCAAGCAACAATGTACGTACTAAATGAAAAATGTGTTTCATGACTTGTAGCATGTGTTAATGGACATACTAAAAGACGATGTACAAACACAAAAAGTAGCAGTCAAAATGCTTGCCAGAAATGATGAAGCAAAGAATACAAACTTGGCTGACCGAATGAGCTATATCCTGTTTAGGAGTTAAACCCTAGCCAATGCTGCTAAACCATGAGTATGGTTTACATGTTTAATCTACTGCAACTGTGCTACAGCCTGCACGTTTCAATCATAATGGCAATGGGAAGATTTGAGAACGAATAATTATTGCACAACACTTCAGAAAAATTACTGCGCTAGGAGCATTCATCGGTTCAAATATTTCTGTGCTGGTCGCCAGCTACAGCGATGCCGTGGCCGTCTTGGTAGGTGCGAACTCATCTAGGGTTTCCCGCCTTTCGCCGGCGCCACCGCCGGTCCGCCTCGTCTCCTATGGTCCTTGGACAATGAAGACGTGGTGGATTTTGGCCCTTGCCGGCGGGAGGGCTCCGTCTTTAGGTGCTTTTCTGAGTTTTGTTAGGGTTTGTGTCAATACTCAAGAAAACGAGGCGGCGGCGGCGACTTCTTGAAAATGGAATAAGGTCCTTCCCGTCTAGCCCCCATCCCGGTGATGTTTCAAGCATTGTCGGAAGGCGCGTGGAGGTTTGTCTCCGACGAATCTTGTTGGATCCGGTCGGTATTTGTCTTCGGTGGATCTGACTGGATCCGGTCTTCATTCGTCTATGTTTGTGTCTCTGCAGGTTGGATCCTTCCGATTTACGGTTCTCTTCATCGGCGGCGAGTGCTGTTCTGGTGTGTTGGTCCTATGAGGCCTTAGCACGACGACTTCCCGATTGTCTACTGCAACAATGTTTGCCCGAATTCGACGAGGGAGGGGCGATGACGGCGGTGCGTCTTCGGGTCGCTCTAGTGTTTGTAGTCGTCGTTAGGTGGTCTACGGACCTGGATATAGTATTTACTTCTAATGTTCTTTGTATTACCTTGACGACTGATAAATAGATCAAACGTTTTCTCGCAAAAAAAGGTAAGGCTTGGTACGGCGTAGGCTGCGCTCCTTGATAGTGTAGGATCTATGGCTCTGGCATGCGCCTGCATGGGCGGCAGGTGTGTGTATGTGTGGGCGCAATGGTGCGTGGCTCCGAGGAAGTGGAACAGAAAACGGGATCTGGGGAAGGGCGAAGGAGTGTGATGTGCACGGTCGTGCGGGGTGGGGAAGCCACAAACACAAACGACAGGAAGCAGAATCAATCGATGTCGTAGGGTGCGGACGTGGAACCGGTAGATCCTATATGACGCCCGTGTGCGTCCGATCGTCGCTGCTTCGCTGAAGCGAAGCGAGCGAACGAGGCAACACGGGCCGGCCCACTTTGAACCAGTACCCGGTTTTGGGAACCTTCTAGTAGGTTCCCTGAACCGAGTTTTTTTCTTTTGCCGGGTTTTCCTTGTTTCCTTTTTTCTTTTTTCTTTTTACTTTTTTGTGTCTGTTTTTTACTGTTTCTGTTTCTATTTATTTCCTTTTTCCTTTTCCTTCATTTATCAATTTTCGTTTTTTATGTTTATACTCTGTTTTAAAGAAAAAGTTTTGAAATCACAATTTTGGTTCGTGATTTCAAAAAGTGTTCAGAGTTTTCAAATTTATTCACCTTTTCAAATTTTGTTCATAATTTTAAATTGTTCAGTGTATATCATAGAATGTTCAACAGGTATTTAAATGTTTTTTCAGCGCATATCACAAAATTGTTCAATGTGTAGTTAAAAATTGTTCAGATTATATTACAAAAATGTTCAATATTTAAAATTTGTTCATCATATATCATCAAAATGTTTAATATGTTTTAAATTATTACAATGTATATCACAAAAATGTTCACCCTGTAGTTAAAAATTGTTCATCGTAGACCTAAAAAATGTTCAATGTATATTTGAAAATCGTTCATCCTATATATTTTTCTTTTCATGTTTTTGATAATTGTTCATGTTTAAAAAAACACTCTTTAAGAGTTTGTTTGAGTTTTGAAATTTCTTCAAGAAAACAATATTTTGAATGAAGATTAAAAATACGGATCTGCCGCTGACCATAATACTTTAAACTTGGGCTGTACTTTAATACTACTAATCCCAGTCGCTAGTTGCAGTGGCTGATGTCGAGGCTATCCAGCGAGATGTCGTGGGTTCGATTCCAACCAACGGTACAAATTTGGACGTGGCTCGCTGGCGCACGAGCGCCCGATCGCAGCACCGAGCGCTCTCCCAGAAAAGGAAGGAGCCACCCGTGCGCGTGACCAGACAGCCCAAAAAGGAAAGAATCCCCCGCGCGCGAAACCGACCAATCCAAGCCCGCGTGAATCACGAGTGGATCGCGTGTGCACCCCGATCACACCTGATCCCCCTGGTCCCCGCTTCGTCGCCCCCAAGCTTCGGTCCCCACCCCCTCCCTGCACCCCCGCCCACGCTCCCTTGCGGACTCCTCACACGACCCCCTCCTCCCTTTTCCTTGAAGGACAAGCCCACGCAAGGGGCCCCTTCTTCCTCCTTGCTCCTCATTTCTTCCTCTAAACAAGATCTGCTCCATCAATGGCGTCTCGAAAGAACAAAGCCGACGCAGGAACGCCTCCTTCCTCCTCCTTGCTCCAAAAATCAGATCTGGAGACAAAAAAGAGACCTACCTCCCCCCAAAAAGGTAAGCAGCACCTCCACCCTACTCCTCTCTCTTTCCCTACTCAACCACCCCAGCCCTTCCCTGCTTGAACATCAACTAGTCCAGTTTTTAGTTCGTTCTTTTGATCTGGTGAAAAAGCAACTTGTAGACTGCTTTGAGCCAACCCTATGTATGGCATGCATCTTGAGCAACTGTTATGATACAAAAAAGCATCACCAGTACAAAAATAGGGCAACTATAGTGCGAAACAAAAATGCAGGACCATTGCACAGTTTTGCAGGTGCATTGCAACATCAAAACATAATTTCTCTATATTGTATGCATCGAAACATGTTTGGCTTTCTTCCTATCCTATTATAAGGTGCTTGGGGTTCATGAGCGACCCTGATCAGGGTACAAAACCTGACAACTCGAACAGTTAAGTGAGGCAACTATGTTCATTTTTGAAGCAACTCTGGTAAAAAAAGAGTTGTGCAAGCATAGCTGTTCAAAAAATCTACAGTTGCCTCTACCATATGTAAGAACATGGCAACTCTAGTACTAAAAACACATGCAACTCCCTGTGCATTAAAATGTGTACTATCAAGAACATAAAACTTCATGTTAGAAAGCAAGGGGGTAGAAAGTAGTAACTTTTTCCATATCAGTATGGTTCTCGCTAAAAAGACACAAACGACAAACGCACAAAACAAAAGGACACGTGATAAACAGATTCGAACAATCCCACACTAGGATACTTTGCTACATTGCATATGGTCTCACTAAAAAAATAAAAAAGACATAAACTACATCAAATGATAGGCCTCCTGCTCCTGGTAAGCTCTCTGTCAGATATGCACGTTGTTTCCCATCATCAAAAGTTGTAATTTGCTGCTGAAAAAAGGCACAAATGAATCAGCGCATGTCATGTGAACAAAATCTTTGCTGCTATCTATGCGTGTCATACTGGTAGAAACATAAAACATATAAGAAAAAAGAAGAAACGAGAAACTTTTGAGAAAAAAAGAAGATAGAAATTGCCTCTGTTTAACTTTATAGTTGCCCAAACAAGTGTTTGTAGTTGCTCCTTTATATTCTACAACTAGTTTGTTCAAAAAGGTCATGCATGCTTTTGTGGTGGGCTAACACACAGTTTGTTGTAGGTTGATTGTTCATAATGATTGATCTAAATGAACCACCGCTTGACGTAGAGTCCATCAACATTTTAGTCGAGTTGGGTGCCCCTTCTTGCATGCAGGGGATGGGCAGGAGCATCAACATTTGAAGGAGGAGGTTGGTGAGTCTCCTGACCCACAACGTTGGCTCTAACACTACTCATGTCCTGGACAATCGTGTTGCTGCTCCCCCACCTATGGTTGCTCCTGCTAATGTTGGGGAACGTAGTAATTTCAAAAAATTTCCTACGCACACGCAAGATCATGGTGATGCGTAGCAATGAGAGGGGAGAGTGTTGTCCACGTACCCTCGTATACCTAAAGCGGAAGCGTTAGCACAACGTAGTTGATGTAGTTGTACGTCTTCATGATCCGACCGATCAAGTACCGAACGCACGACACCTCCGAGTTCAGCACACGTTCAGCCCGATGACGTCCCTCAAACTCCGATCTAGCCGAGTGTTGAGGGAGAGTTTCGTCAGCACGCCGGCAAGGTGATGATGATGATGTTCTACCGACGCAGGGCTTCGCTTAAGCACCGCTACAGTATTATCGAGGTGGACTATGGTGGAGGGGGGCACCGCACATGGCTAAAAGATCAAATCAATTGTTGTGTTTGGGGGTGCCCCTGCCCCCGTATATAAAGGAGCAAGGGGGGGGAGGTGCGGCCGGCCAGGAGGAGGTGCGCCAGGAGGAGTCCTACTCGCACCTGGAGTAGGACTCCCTCCCTTCCTTGTTGGATTAGGAGAAGGGGGGAAAGAGGAGGGAGAGAGGAAGGAAAGGGGGGGGGGCACCGCCCCCTCTCCTTGTCCTATTCGGACTAGAGGGGGAGGGGCGCGCGGCCACTAAGGCCCACTATGGCCCATTAAGCCCCCGGGGGGTTCCGGTAACCCCTCGGTACTCCGGTAAAATCCCAATTTCACCCGGAACATTTCCGATATCCAAATATAGGCTTCCAATATATCAATCTTCATGTCTTGACCATTTCGAGACTCCTCGTCATGTCTGTGATCACATCCGGGACTCCGAACAACCTTCGGTACATCAAAACTCATAAACTCATAATATAACCGTCATCGAAACTTTAAGCGTGCGGACCCTACGGGTTCGAGAACTATGTAGACATGACCGAGACACGTCTTCGGTCAATAACCAACAGCGGAACCTGGATGCTCATATTGGCTCCCACATATTCTACGAAGATCTTTATCGGTCAGACTGCATAACAACATACGTTGTTCCCTTTGTCATCGGTATGTTACTTGCCCAAGATTCGATCGTCGGTATCTCAATACCTAGTTCAATCTCGTTACCGGCAAGTCTCTTTACTCGTTCCGTAATACATCATCCCACAACTAACTCATTAGTTGCAATGCTTGCGAGGCTTAAGTGATGTGCATTACCGAGTGGGCCCAGAGATACCTCTCCGACAATCGGAGTGACAAATCCTAATCTCTAAATACGCCAACCCAACAAGTACCTTCGGAGACACCTGTAGAGCACCTTTATAATCACCCAGTTATGTTGTGACGTTTGGTAGCACACAAAGTGTTCCTCCGGTAAACGGGAGTTGCATAATCTCATAGTCATAGGAACATGTATAAGTCATGAAGAAAGCAATAGCAACATACTAAATGATCAAGTGCTAAGCTAACGGAATGGGTCAAGTCAATCACATCATTCTCCTAATGATGTGATCTCGTTAATCGACTGACAACTCTTTGTCTATGGCTAGGAAACATAACCATCTTTGATCAACGAGCTAGTCAAGTAGAGGCATACTAGTGACACTCTGTTTGTCTATGTATTCACACATGTATCATGTTTCCGGTTAATACAATTCTAGCATGAATAATAAACATTTATCATGATATAAGGAAATAAATAATAACTTTATTATTGCCTCTAGGGCATATTTCCTTCAGTCTCCCACTTGCACTAGAGTCAATAATCTAGTTCACATCTTTATGTGATTAGTTCACATCTCCATGTGACTAATACCCAAAGGGTTTACTAGAGTCTATAATCTAGTTCACATCGCTATGTGATTAACACCCAAAGAGTGATCATGTTTTGCTTGTGAGAGAAGTTTAGTCTACGGGTCTGCAACATTCAGATCTGTATGTATTTCGCAAATTTCTATGTCTACAATGCTCTACACGGAGCTACTCTAGCTAATTGCTCCCACTTTCAATATGTATCCAGATTGAGACTTAGAGTCATCTAGATCGATGTAAAAAGCTTGCATCGACGTTACTCTTTACGACGAACTCTTTTATCACCTCCATAACCGAGAAATATTTCCTTAGTCCTCTAAGGATAATTTTGACCGCTATCCAGTGATATACTCCTAGATCACTATTGTACTCCCTTGCCAGAAAGATGCTAAGGTATACAATAGGACTGGTAAATAGCATAGCATACTTTATAGAACCTATGACTGAGGCATAGGGAATGACTTATCATTCTCTTTCTATTTTCTGTTGTGGTCAGGTTTTGAGTCTTTACTAAACTTCACACCTTGCAACACAGGCAAGAACTCCTTCTTTGACTGTTCCATTTTGAACTACTTCAAAATCTTGTCAAGGTATGTACTCATTGAAATAACTTATCAAGCGTCTTGATCTCTCTCTATAGATCTTGATGCTCAATGTGTAAGCAGCTTCATCGAGGTCTTTCTTTGAAAAACTCCTTTCAAATACTCCTTTATGCTTTCTAGAAAATTCTACATTCTTTCTGATCAACAATATGTCATTCACATATACTTATCAGAAATGTTGTAGTGCTCCCACTCACTTTCTTGTAAATACAGGCTTCACCGCAAGTCTGTATAAAACCATATACTTTGATCACTTTATCAAAGCATATATTCCAACTCCGAGATGCTTGCACCAGCCCATAGATGGATCGCTGGAGCTTGCTCACTTTGTTAGCACCTTTAGGGTCGACAAAACCTTCTAGTTGCATCATATACAACTCTTCTTTTTAAGAAATCCATGAAGGAATACAGTTTTGACATCCATTTGCCAGATTTCATAAAATGCGGCAACTGCTAACGTGATTCGGACAGACTTTTAAGCATTGATACGAGTGAGAAAATCTCATCATAGGCAACACCTTGAACTTGTCGAAAACACTTTGCGACAATTCGAGCTTTGTAGATAGTAACACTACTATCAACGTCCGTCTTCCTCTTGAAGATCCATTTATTCTTAATGACTCACCGATCATCGGGCAAGTCAATCAAAGTCTGTACTTTGTTCTCATACCTGGATCCAATCTCAGATTTCATGGCCTCGAGCCATTTCGCGGAATCTGGGCTCATCATCGCTTCCTCATAGTTCATAGGTTCGTCATGGTCAATTAACATGACCTCCAGAACAGGATTACCGTACTACTCTGTTGCGGATCTCACTCTGGTTGACCTACGAGGTTCGGTAGTAACTTGATCTGAAGTTATATGATCATCATCATTAGCTTCCTCACTAATTGGTGTAGGATTCACAGAAACAGATTTCTGTGATGAACTACTTTCCAATAAGGGAGCAGGTACAGTTACCTCATCAAGTTCCACTTTCCTCCCACTCACTTCTTTCGAGAGAAACTCCTTCTCTAGAAAGGATCCATTCTCAGCAACAAATATCTTGCCTTCGGATCTGTGATAGAAGGTGTACCCAACAGTTACTCTTTGGGTATCCTATGAAGACGCACTTCTCCGACTTGGGTTTGAGCTTATCAAGATGAAACTTTTTCACATAAGCATCGCAACCCCAAACTTTAAGAAACGACAACTTAGGTTTCTTGCTAAACCACAGTTCATACCGTGTCGTCTCAACGGATTTAGATGTTTCCCTTTTTAATGTGAATGCAGCTGTCTCTAATGCATAACCCCAAAACGATAGTGGTAAATCGTTAAGAGACATCATAGATTGCACTATATCAAATAAAGTACGGTTATGACATTCGAACACACCATTACGCTGTGCTGTTCCAGGTGGCATGAGTTTGTGAAACTATTCCACATTGTTTTAATTGAAGACCGAACTCGTAAATCAAATATTCTCCTCCATGATTAGATCGTAGAAACTTTATTTTCTTGTTACGATGATTTTCCACTTCACTCTGAAATTATTTGAACTTTTCAAATGTTTCAGATTTATGTTTCATCAAGAAGATATACCCATATCTTACTCAAATCATCTGTGAAGGTCAGAAAATAATGATACCTGCCACGAGCCTCAACACTCATCAGACTGCATACATCAGTATGTATTATTTCCAACAAGTCTGTTGCTCGCTCCATTGTTCCGGAGAACAGAGTCTTAGTCATCTTGCCCATGAGGCATGGTTCGCAAGCATCAACTGATTCATAATCAAGTGATTCCAAAAGCCCATCAACATGGATTTTCTTCATGCGCTTTACACCAATATGACCTAAACGGCAGTGCCACAAATAAGTTGCACTATCATTATTAACTTTGCATATTTTGGCTTCAATATTATGAATATGTGTATCCAACAAACCATTTTTATTGGGTGTATGACCATAGAAGGTTTTATTCATGTAAACAGAACAACAATTATTCTCTAACTTAAATGAATAACCGTATTGCAATAAACATGATCAAATCATATTCATGCTCAACACAAACACCAAATAACATTTATTTAGGTTTAACACTAATCCTGAAAGTATAGGGAGTGTGCGATGATGATCATATCAATCTTGGAACCACTTCCAACACACATCGTCACTTCACCCTTAACTAGTCTCTGTTCATTCTGCAACTCCCGTTTCGAGTTACTACTCTTAGCAACTGAACCAGTATCAAATACCGAGGGGTTGCTATAAACACTAGTAAAGTACACATCAATAACATGTATATAAAATATAGCATTGTTCACTTTGCCATCCTTCTTATCCGCCAAATACTTGGGGCAGTTCCGCTTCCAATGACCAGTCCCTTTGCAGTAGAAGCACTTATTCTCAGGCTTAGGTCCAGACTTGGGCTTCTTCACTTGAG
Organism: Triticum urartu; assembly: GCF_056163025.1. Taxonomy (NCBI): domain Eukaryota; kingdom Viridiplantae; phylum Streptophyta; class Magnoliopsida; order Poales; family Poaceae; genus Triticum; species Triticum urartu. Next base: position 618,720,355 of record NC_141877.1, read on the forward strand.
CAGCAACTTGCTTGCCATTCTTCTTGAAGTTCCCTTTCTTTCCCTTTGCCCTTTTCTTGAAACTAGTGGTCTTGTTAATCATCAACACTTGCTGCTCTTTCTTGATTTCTACCTTCATCGATTTCATCATCATGAAAAGCTCGGGAATCGTTTTCGTCATCCCTTGCATACTATAGTTCATCACGAAGTTCTACTAACTTGGTGATGGTGACTAGAGAATTCTGTCAATCACTATTTTATCTGGAAGATTAACTCCCACTTTATTCAAGCGATTGTAGTACCCAGACAATTTGAGAATATGCTCACTGCTTGAGATATTCTCCTCCATCTTTTAGCTATAGAACTTGTTGGAGACTTCATATCTCTCAACTCGGGTATTTTCTTGAAATATTAACTTCAACTCCTGGAACATCTCATATGATCCATGACGTTCAAAACGTCTTTGAAGTCCCGATTCTAAGCCGTTAAGCATGGTGCACTAAACTATCAAGTAGTCATCATATTGAGCTAGACAAACGTTCATAACGTCTGCATCTGCTCCTGCAATAGGTCTGTCACCTAGCGGTGCATCAAGGACATAATTCTTCTGTGCAGCAATGAGGATAATCCTCAGATCACGGATCTAATCCACATCATTGCTACTAACATCTTTCAACTTAGTTTTCTCTAGGAACATATCAAAAATAAAATAGGGGAGCTAAACGCGAGTTATTGATCTACAACATAGATATGCTAATACTACCAGGACTAAATTCATGATAAATTAAAGTTCAATTAATCATATTACTTAAGAACTCCCACTTAGATAGACATCCCTCTAATCATCTAAGTGATCACGTGATCCATATCAACTAAACCATGTACGATCATCACGTGAGATGGAGTAGTTTCAATGGTGAACATCACTATGTTGATCATATCTACTATATGATTCACGCTCGACATTTCGGTCTCAGTGTTCCGAGGCCATATCTGCATATGCTAGGCTCGTCAAGTTTAACCTGAGTATTCCGCGTGTGCAAAACTGGCTTGCACCCATTGTAGATGGACGTAGAGCTTATCACACCCGATCATCACGTGGTGTCTGGGCACGACGAACTTTGGCAACGGTGCATACTCAGGGAGAACACCTTTATCTTGAAATTTAGTGAGATATCATCTTATAATGCTACCGTCAATCAAAGCAAGATAAGATGCATAAAAGATAAACATCACATGCAATCAATATAAGTGATATGATATGGCCATCATCATCTTGTGCTTGTGATCTCCATCTCCGAAGCACCGTCATGATCACCATCGTCACCGGCACGACACCTTAATCTCCATCGTAGCATCGTTGTCGTCTCGCCAATATTATGCTTCTATGACTATCGCTATCGCTTAGTGATAAAGTAAAGCATTACAGGGTGATTGCATTGCATACAATAAAGCGACAACCATATGGCTCTTGCCGCTGATAACTCGGTTACAAAACATGATCATCTCATACAATAAAATTTAGCATCATGCTTTGACCATATCACATCACAACATGCCCTGCAAAAACAAGTTAGACGTCCTCTACTTTGTTGTTGCAAGTTTTACGTGGCTGCTACGGGCTGAGCAAGAACCGTTCTTACCTACGCATCAAAACCACAACGATAGTTTGTCAAGTTGGTGCTGTTTTAACCTTCGCAAGGACCAGGCGTAGCCACACTCAGTTCAACTAAAGTTGGAGAAACTGAGACCCGCCAGCCACCTGTGTGCAAAGCACGTCGGTAGAACCAGTCTCGCGTAAGCGTACGCGTAATGTCGGTCCGGGCCGCTTCATCCAACAATACCGTTGAACCAAAGTATGACATGCTGGTAAGCAGTATGACTTGTATCGCCCACAACTCACTTGTGTTCTACTCGTGCATATAACATCTACGCATAAAACCTGGCTCGGATGCCACTGTTGGGGAACGTAGTAATTTCAAAAAAATTCCTACGCACACGCAAGATCATGGTGATGCATAGCAACGAGAGGGGAGAGTGTTGTCCACGTACCGTCGTAGACGGAAAGCGGAAGCGTTAGCACAACGCGGTTGATGTAGTCGTACATCTTCACGATCCGACCGATCAAGTACCGAACGCACGGCACCTCCGAGTTCAGCACATGTTCAGCCCGATGACGTCCCTCGAACTCCGATCCAGCCGAGTGTTGAGGGAGAGTTTCGTCAGCACGACGGCGTGGTGAAAATGATGATGTTCTACCGACGCAGGGCTTCGCCTAAGCACCGCTACAGTATTATCAAGGTGGACTATGGTGGACGGGGGGCACCGCACACGGCTAAAATATCAAATCAATTGTTGTGTCTGTGGGGTGCCCCCTGCCCCCATATATAAAAGAGCAAGGGGGAGGTGCGGCCGACCAGGAGGAGGCACCCCAAGAGGAGTATGATGACCCAAAAGTAGGGGTGGGCATATAAACCGATGACCGACGTATCGAACCGAACTAACCGTGACCGAACCCGAAGTCACCGAAACTGAATTCTTCAGCCATAAATTCGGTCAGCTAATCTGAAAAACCGTACTCTCTTAGGTCAATTCGGGTGTACGTATCGAGTAACCAAATACACCGAAGTACCAAAGAAGATGGACTCGAGAGAAACCTACATAGTCACAGGCCCATAGCCCGTAGCCCACAACCCAACTACTCGGCCTCGAGAGCCATAAATCCTTCTCCCAATCCCTGCCGCATCCGCATCGACACCTCGACCGCATCCCTAGCCGCCGCCCGCTACTCTCTTGACTGCCACAACAACTAACCATATCCATCTCTCTCTCACTCCTCACCTGCTGCCGCTGCCGCCAGTGGCGATGGAGACCTCCCTCCGGCTGCGCGGCGCCGACTCCACCTACGGCCAGAATCTCGGCCTCCGCATCCACGCCAAGCAGAAGGTGCCCCTCGCCTACAACGCACTCCTATAGCTCACAATCTTGCCACCCCATGTCTTCTACTTCTACTGATCCCTGTGGCCGGCGGCGCGGTCCACTTCCACCTATCAGCCCCGACCCTCCTATCCATCTGACGGCAGTGCTCCTGCTCGTGGAGATGGAAGATGACCGGCCAGGCAGCGACCGTCTCTTCTGCTCAAGCCCGATGCACAGATCCGTGTTGGAAATCTTGGTATGTGATGGAATAAAGAAGGAAGTGGGTAGGCGCATGGATCTGGGGCTCTAATTTTTAACAGCGGGGATGGAGAGGGCTGAGGTGATGGATGAATTACAGCTTGTAATTAGTGTGTATTTTTGCTATAATTGATCTTGATCGATGTCATATAGCCTGGATGTCTGAATCTCTATTGCATGCTTGGTTTTCCTTTTGTCACTTACCTTCAAGACTGTGATTTTGTTTTGTTTTCGAGACCGAAGTTGGTCTTGCAGAACATCGGTGTTGTTCGGTCTTGACCAAGCCCAAGCCGAAGTGTACGTGAACCATTTTGTCGGTTAGTGCTTATTTAGGAAACCGATCGGTCAGCAAAATCTAATAACCGATTTTTGTGGAAACCCGAAGCACCGAACCAATCGGTTCGGGGGAACCGAACGCCCAGGCCTACCCACAAGTATAGGGGATCTATAGTAGTCCTTTCGATAAGTAAGAGTGTCAAACCCAACGAGGAGCAGAAGGAAATGAGAAGCGGTTTCCAGCAAGGTATTCTCTGCAAGTACTGAAATAAGTGGTAACAGATACTTTTGTGATAGGATAATTTGTAACGAGCAACAAGTAACAAAAGTAAATAAAGTGCAGCAAGGTGGCCCAATCCTTTTGTAGCAAAGTACAAGCCTGGACAAACTCCTATATGATGTAAAGCGCTCCCGAGGACACATGGGAATATCGTCAAGCTAGTTTTCATCACGTTCATATGATTCGCGTTCGGTACTTTGATAATTTGGTATGTGGGTGGACCGGTGCTTGGGTGCTGCCCTTACTTGGACAAGCATCCCACTTATGGTTAACCTCTATTGCAAGCATCCGCAAATACAACAAAAGTATTAAGGTAAACCTAACCATAACATGAAACATATGGATCCAAATCAGCCCCTTACGAAGCAACGCATAAACTAGGGTTTAAGCTTCTTTCACTCTAGCAACCCATCATCTACTTATTACTTCCCAATGCCTTCCTCTAGGCCCAAATAATAGTGAAGTGTCATGTAGTCGACGTTCACATAACACCACCAGAGGAGAGACAACATACATCTCATCAAAATATTGAACGAATACCAAATTCACATGACTACTAATAGCAAGACTTCTCCCATGTCCTCAGGAACAAAAGTAACTACTCACAAAGCATAAACATGTTCATAATCAGAGGGGTATTAATATGCATATAGGATCTGAACATATGATCTTCCACCAATTAAACCAACTAGCATCAACTACAAGGAGTAATTAACACTACTAGCAACCTACTAGCACCAATCCCGGACTTGGAGACAAGAATTGGATACAAGAGATGAACTAGGGTTTTGAGATGAGATGGTGCTGATGAAGATGTTGATGGAGATTGCCCTCTCCCGATGAGAGGAGAGTTGGTGATCACGATGGCGATGATTTCCCCCTCCGGGAGGGAAGTTTCCCCGGCAGAACAGCTCCGCCAGAGCCCTAGATTGATTCCGCCAAGGTTCCGCCTCGTGGCGGCGGAGTTTCGTCCGAGAAGATGGCTTATGATTTTTTTTCCCATCGAAAGACTCCATATAGCAGAAGGTGGCCACCGGAGGGCCACCAGGGGGCCCACGAGGTAGGGGGGCGCGCCCTGGGGGGTAGGGCGCGCCCCACCCTCGTGGGAAGTGTGTGCCCCCCTGGTGAGGTTCATGCGCTCAGTATTTTGTATATATTTGGAAAACATCATCCGTGAAGTTTCAGGACTTTTGGAGCTGTGCAGAATAGGTCTCTAATATTTGCTCCTTTTCCAGCCCAGAATCCCAGCTGCCGGCATTCTCCCTCTCTATGTAAACCTTGTAAAATAAGAGAGAATAGGCATAAGTATTGTGACATAATGTGTAATAACAGCCCATAATGCAATAAATATTGATATAAAAGCATGATGCAAAATGGACGTATCAACTCCCCCAAGCTTAGACCTCGCTTGTCCTCAAGCGAAAAGCCGAAATCGAAAAATATGTCCACATATTTAGAGATAGAGGTGTCGATAAAAATAAAATACGGACATGAGGGCATCATGATCATTCTTAGAACAACAACTTACATAATTCTTTGTCATATAATATCTGATGCTAGAGTAATAATTCAATCACAATATCAAGTATGAATTGTAAAATTCATTGAAAACTAACAAACTACAATCTCAGTCACTGAAGCAATTGCAATTTATCATAACATAGGAAAGAGTCAATGTATAAGAGCTTTTCAGCAAGTCCACATACTCAACTATCATATAATCTTTCACAATTGCTGACACTCATGCAATACTTATGGGTATGGAGTTTTAATCGAACACAGAGAAAGATAGGGGCTTATAGTTTTGCCTCCCAACGTTTTACCTCAAGGGTAATGTCAACAGTAATAGTTCATGAAAACTCACATCCAATTAGCCATATATACCAGGATCTTTCCAACATATTTTGCTTGCCAAAGGATAAAATGTAAAAAGGAAGGGTGAAGATCACCATGACTCTTATGCAATGTAGGAGATAAAAGTAAAAGATAGGCCCTTCGCAGAGGGAAGCAGAGGTTGTCATGCGCTTTTATGGGTTGGATGCACAAAATCTTAATGCGAAAGAACGTCACTTTATATTGCCACTTGTGATATGGACCTTTATTATGCAGTCTGTCGCTTTTATTACTTCCATATCACACGCTCGTATAAAGCTTATTTCCTCCACACCAATCAATCATACATATTTAGAGAGCAATTTTTATTGCTTGCACCGATGACAACTTACTTGATGGATCTTACTCAATCCATAGGTAGATATGGTGGACTCTTATGGCAAGACTGGTTTAAGGGTGTTTGGAAGCACAAGTAGTATCTCTACTTGGTGCGATGAATTTGGCTAGCATGAGGGGGAAAGGCAAGCTCATCATGTTGGAAGATCCAAGACATATAATTTATCTCAGATGTAAGAAAACATAACCCATTACGTTGTCTTCCTTGTCCAATGTCAACTCTTTAGCATGTCATATTTTAATGAGTGCTCACAATCATAAAAGATGTCCAAGATAGTATATTTATATGTGAAGACCTCTCTTTATTTATTACTTCCTATTAATTGCAACGATGACCAAAACTGTGTTTGTCAACCCTCAATAACTTCTATTCATCATACTCTTTCTACGTGAGCTCATTACTCTCCATAAGACTCATATGATCTCTTTGTTTCTTTTTATTTCTTTCTCTTTTCTTTTATTCCTTTAGGATCATGGAAAAATAATCAAGCCCTTGACTCAATACTAATCTTTATTATATAGCTCATGGACTCGATTACACAGAAGGATAATAAAGCAAAACTCACAACTAGATCATAGTAAGAACTTTTACTCTACTAGATCAAGATATTACCAAAAGGATCGAACTAAGAAAAACGGTAAAGATAAAAGTGATGGTGATATGATACCGGGGCACTCCCCCAAGCTTGGCAGTTGCCAAGTGGAGTGCCCATACCAGATACTCAATTCTTCTTTGTTGGTGGAAATGGTGGTGATTTTGTTGATGGAGTAGGCTTCTTCCTTAATTTGCGCTTGAGGACAGAATTTTGGTCCCTTAGGTCCTCGATCTCCTGCTCCAGGCTCAGTATCTTTTTGCATAGTTCCTGTTTGTTCTCCTGCAAGAGGCGAAAAGGGATAAACTCGATCTTAGGTTTCTTTACCCTATCCGGGAGGCTTGACTTTTTGAACTCCACATGCATGTCCCTAGGTTGAGGTAGTGGGACTTCATCTTCATCTGAGCTCGTCTCCTCCTTTCCCTTGGGTTCATTGTCCTCTTCTTCTTCCATAGTCCAACCACAATGCTCCACATCCCCATAGATCTTAGGATCTGCAAGGTAGTTAGCCACGTAGCTTTCTCCTTCCGAATCCTAGGACGACATGTTGCTCTGTCTGCAGCAGGACAGCTCAAAACAAAGACAAGGGATTTTTGCGTGATACAGGACTCAAAACCTCCGGGAGATTATATAATAAATTTTTACCGACCAAAATACATGTCGTGTACGAAAATGGAGTCCGGAGAGCACACGAGGTGCCCACGAGGTAGGGGGCGCGCCCAGTAGGGTAGGGTGCGCCCTCCACCCTCGTGGAACCCTCGTGTCCTTCCCAGACTGCTGCTTATTTTTCTATTTTTCTAAATATTCCAAAACGGAGAAATATTGCCTTAAAAACTGTTTTGGAGTCAGTTTACTTACCGTACCACATACCTATTCCTTTTCGGAGTCTGAAGTGTTCCGGAAAGTGTCCTTTATGTATTCCTCCGGGGTTACGGTTTCGATAACATTGGTTTCAACATTTATGGGATTACCTGAGATATAGTGTTTGATTCTTTGACCATTTACCACCTTCGGATTGGTGCCTTCGAAGTTGTTGATTTTTATGGCACCGGAACGGTAGACCTCCTCGATATCGTAAGGGCCTTCCCATTTAGAGAGAAGTTTTCCTGCAAAAAATCTTAAACGAGAGTTGTATAGCAATACATACTCATCTACATTAAACTCACGCTTTTGTATCATTTTGTCATGCCATCTTTTAACTTTTTCTTTGAACAACTTGGCATTCTCGTAGGCTTGGGTTCTCCATTCATCAAGTGAGCTAATATCAAATAACCTCTTCTCACCGGCAAGTTTAAAATCATAATTAAGTTCTTTAATAGACCAATAAGCCTTGTGTTCTAGTTTGAGAGGCAAGTGACATGCTTTTCCATAGACCATTTTATACGGAGACATACCCATAGGATTTTTTATATGCAGTTCTATAGGCCCATAATGCATCATCAAGTTTCTTGGACCAATTCTCTCTAGACCTATTAACAGTCTTTTGCAAAATTAATTTGAGTTCTCTATTACTCAATTCTACTTGACCACTAGACTGAGGGTGATAAGGAGATGCAATTCTATGATTAACATCATATTTAGCAAGCATTTTACGGAAAGCACCATGAATAAAATGTGAACCACCATCAGTCATTAAATATCCAGGGACTCCAAATCTTGGAAAAATAACTTCTTTAAGCATTTTAATAGAAGTGTTATGATCAGCACTACTAGTTGGAATAGCTTCTACCCACTTAGTAACGTAATCAACAGCAACTAAAATATGTGTATAACCATTAGAGGAAGGAAAAGGTCCCATATAGTCAAAGCTCCAAACATTAAATGGTTCAATAACAAGTGAATAATTCATGGGCATTTCTTGACTTCTACTAATATTACCAATTCTTTGACATTCATCACAACATAAGACAAACTTACGGGCATCCTTGAAGAGAGAAGGCCAATAAAAACCAGATTGCAGTACCTTATGTGCAGTTCTATCTCCAGCATGGTGTCCTCCATAAGCTTGCGTAGGATCTGTTCCTGTTCATGCTCAGGTACACAACGTCTAATAACACCATCTAATCCTTCTTTATAAATATGTGGGTCATCCCAAAAGTAATGCCTCAAATCATAAAAGAACCTTTTCTTTTGCTGGTATGTGAAACTAGGTGGTATAAACTTAGCAACAATGTAATTAGCATAATCAACATACCATGGAGCAGTATGAGAAGCATTTATGACATTTAATTGCTCATCAAGAAAGCTATCATCAATAGGTAGTGGGTCATCAAACACATTTTCTAACCTAGACACGTTGTCTGCAACGGGGTTCTCAGCTCCTTTTCTATCAACAATATGCAGATCAAATTCTTGTAGCAAGAGAACCCATCTAATAAGTCTAGGTTTAGCATCTTTCTTTTCCATAAGATATTTAATAACAGCATGATCAATGTGAATAGTTACTTTAGAATCAACAATATAAGGCCTAAACTTATCACAAGCAAATACAACTGCTAAGAATTCTTTTTCAGTAGTAGCATAGTTTCTTTGAGCATTGTCTAGAGTTTTACTAGCATATTGAATAACATTTAGTTTCTTATCAACTCTTTGTCCTAGAACAACACCTACAGCATAATCACTAGCATCACACATAATTTCAAAGGGTAAATTCCAATCAGGTGGCTAAACAATAGGTGCAGAGATCAATGCTTTCTTAAGTATTTCAAATGCTTCTACACAATCATCATCAAAGACAAATGGTATATCTTTTTGTAATAAATTAGTCAGAGGCCGAGAGATTTTTGAGAAGTCCTTAATGAACATCCTATAAAATCAGGCATGACCAAGGAAACTTCTTATACCTTTGATGTCCTTGGGACATGGCATCTTTTCAATAGCATCAACCTTGGCTTTATCAACTTCAATACCTCTTTCAGAAACTTTATGCCCCAAGACAATACCTTCATTAACCATAAAGTGGCACTTTTCCCAATTCAAGACAAGATTAGTTTCTTCACATCTCTGCAAAACTCGATCAAGGTTGCTCAAGTGGTCATCAAAAGAAGATCCATAGACGGAAAAGTCGTCCATGAAAACCTCACAAATCTTTTCACAAAAGTCAGAGAATATAGCCATCATGCATCTTTGAAAGGTAGAAGGTGCATTACATAAACCAAAAGGCATACGTCTATAAGCAAAAGTACCAAAAGGGCATGTAAAAGTAGTCTTTGATTGATCTTTAGCTGACACAGGTATTTGAGAGAAACCAGAATAACCATCTAGAAAGCAAAAATGTGTATGTTTAGATAATATTTCTAGCATTTGATCGATAAAAGGTAAGGGGTAATGATCTTTTTTAGTAGCCTTATTTAATTTGCGGAAATCAATTACCATCCTATAACCTGTAATAATTCTTTGAGGAATCAATTCATCTTTATCATTAGGAACAACAGTAATACCTCCCTTCTTAGGGACACAATGGACAGGGCTTACCCACTGACTATCAGCAATGGGATAAATTATACCTGCCTCAAGGAGCTTTAGTATCTCCTTTCTTACCACTTCTTTCATTTTAGGATTCAGCCGACGTTGATGATCACAAACTGGTTTAGCATCTTCTTCCAAATTAATTTTATGTTGACATAGAGTGAGACTAATGCCCTTAAGATCATCAAGAGTATACCCAATAGCAGCACGGTGCTTCTTCAGAGTTTTCAATAATCTCTCTTCTTCATGCTCTGAAAGGTTAGCACTAATAATAACATGATATATCTTTTTCTCATCAAGATAAGCATATTAAGGGTATCAGGTAACGGTTTAAGCTCAAACACGGGATCACCCTTGGGTGGAGGAGGATCCCCTAGGATTTCAACAGGTAAATTATTTTTCAGAATAGGTTCCTGTTTAAAGAATACTTCATCTTATTCCCTTCTTTAATTCATAAACATATCGTTTTCATGGTCTAGCAAATATTGTTCTAAAGGATCACTAGGAGGTACGGCAATAGAATCAAGACCAATAATTTCATCCTTACTAGGTAATTATTCTTCATGGTGTTGTCTACTAAATTTAGAAAAAATAAATTCATGAGTCATATCATCTAAACCGACAGTAACAACATCTTTTTTGCAATCTATGGTAGCATTAACAGTATTTAAGAAGGGTATACCAAATATAATGGGACAAAAGCTATCTTGTGGGGAACCAAGAACAAGAAAATCAGCATGATATTTAGTTTTCCCACACAAGACTTCAACATCTCTAACAATTCCCATTGGTGAAATAGTATCTCTATTGGAAAGTTTAATCGTGACATCAATATCTTCCATCTCAGCAGGTGCAATATCATGCATAACTTCTTTGTATAAGGAATAAGGTATTGCACTAGCACTAGCACCCATATCACATAAGCCATGATAACAATGATCTCCTATTTTAACAGAAATAACAGGCATGCCTACTACAGGTCTAGGTTTATCTTTATCTCGGGGTTTAGCAATTCTAGCAGTTTCATTACAGAATTAAATAACATGCCCATCAATATTATCAGACAAGAGATCTTTAACAATAGCAATATTAGGTTCAACTTTAACTTGCTCAGGAGGTGTATATGTTTTAATATTGCTTTTACGAACCACATTTGAAGCTTTAGCATGATCCTTTATCCTAACAGGGAAAGGTGGTTTCTCAACATAAGAAGTAGGAACAATAGGATCATTATAAGTAATAGTCTTTTCTTCAACTTTAATAGGTGCAGCTACTTTTACTTCTATGGGAGGATGATATTTAAACCACTTCTCCTTGGGGAGATCAACATAAGTAGCAAAAGATTCACAGAAAGAAGCTACTATCTCAGAGTCAAGTCCATATTTAGTGCTAAATTTACGAAAAATATCGGTATCCATAAAAGATTTAACACAATCAAAACTAGGTGTCATACCTGACTCCTTACCATTGTCGAGGTCCCAATCTTCAGAGTTGCGTTTAATTCTTTCCAATAAATCCCATTTGAATTCAATAGTCTTCATCATAAAAGAGCCAACACAAGAAGTATCAAGCATGGTGCGATTGTTACCAGAAAGCCAAGCATAATTTTTTTGAATAATCATTTCTCTTGAGAGCTCATGATTGGGGCATGAATATAACATTGATTTAAGCCTCCCCCAAGCTTGAGCGATGCTTTCTCCTTCGCGAGGCCAAAAATTATATATATAATTGCGATCACGATGAACAAGATGCATAGGATAAAACTTCTGATGAAATTCCAATTTCAATCGTTTGTAATTCCAAGACCTCATATCATCACATAGCCTATACCATGCCGATGCATCTCCCCTCAAAGATAAGGGAAAGACCTTCTTCTTAACAACATCTCCGGGTACACCTACAAGCTTAAATAATCCACAAACTTGATCCACATATATCAGATGTTCATCAGGATGTTTTGTTCCATCTCCTTGAAAAGGATTAGCTAGCCGTTTTTCTATCATACCCGAAGGAACTTCAAAGCAAGCATTTTCATTTTCATTTAGGTTCAGTAGGTTGAGGAGAAACTCCTTGCTCTACTGGTCGGGGTGAAGATACCCCGAACAAGCCCCTCAGAGGATTACTTTCCATGGTAATAAGTGACAGTAAATTTCAGCACACTATATAATTTTTTCCTTACCAAATTCCACCTACCAAAGGCGCTTCACTCCCCGGCAACGGCGCCAGAAAAGAGTCTTGATGACCCACAAGTATAGGGGATCTATCGTAGTCCTTTCGATAAGTAAGAGTGTCGAACCCAACTAGGAGCAGAAGGAAATGATAAGCGGTTTCCAGCAAGGTATTCTCTGCAAGTACTGAAATAAGTGGCAACAGATACTTTTGTGATAGGATAATTTGTAATGAGCAACAAGTAACAAAAGTAAATAAAGTGCAGCAAGGTGGCCCAATCCTTTTGTAGCAAAGGACAAGCCTGGACAAACTCTTATATGATGTAAAGTGCTCCCGAGGACACATGGGAATATCGTCAAGCTAGTTTTTATCACGTTCATATGATTCGCGTTCGGTACTTTGATAATTTGGTATGTGGGTGGACCGGTGCTTGGGTGCTGCCCTTACTTGGACAAGCATCCCACTTATGATTAACCTCTATTGCAATCATCCGCAAATACAACAAAAGTATTAAGGTAAACCTAACCATAGCATGAAACATATGGATCCAAATCAGCCCCTCACGAAGCAACGCATAAACTAGGGTTTAAGCTTCTGTCACTCTAGCAACACATCATCTACTTATTACTTCCCAATGCCTTCCTCTAGGCCCAAATAATAGTGAAGTGTCATGTAGTCGACGTTCACATAACACCACTAGAGGAGAGACAACATACATCTCATCAAAATATCGAACGAATAGCAAATTCACATGACTACTAATAGCAAGACTTCTCCCATGTCCTCAGGAACAAAAGTAACTACTCACAAAGCATAAACATGTTCATAATCAGAGGGGTATTAATATGCATATAGGATCTAAACATATGATCTTCCACCAATTAAACCAACTAGCATCAACTACAAGGAGTAATTAACACTACTAGCAACCTACTAGCACCAATCCCGGACTTGGAGACAAGAATTGGATACAAGAGATGAACTAGGGTTTTGAGATGAGATGGTGCTGATGAAGATGTTGATGGAGATTGCCCTCTCCCAATGAGAGGAGCGTTGGTGATGACGATGGCGATGATTTCCCCCCTCCGGGAGGGAAGTTTCCCCGGCAGAACAGCTCCACCAGAGCCCTAGATTGATTCCGCCAAGGTTCCGCCTCGTGGTGGTGGAGTTTCGTCCGAGAACATGGCTTATGATTTTTTCCCATCGAAAGACTCCATATAGCAGAAGATGGCCACCGGAGGGCCACCAGGGGGCCCACGAGGTAGGGGGCGCGCCCTGGGGGTAGGGCGCGCCCCCACCCTCGTGGGAAGTGTGTGGCCCCCCTGGTGAGGTTCTTGCACTCAGTATCTTTTTATATATTTGGAAAACATCATCCGTGAAGTTTCAGGACTTTTGGAGCTGTGCAGAATATGTCTCTAATATTTGCTCCTTTTCCAGCCCAGAATCCCAGCTGCCGGCATTCTCCCTCTCTATGTAAACCTTGTAAAATAAGAGAGAATAGGCATAAGTATTGTGACATAATGTGTAATAACAGCCCATAATGCAATAAATATTGATATAAAAGCATGATGCAAAATGGACGTATCAGAGTCCTACTCCCACCGGGAGTAGGACTCCCTCCCTTCCTTGTTGGATTAGGAGATGGGGGGAAAGAGGAGGGAGAGAGGAAGGAAAGGGGGGGCGCCGCCCCCTCTCCTTGTCCTATTCGGACTAGAGGGGGAGGGGCATGCAGCCCTGCCCTAGCCGCCTCTCCTCTTCTCCACTAAGGCCCACTATGGCCCATTAAGCCCCCGGGGGGTTCCGGTAACCCCTCGATACTCCGGTAAAATCCCGATTTCACTCGGAACATTTCCTATATTCAAATATAGGCTTCCAATATATCAATCTTCATGTCTCGACCATTTTGAGACTCCTCGTCATGTCTGTGATCACATCCGGGACTCCGAACAACCTTCAGTACATCAAAACTCATAAACTCGCAATATAACTGTCATCGAAACTTTAAGCGTGCGGACCCTACGGGTTCGAGAACTATGTAGACATGACCGAGACACGTCTCCGGTCAATAACCAATAGCGGAACCTGGATGCTCATATTTGCTCCCACATATTCTACGAAGATCTTTATCGGTCAGACCGCATAACAACATACGCTGTTCCCTTTGTCATCGGTATGTTACTTGCCCGAGATTCGATCGTCGGTATCTCAATACCTAGTTCAATCTCGTTACCGGCAAGTCTCTTTACTCGTTCCGTAATACATCATCCCGTAACTAACTCATTAGTTGCAATGCTTGCAAGGCTTAAGTGATGTGCATTACCGAGTGGGCCTAGAGATACCTCTCCGACAATCGGAGTGACAAATCCTAATCTCGAAATACGCCAACCCAACAAGTACCTTCGGAGACACCTGTAGAGCACCTTTATAATCACCCAGTTATGTTGTGATGTTTGGTAGCACACAAAGTGTTCCTCCGGTAAACAGGAGTTGCATAATCTCATAGTCATAGAAACATGTATAAGTCATGAAGAAAGCAATAGCAACATACTAAGCGATCAAGTGCTAAGCTAACGAAATGGGTCAAGTAAATCACATCATTCTCCTAATGACATGATCTCGTTAATCAACTGACAACTCTTTGTCTATGGCTAGGAAACATAACCATCTTTGATCAACGAGCTAGTCAAGTAGAGGCATACTAGCGACACTCTGTTTGTGTATGTATTCACACATGTATCATGTTTCCGATTAATACAATTCTAGCATGAATAATAAACATTTACCATGATATAAGGAAATAAATAATAACTTTATTATTGCCTCTAGGGCATATTTCCTTCAGCTAATGCTTTAGTTCATGAGGCACATGAGTTGGAAGACGAAGAAGCTGGGTCACAGCCACAACAACCTTATGTTGGCATGCGCTTCGACACATTAGAGGATCCGAGGGAACACTACAATCTCTATGCTTTGATGGAGGGCTTTTCAATCAAGTCGAATACGTCTTACAGGTCGGCCTACACAGGCGTGCTGGAAAACAGCAATTCTACTGTAACAAGTTCTGCAAACCAGTAGAGAGGGTTGGGATCCCAGATGTTGCCTCATCTAGCAAAAGCACTGCATGCCCGAGTTCAGCTGAACAAGATGTTGAAGAGGATGTAGAGGAACACACTTTCAAGAAGAAGAGGAAGCGAGAAACTGTGAAGCAAACAAAATGTCGTGCTAATATGGTGGTGAAGCTTAAAGATGACAAATGGGAGGTTATCACTTTTATTGCGGATCACAACCATCCACTGATTGACAAGCCATCACTTTCGAAATACCTCCGTTCTCACCAATGCATCCCACCGGAAGAGAAATTTTTTTTGACTCTCCTAAATGACTGCAACTTGATAGCAGGTACAACTCACATTGGATTAAATCGTGTTACCACAGAACTGTTACTTATTCCTGCATCAAGTACTTTGACCTGAGCCAATTATGTTCATTTTTTATGCAACTCTGGTAATTAAAAAAATCATCACCCAACATAAAACCTTGGTGTTGCCTATTTCTACCTCAACTACCTGGATTTCTTTCCTATCCTAGTATAAGGCGCTTAGGATACATGGGTGACCCTGATCAGGGAGAAAAACTGACAACTTGAATAGTAAACTGAGGCAACTATGTTCATTTTCGGTGCAACTGTGATAAAGGCATTACCCAGTAGAAAAAACACTTGCTGGGAAACAGACTTGGTCTCGTCCTACTTATGCATAAATGTTGCTTTATGTTCTCTATAAAAACAAGTTGCTCGCTGCATTGTGATTAGTTAGTCCTGAAAAGCACAAGTTTCTGTTTTTTATGGCAGGTAAGATGATGATGATAATGTCATCATACTATGGCTCGGACTTGATTGTTATGTACATAGCTAAAACCATCCATAACCACTGTTCGAAGGTCCATGCTCCAACTAAGGACATTGACATTGAAGAAACACTAAACTACTTTTGCAAGGTGATGGAAAACGACCCAGGATTCTTCTTTAAATGCAAGACAGATGCAAAAGGCAGGACAAAAAACTTGTTTTGGGTGGATGGTGCGGCACGGAAAGCATACACGAAGGCTTATCATGATTGCATATCATTTGATGCAACTTATCTCACGAACATGTACAGTATGCCGTTTGCCCCCTTCATTGGCATCAACAAACATGGGCAGTCAATTATGCTTGGATGTGGATTTGTCCGGCAGGAACTAGCCTCAAGTTATGGCTGGTTGTTTGATGCTTTCCTAGAAGCAATGGATGGTCTGGCTCCGAACAACATCATCACGGACCAAGATGTTGCTATGGCACAATCTATCAAGAGGAAGTTCCCGGCAACGATTCACCGTTGCTGCCGTTGGCATATAATGAAGAAAGCACAAAAGAAGCTTGGGTCTGTGTTGGCTAGGAACCCGGATTTGGTAAGACTTCAATGAATGCATTGACTTTAGTTTCACCCGGGCTAAATTTGAAAGGAAATGGGCTGCACTTCAATTGAAATATGAAGGTCTGATGCATGGTCACTTTGAGAAACTCTATGAATACCTGGCTACATGGGTGCCGTGTTACTTCAAATTCAGGTTCTTCCCTTTCCTTCAGTCAACGCAACGCAGTGATGGGTTCAATGCTGTGTTGAAGCGCTATGTGAACCCACACAAGTCAATTCTCAACTTCGTCAAGCAATATGAGAAGATTCAGGTACACATACTCGTGAGGGAGGGCAGGAATGACTACCAGACAGAGCATCTAGACGCACAAAGATGGTCGCGTTTCCCCACTAGGGACATCTATGTGAAATTTAGAACTGAGTTTCAAATGATTGGCCAGTACGATGTGCGTCCCACTAGAATCAACTTCTATTACCTTGAGCCCAATATAGAAGAAGTCCTAGGGTATGGCTCAAGGAAGTACCTAGTCACAGTGAGACCAGAGTCAGCTATCTATGATTGTGGATGTTGCAAGTGGCATAGGGACAGCATACTTTGTTGCCATGTCTTGAAAATCTTCACACACCTTGGCGTTAATGAGATACCTGAACACTACATCAATCACCGCTGGACGCAAGATGCGGTGCCAAGTGCACCACCGCCAACTAACGAGGGCCCTCCATCGGACTTGCCCACTGAGTCGGAGAACCAAGTTCGGCAAGTGACTCTGACAATGTATTTTGCAAAGCTAGCCAAGAAGGCAATGACTAGTGATGAGGCAGCCGCTGCAGTTAGGAGGCACGTGAAAGCAGCAGATACTAAGGTTACTAAGCTGAATAAACTAAGGAAGAAGAGGCTAAAAGCAGCATGAGAAGCGGCTCGGGCTAGGGAAGCATCAAACCCTAATGCCCCAAGTGGTTCAAACCAACCTCCTTCCCCCTGCTTCTATGGATCCACCTCGTTCAGTCACAAAAGGGCACAGCCGTAGGAGGCACTTCAAATCAGCCCTGGAGCTACACCCTAAGAAAAAGAAAAAGTGCAACATTTGTGAATCAACCGATCACACTGCTGCGACATGCCTAGGGAAGCTGTTGTGATCGTTACCACATGAAGATAATGACCCCTGGGCTTGCAAAACTAGCTGAAGTAAAAAAAGCAACAATGTCCTGGTAGATGAAGCAATTGTGGTCTGGTTTTTGAGCAGATGTAGAAGGGAAATCAAGCAACTACCAGTTTCAAAAACAGCAACTATGAAATGATTTGCGTGGACTTGTTTTAATTTATGTGTTTTCCTAGCTTTAAATTCACAAATTGGAGACTGTGTGGAGGCGGATGCTTGACATTTGTGCTTATATTCCTTACTCATAAACTTGCAAAACGTATGGACGCTTGTGATTTATGCAAACTTGTTATATGGTTTGGGACAAACTTTTGTGAGTTTTCTAATGGAACACATTAGTATTCGCATTGATATTCTCTAATGGAACACATTGATCAGGAATTTTTTACCTAGTTATTCGTTCACTTGTTGGCCGGTTTGAGGATCTCCTGCCATAGAATCTTGTTCAGGTCACACTTCAGCATGGAGATGGTCATCTTCTTCCTGATGTTTGGTATGTCGCTTTGTCCGTAGTTCGGGAGCCGCATCCCGTTCCACAATAACACGTTCATCAATGTGAATATGCTACAGTCACCGCTGCAAAAAAACAAATGTCAAGAAAGCACTTGCAAAAGGCAAAAAACTATGTATTATAACAACGAGATGTATGTAGGTCGGTTAGTCCTTACGATACAGTGTGTTGGTGCATCGATGTCCACAAGCGGGAACTTGTCCATTGTGTTTGCTTGTTTTGGATAGTATTTGTCCCACAACACACGAACTGCTGCTACAGTAGCCCTTGCAACATCATCCAGCCTCTTGCTTTTCTTTAACATCCTCCATGAGTCAAACACTTCGAACCTTTTGTCCCTCAGATTGATGTTGAATAGCCAGTAGTGGTGTGCACCATCGGTGTTCTCTGGGTCTAAATTTTCAAGCACAAGAATCATAACCTTCAAGAAAAAAATCACGTCAGCATAACAAGGATATCAACTGCTGATACGATTTTTGGCAAATCTATATGTTTTTAGGAGCAACATCTGATATGGTTTTTAGGCAACTCCCTAGAATTTTAGGCAACTTCTGATATAGCTCTCAAAACACTAAAGAACATCAAAAAAACTTCTGACATGTGTATGAAGCTTCTGCAATGGCTTATCAGGCATCTCTGGGGGTTTTTATGAGCAACTTATGATGTGATTTCAAGCAACTCCTATGATTTCCTGATATCAGCTTCTAAAAAAATGATCTTAGAAAAAACAGAAAAACACCAACAAAAGCACAGGCAATGCTCTTGGTTTTCAACATGTGCAAAAAAAGTCACTATAACCATGCACTTTTTAGGCAACAATGCAAACTATAACATGCAACTTATATGTAAAGAAAAGCCAACTGACAGATACTGCTCACTCATATCTTGAGGGGGCTATTATAGTAGGTATGCGGCAGGGGTGGTTTGCACATGCACAACAAGGGGGGTTTGTACATGCACCTATAGCCATCATAATGATGTGTCACAGGTCATAGAAATTTAGACAACAAACACACACACGATTATAGACAAACTGAAAAAAGGGAAACAACTAGTAAACACATGGAGCATACCATGTCTTGCTCATCCAAACAGTTTGATTTTTTGAACCTATCATGCAACTCCTTCACATCGAGATCTAGTCTTTGAAGACAAGTCTATGAAGAAATGTAGAATGAGATGATAAAGAAACAACTTCAGTCCCAAAACAAAAAAAGGAAAAAATGTGGGTTTTATTTTCTCTTACCGAAAACCTAACATGCATGATTATTTTCTTGGACCCCACCTGTCTGTTGTACATGATTTCTTCAATCCCTAACTCAAAGACATGTGTCTTCATCCATCATGCCTTCCTCATTGATTGAGCAAGCTCCTTGATTGTGCAAAAGTAACCATGATAGTTTATGATTTGCGGCCTGTAGAACAAAAGAAAGGCTCTGTTGAGAAAAATAACAATAGGAGAGATCATTGCATGTGAAAAAGAAAAAAAAGCAGAAACAAAAAGTGGCTACTGGAAGAAACACACACGTTGCATCATCATGCTGCGACGTCCTTCTCGTCGCTCCTCCTCCTCCAAGCAACAGAACCAGTGCGTAAACTCTGTTTGTCTCTGCATTGCATGTGAAATCCTTCCTCATCTCTACATTCACATATGGTGACCTCTGTGATGGTGGATCTTTCAGTATCCTCCTCTCACGCTTCTCAGGAATGGGCTCTTCTGAGCTGCTGGCTGCACCTTTGCCCGATGATTCCCCCTCAGCGGTAGTTTTTCCAACTTCGGTTGGTGTACTGAAACCGGCAGGTGACATGTGCCCCGCACTCTATCCTACAACATTTTTCACTGCCCCCTCAACAACTTCATCGAAATCCATCTTGCCCCAGTCAATGACCCACTCAATGTCGCCGGTGGTAGGTGTGGTTGCCACCCCTTATCCTCTACTGCTTTGCCCTCCTCGCCTGTTATTCCTGCTGGCTCATCTACACCAAGATTGAAAGGTGGAGCTGGACAGTAATCATCCCACACAGCACTCCCAGACTTTGATCTTTGCAGCAATCACGCTTCTTCACCTGGATCACATGCTCCTTTGTTTGCTGGTAGATGGCAGCTAATATCCGTATTACAGGTATGGTGCCAGCAGAATTACTCCTCGTGAGCGGTGGTGTCGAACCTGAGCTCACACACTTCTCGAGCAGCTCGTTGATGTCCCTAATATCATGGAATGAGATTTATTTCCCCTTTGCAGAGCACGCTTGCTTGTTGGGGACTACCGGAGGCTTGTCTATTGATTCCTGGGCAGTTGCTTACTCCTACTCAGGGGTCGCTTCCTCAAGCACAATAGTTGCTTTCGTACTTTACGTGGGAGGGGCTGCTGATTCCTGGGCAGTTGCCTGCATGCTCACTCTAGTTGCCTGAGTTTTTTGCTGAGTTGCTTCAAAGGTATCACCAATTGCTCTGTTTTTAGTCTTTGCTGATTCAGCAGTTGCTTGTTTTTTCTGTTCAGTTGCTTTCAGAATATGATCAGTTGCTCTGTTTTGCTTCTTTGCTGCTCTTCTCTCGTAAACCTTGCTTTTTGCCGGTGATGTGGCTTTCTGACTTGCCGCTTCATCTGTCAGCCTCTGAGCTGTCAGAGCTTGCTGGCTGGTTGTCGTAGTTACATCATTTTGACTAGCCACATCCTCGCTTCCTTTCGGAGACATAACAGAAGCCTTAACTGCCTTATGGCTCACTTTCTTGACCTTCCTTGCGACAGCAGCTCCATCTCCTCCTGCAAGCTTTCTTTCCTTCTCTTTTTAACCAAAACTTGGTAGTTCCAACTCATCTACCATCGTCTCAAGGCACAAATCCATCCCGGAGAATTTTTCATCAGTTGGCATCGCGGGCATCGGGTGTAGGATTGAAAGTATGTCTAGAGGGGGGGTGATTAGACTACTTGACCAATTAAAAATCTATCCTTTTCCCAATTTTAGTCTTTGACAGATTTTAGCTATCTTAGCACAAGTCAAGCAATCTTAACACAATTCAAGCAAGCATGCAAAGAGTCTATGAGCAGCGGAAAGTAAAGCACGCAACTTGCAAGAATGTAAAGGGAAGGGTTTGGAGAATTCAAATGCAATTGGAGACACAGATGTTTTTGTCGTGGTTCCGATAGGTGGTGCTATCGTACATCCACGTTGATGGAGACTTCAACCCACGGAGAGTAACGGTTGCGCGAGTCCACGGAGGGCTCCACCCACGAAGGGTCCACGAAGAAGCAACCTTGTCTATCCCATCATGGCCATCGCCCACGAAGGACTTGCCTCACTAGCGGTAGATCTTCATGAAGTAGGCGATATCCTTGCCCTTACAAACTCCTTGGTTCAACTCCACAATCTTTGTCGGAGGCTCCCAAGTGACACCTAGCCAATCTAGGAGACACCACTCTCCAAGAAGTAACAAATGGTGTGTTGATGATGAACTCCTTGCTCTTGTGCTTCAAATGATAGTCTCCCCAACACTCAACTCTCTCTCATAGGATATGGATTTGGTGGAAAGAAGATTTGAGTGGAAAGCAACTTGGGGAAGGCTAGAGATCAAGATTCATATGGTGTGAATGGAATATCTTGGTCTTAACACATGAGTAGGTGGTTCTCTCTCAGAAAATGTGTATTGGAAGTGCGGGTATGTTCTGATGGCTCTCTCCACGAATGAAGAGTGGGTGGAGGGGTATATATAGCCTCCACACAAAAACTAACCCTTACACACAATTTACCAATCTCAGTGAGACCGAATTGAGAAACTCGGTCGGACCGATTTAGCAAACCTAGTGACCGTTAGGATTTTCGGTGGGACTGAGATGCAACTCGGTAGGACCGATATGGTTAGGGTTAGGGCATAACGTAATCTCGGTGTGACCGATTACACAAACTCGGTGGGACCGATTTAGGTAATAAGCTAACCAGAGAGTTGGTTAGGTAAACTCGGTGGGACCGATCGCTCATTTCAGTGGGACCGAAATGTTACAAAAGGGAAACAGAGAGTTTACATTGCAATCTCGATGGGACCGATCGCTCATCTCGGTAGGACCAAAACGTTACGAAGGGAAATAGAGAGATTACAACCCCATCTTGGTGTGACCGAGATCCCTATCGGTGAGACTGATTTGCCTAGGGTTTGTGGCAGTGGCTATGACATCTGAACTCGGTGGCGCCGGATAGAAAGAACTGGTGGGGCCGAGTTTGACTTTTGGTTTAGGTCATATGTGGATGTGGGAAGGTAGTTGAGGGTTTTGGAGCATATCACTAAGCACTATGAAGCAAGAACCTCATCAAGCAACACCTCATCCCTCCTTGATAGTATTGGCTTTTCCTATAGACTCAGTGTGATCTTGGATCACTAAAATGTAGAGTCTTGAGCTTTGAGCTTGAGCCAAACTTTTTGTCCTTAGTATTTTGAGGGGTCCACTTTCCTCATCCATGCCATGCCATTCATTGAGCTTTTCATGAAATATTAATCTTGGAATATCATTAGCTCAATGAGCTATATGTTGTTAGGAATTACCAAAACCACCTAGGGATAGTTGCACTTTCAATCTCCCCCCTTTTGGTAATTTATGACAACATTGTTGGAAATATGCCCTAGAGGCAATAATAAATTGATTATTATTATATTATTTCCTTGTTCATGATAATCGTTTATTATCCATGCTATAATTGTATTGATAGGAAACTCAGATACATGTGTGGATACATAGACAACACCATGTCCCTAGTAAGCCTCTAGTTGACTAGCTCGTTGATCAATAGATGGTTACGGTTTCCTGACCATGGACATTGGATGTCATTGATAACGGGATCACATCATTAGGAGAATGATGTGATGGACAAGACCCAATCCTAAGCATAGCACTAGATCGTGTAGTTCGTATGCTAAAGCTTTTCTAATGTCAAGTATCATTTCCTTAGACCATGAGATTGTGCAACTCCCGGATACCGTAGGGATGCTTTGGGTGTACCAAACGTCACAACGTAACTGGGTGACTATAAAGGTGCATTACAGGTATCTCCGAAAGTGTCTGTTGGGTTGGCACGAATCGAGACTGGGATTTGTCACTCCGTGTAAGCGGAGAGGTATCTCTGGGCCCACTCGGTAGGACATCATCATATGCGCAATGTGACCAAGGAGTTGATCACGGGATGATGTGTTATGGAACGAGTAAAGAGACTTGCCGGTAACGAGATTGAACAAGGTATAGGGATACCGACGATCGAATCTCGGGCAAGTACAATACCGCTAAACAAAGGGAATTGTATACGGGATTGATTAAGTCCTTGACATCGTGGTTCATCCGATGAGATCATCGTGGAACATGTGGGAGCCATCATGGGTATCCAGATCCCTCTGTTGGTTATTGACCGGAGAACGTCTCGGTCATGTCTGCATGTCTCCCGAACCCGTAGGGTCTACACACTTAAGGTTCGATGACGCTAGGGTTATAAAGGAAGCTTGTATGTGGTTACCGAATGTTGTTCGGAGTCCCGGATGAGATCCCGGACGTCACGAGGAGTTTCGGAATGGTCCGGAGGTAAAGATTTATATATAGGAAGTCCTATTTCGGCCATCGGGACGAGTTTCGGGGTCATCGGTATTGTACCGGGACCACCGGAAGGGTCCCGGGGGCCCACCGGGTGGGGCCACCTATCCCGGAGGGTCCCATGGGCTGAAGTGGGAAGGGATCCAGCCCAAAGTGCGCTGGGGCGCCACTTCCCTTATGGCCCATGCGCCTAGGGTGAAGGGGGAACCCTAAGGAAGAGTCCCAAGGAGGGAAGGCACCTCCTAGGTGCCTTGGGGGGGAGGGAAACCTCCCCTGGCCGCCGCCCCCCTAGGAGATTGGATCTCCTAGGGCTGGCGCACCCCCCCCTTGGGCTCCCAATATATAGTGAGGGTAGGAGGGCCTCTTGAGACACACCTTTTGCCTTTGGTGCAGCCCTCTCCTCTCCCAAGTTCTTCTCCTCTCCCGTGGTGCTTGGCGAAGCCCTGCAGGATTGCCACGCTCATCCATCACCACCACGCCGTTGTGCTGCTGCTGGATGGAGTCTTCCTCAACCTCTCCCTCTCTCCTTGCTGGATCAAGGCATGGGAGACGTCACCGGGATGTACGTGTGTTGAACGCGGAGGTGCCGTCCGTTCGGCACTAGGATCATCGGTGATTTGAATCACGACGAGTACGACTCCATCAACCCCGTTCACTTGAACGCTTCCGCTTAGCGATCTACAAGGGTATGTAGATGCACTCTCCTTCCCCTCGTTGCTGGTCTCTCCATAGATAGATCTTGGTGACACGTAGGAAAATTTTGAATTTCTGCTACGTTCCCCAACAGTGGCATCATGAGCTAGGTCTATTGCGTAGATTCTATGCACGAGTAGAACACAAAGTAGTTGTGGGCGTTGATTTTGTTCAATATGCTTGCCTTTACTAGTCTTATCTTGATTCGGCGGCATCGTGGGATGAAGCGGCCCAGACCGACCTTACACGTACTCTTACGTGAGACTGGTTCCACCGACTGACATGCACTAGATGCATAAGGTGGCTAGCGGGTGTCTGTCTCTCCTACTTTAGTCGGATCGGATTCGATGAAAAGGGTCCTTATGAAGGGTAAATAGCAATTGGCTATCACGTTGTGGTTTTGCGTAGGTAAGAAACGTTCTTGCTAGAAACCCATAGCAGCCACGTAAAACATGCAAACAACAATTAGAGGACGTCTAACTTGTTTTTGCAGGGTATGCTATGTGATGTGATATGGCCAGAAGGATGTGATGAATGATATATGTGATGTATGAGATTGATCATGTTCTTGTCAAGGGAATCACGACTTGCATGTCAATGACGAGACAACTTCAAGAAGACACGATGATGGAGATCATGATGATGGAGATCATGGTGTCGTGCCGGTGACGATGATGATCATGGAGCCCCGAAGATGGAGATCAAAAGGAGCAATATGATATTGGCCATATCATGTCACTATTTGATTGCATGTGATGTTTATCATGTTTATACATCTTATTCGCTTAGAACGACGGTAGTAAATAAGATGATCCCTTACAACAATTTCAAGAAGTGTTCTCCCCTAACTGTGCACCGTTGCTACAGTTCGTCGTTTCTAAGCACCACGTGTTAATCGGGTGTGATGGATCCTTACATTCACATACAACGGGTGTAAGACAGTTTTACACATGCAAAAACACTTAGGGTTAACTTGACGAGCCTAGCATGTACAGACATGGCCTCGGAACACAGAAGACCGAAAGGTCGAGCGTGAGTCGTATAGAAGATACGATCAACATGAAGATGTTCACCGACGTTGACTAGTCCGTCTCACGCACAGATCGGACACGGCCTAGTTGACTCGGATCATGTAATCACTTAGATGACTAGAGGGATGTCTATCTAAGTGGGAGTTCATAAGATGAACTTAATTATCCTGAACATAGTCAAAAAGGATTTTGCAAATTATGTCATAGCTCGCGTTTTCAGTTCTACTGTTTAGATATGTTCCTAAAAAAAATTAGTTGAAAGTTGATAGTAGCAATTATGCGGACTAGGTCCGTAAACTGAGGATTGTCCTCATTGCTTCATAGAAGGCTTATGTCCTTAATGCACCGCTCAGTGTACTGAACCTCGAACGTTGTCTGTGGATGTTGCGAACATCTGACATACACATTTTGATAACTACATGATAGTTCAGTTAAACGGTTTAGAGTTGAGGCACCAAAGACGTTTTGAAACGTCACGAAACATATGAGATGTTTTGAGGGCTGAAATTGGAATTTCAGGCTCGTGCCCACGTCAAGAGGTATAAGACCTCCGACGATTTTCTTAACCTGCAAACTAAGGAGAAAAGCTCAACTGTTGAGCTTGTGCTCGGATTGTCTGAGTACAACAATCCTTTGAATCAAGTGGGAGTTGATCTTCCAGATAAGATAGTGATGTTTCTCCAAAGTCATTACCACCAAGCTGCTAGAGCTTCGTGATGAACTATAATATATCGGGGACATGTATGATGATCCTTGAGATGTTCGTGATGTTTGACACCACAAAAGTAGAAATCAAGAAGGAGCATCAATTGTTGATGGTTGGTGAAACCACTAGTTTCAAGAAGGGCAAGGGCACGAAGGGATACTTCATAAAACGGCAATTCAGCTGCTGCTCTAGTGAAGAAACCCAAGGTTGAACCCAAACCCGAGACTAAGTGCTTCTGTAATAAAGGGAACAGCCACTGGAGCAGAATTACCCTAGATACTTGGTAGATTAGAAGGCTGGCAAGGTCGATAGAAGTATATTGGATATACATTATGTTAATGTGTACTTTACTAGTACTCCTAGTAGCACCAGGGTATTAGATACCGGTTCGGTTGCTAAGTGTTAGTAACTCGAAATAAAAGCTACGGAATAAACGGAGACTAGCTAAAGGTGAGCTGACGATATGTGTTGGAAGTGTTCTCAATGTTGATATGATCAAGCATCGCACGCTCCCTCTACCATCGATATTGGTGTTTGCGTTGAGCATAGACATGATTGGATTATGTCTATCGCAATACGGTTATTCATTTAAGGAGAATAATGGTTACTCTGTTTATTTGAATAATACCTTCAATGGTCTTACACCTAAAATGAATGGTTTATTGAATCTCGATCGTAGTGATACACATGTTCATGCCAAAAGATAGTAATGATAGTACCACCTACTTGTGGCACTGCCACGTAAGTCATATCGGTATAAAACGCATGAAGAAGCTCCATGTTGATGGATCTTTGGGCTCACTCGTTTTTGAAAAGTTTGGGACATGCGAACCATGTCTATTGGTATACATGCATGAAGAAACTCCATGCAAATGGACCGTTTTGTACTCGCTTGTTTTTGAATCACTTGAGACATGCAAATCATACCACATGGGCAAGATGACTGAAAGCCTCGTTTTCAGTAAAATGGAACAAGAAAGCAACTTGTTGGAAGTAATACATTTTTGATGTGTGCAGTCCAATGAGTGCTAAGGCGTGTAGTGGATATCGTTATGTTCTCACTTCACAGATGATTTGAGTAGATGTTGAGTATATTTACTTGATGAATCACGAGTCTGAATTATTGAAAGGTTCAAGTAATTTCAGGGTGAAGTTGAAAGATCGTCGTGACAAGAGGATAAAAGATCTATGATATGATCATAAAGATGAATATCTGAATTACGAGTTTGGCACAAAATTAAGACATTGTGGAAATTATTTCACAACTAAATACAGCCTGGAACACCATAGTGTGATGGTGTGTCCGAACATCATAACTGCACCCTATTGGATATGATGCATACCATGATGTCTCTTATCGAATTACCATGATAGTTTATGGGTTAGGCATTAGAGACAACCACATTCACTTTAAATAGGGCACCACGTAATTCCAATGAGATGACACCGTATGAACTATGGTTTAGAGAAACCTAAGCTGTCATTTCTTAAAAGTTTGGGGCTGCGACGCTTATGTGAAAAGTTTCAGGCTGATAAGCTCGAACCCAAAGCGGATAAATGCATCTTCATAGGACACCCAAAACAGTTGGGTATACCTCCTGTCTCAGATCCGAAAGCAATAAAGGATTGTTTCTAGAATCGGGTCCTTTCTCGAAGAAAAGTTTCTCTCGAAAGAATTGAGTGGGAGGATGGTGGAGACTTGATGAGGTTATTGAACCGTTACTTCAACTAGTGTATAGCAGGGCACAAAGAGTTGTTCCTGTGGCACCTACACCAATTGAAGTGGAAGCTTATGATATTGATCATGAGACTTCGGATCAAGTCACTCCCAAACCTCGTGGGATGACAAGGATGCGTGCTACTCCAGAGTGGTACGTAATCCTGTCTTGGAAGTCATGTTGCTAGACAACAATGAACCTACGAGCTATGGAGAAGCGATGGTGGGCCTGGATTCCGATAAATGGCTTGAGGCCATATAATCCGAGAGAGGATCCATATATGAAAACAAAGTGTAGACTTTGGTAGGACAGCTCGATGGTCGTAAGGCTGTTGAGTGCAGATGGATTTTAAAAGGAAGACGGACAATGATGGTAAGTATCACCGTTAAGAAAGCTCGACTTGTCGTTAAGATGTTTTCCGACAAGTTCGAGGAGTTGACTACGGTGAGACTTTCTCACTCGTAGTGATGCTAAGAGTCTGTTGGAATTATATTAGTGATTACTGCATTATTTATGAAATCTTGCAGATAGGATGTCAAAACATTATTTCCTCGACGATTTTCTTGAGGAAAGGTTGTATGTGATACAACCGGAAGGTTTTGTCAATCCTGAAAGATGCTAATAAGTATGCAAAGCTCCAGCAATCCTTCTGAGGACTGGAGTAAGCATCTCGGAGTTGGAATGTATGCTTTGATGAGATGATCAAAGATTTTGGGTGTATACAAAGTTTATGAGAAACTGGTATTTCCAAAGAAGTGAGTGGGAGCACTATAGAATTTCTGATGACATATTGTTGATCAGAAATGACGTAGAATTTCTGGAAAGCATATAGGGTTATTTGGAAAGTGTTTTTCAATGGAAATCCTGGATTAAGCTACTTGAGCATTGAGCATCAAGATCTATAAGGATAGATCAAAACGCTTAAATGGTACTTTCAAATGAGCACATTCCTTGACATGATCTTGAAGGTGTTCAAGATGAATCAGTCAATGAAGGAGTTCTTGCCTGAGTTATAAGGTATGCAGTTAAGACTTAAAGCTCGACCACGGCAGAATAGAGAGAAAGGACGAAGGTCGTCCCCTATGCTTAAGACATAGGCTCTACAGTATGCTATGCTGTGTACCGCACCTGAAGTGTGCCTTGCCATGAGTCAGTCAAGGGGTACAAGAGTGATCCAAGAATGGATCACAAGACAGCGGTCAAAGTTATCCTTAGTAACTAGTGGACTAAGGAATTTTCTCGATTATGGAGGTGGTAAAAGAGTTCGTCGTAAAGGGTTACGTCGATGCAATCTTAACACCTATCCGGATAGCTCTGAGTAGAGATGCCGGATACGTATAATGGAGCAACAATTTAGAATAGCTCCAAGTAGAACAGTTATTTGGATTAGCTCCAAATAGAACGTGGTAGCTACATCTAGTAGATGACATAGAGATTTGTAAAGCACACACGGATCTGAAAGGTTCAGACCCGTTGACTAAAACCTCTCTCACAAGCAACATGATCAAACCTAGAACTCATTGAGTGTTAATCACATAGTGATGTGAACTAGACTACTGACTCTAGTAAACTCTTGGGTGTTAGTCACATGGCGATGTGACCTGTGAATGTTAATCACATGGTGATGTGAACTAGATTATTGACTCTAGTGCAAGTGGGAGACTGTTGGAAATATGCCCTAGAGGCAATAATAAATTGATTATTATTATATTATTTCCTTGTTCATGATAATCGTTTATTATCCATGCTATAATTGTATTGATAGGAAACTCAGATACATGTGTGGATACATAGACAACACCATGTCCCTAGTAAGCCTCTAGTTGACTAGCTCGTTGATCAATAGATGGTTACGGTTTCCTGACCATGGACATTGGATGTCATTGATAACGGGATCGCATCATTAGGAGAATGATGTGATGGACAAGACCCAATCCTAAGCATAGCACTAGATCGTGTAGTTCGTATGCTAAAGCTTTTCTAATGTCAAGTATCATTTCCTTAGACCATGAGATTGTGCAACTCCCGGATACCGTAGGGATGCTTTGGGTGTACCAAACATCACAACGTAACTGGGTGACTATAAAGGTGCATTACAGGTATCTCCGAAAGTGTCTGTTGGGTTGGCACAAATCGAGACTGGGATTTGTCACTCCGTGTAAGCGGAGAGGTATCTCTGGGCCCACTCGGTAGGACATCATCATATGCGCAATGTGATCAAGGAGTTGATCACGGGATGATGTGTTATGGAACGAGTAAAGAGACTTGCCGGTAACGAGATTGAACAAGGTATAGGGATACCGACGATCGAATCTCGGGCAAGTACAATACTGCTAGACAAAGGGAATTGTATACGGGATTGATTAAGTCCTTGACATCGTGGTTCATCCGATGAGATCATCGTGGAACATGTGGGAGCCATCATGGGTATCCAGATCCCGCTGTTGGTTATTGACCGGAGAACGTCTCGGTCATGTCTGCATGTCTCCCGAACCCGTAGGGTCTACACACTTAAGGTTCGATGACGCTAGGGTTATAAAGGAAGCTTGTATGTGGTTACCGAATGTTGTTCGGAGTCCCGAATGAGATCCCGGACGTCACGAGGAGTTCCGGAATGGTCCGGAGGTAAAGATTTATATATAGGAAGTCCTATTTCGGCCATCGGGACGAGTTTCGGGGTCATCGGTATTGTACCGGGACCATCGAAAGGGTCCCGGGGGCCCACCGGGTGGGGCCACCTATCCCGGAGGGTCCCATGGGCTGAAGTGGGAAGGGATCCATCCCAAAGTGGGCTGGGGCGCCACTTCCCTTATGGCCCATGCGCCTAGGGTGAAGGGGGAACCCTAAGGAAGAGTCCCAAGGAGGGAAGGCACCTCCTAGGTGCCTTGGGGGGGAGGGAAACCTCCCCTGGCCGCCGCCCCCCTAGGAGATTGGATCTCCTAGGGCTGGCGCACCCCCCCTTGGGCTCCCTATATATAGTGAGGGTAAGAGGGCCTCTTGAGACACACCTTTTGCCTTTGGTGCAGCCCTCTCCTCTCCCAAGTTCTTCTCCTCTCCCGTGGTGCTTGGCGAAGCCCTGCAGGATTGCCACGCTCATCCATCACCACCACGCCATTGTGCTGCTACTGGATGGAGTCTTCCTCAACCTCTCCCTCTCTCCTTGCTGGATCAAGGCATGGGAGACGTCACCGGGCTGTACGTGTGTTGAACGCGGAGGTGCCGTCCGTTCGGCACTAGGATCATCGGTGATTCGAATCACGACGAGTACGACTCCATCAACCCCGTTCACTTGAACGCTTCCGCTTAGAGATCTACAAGGGTATGTAGATGCACTCTCCTTCCCCTCGTTGCTGGTCTCTCCATAGATAGATCTTGGTGACACGTAGGAATATTTTGAATTTCTGCTACGTTCCCCAACAAACATATAGATCAAAGCTTCGACAAATGATAATAAGAGTGAAAAACATTGTCGCTTTGAGAAGTATGTGAAAAGCAAGAGATCCCCCTAAATTTGTGCATAGTTTATGATTTGCTTTGGACTGCAAATGCATAGAGAATTAGGCTCATGGGTTACTCTTCAATGTCACATACATCTTGGTGGAGTGCTCAAAATGATAATAATTAAATACATGCACTCATCACCAAGCAAAGTGAATGGTCATATAGGGATAAAATGATAATGTCATCCAACAAGCATTAAGGTAGCATATGATCAAACACACATGATCATCCAAGTAACACGCAGACAGAAAGTATCTCAAACAAAGCAAATAAAGTTCAACCACCAAAGCAAGAGAGAATAAAAAGCAACGCTCTCTCTCGAAGCCTATGATCTATACATTTTCTCCCCCTTTGGCAACAAGTTACCAAAAAGTTCCTAGAAAATGCATAGCACTAAACCATCTCTCAGGCTTGGTCTTCAGGTGGTGGTGTCCGGATAACTCCAAGAACGAAGGCTTCAGTCGATGTGGATGGAGCTGATGGAGTAGGTGCTGGAGCTGGTGGCACTGAAGCTGTAGCTGGTGTAGATGAAGTGGCTCTGGTGTCTGGAACTGGCATTGCAGCAGACCTTTGAGCTCTAGGCACTCTGGCAAATGCATCAGTGGTTGTCTTGCCCTTCCTCTCCTGCATATCATCCTGAAGTTGCTCCACAATAGACTGGATCTCAGTTACCTTCACATCCAAGTCATAGAACTTTTGCTCCACGATCCTTTCCAGGCTCTCCTAGTTTTCAGTCAGGGTGGCCAGTCCCTTCTCAATCCTCAGAGTGGAGGCAATCAAGTAGCCAAGCTAATCTTGCTTGCTCTTCAGAAGATACTGAGATGCTTCTTTAGTAGTTGGCATCCTTGCAGCCTTTTCAGCCTTTGCCTTCTTCTTGGCTTGTGCGTGCACAAAAGATGGTTCATTTTCATCCATCACCACAGTGTTGTCCTCAAATTCTGGGTAGATGGGCAGGTGCTCCTTGTCCAGCAGATATGTGCCAGTGCCCATCTTGGAGTTAATCTGCTCCTGGATCTGTGGGACATGCCCACAACTCCTCTTCTAATCTGCAGTTGTCCTCTTTATGTTTTCCACTATGAGGCTCATGACTTTGAACTTCTGTGGAACATCAAAGATGTGAAGCAAGTTAATTGCATGGCCTCTGGTCATCTTGTGATCACCTGACTTTGGTAAGAGAGTGTGCCTAAGGATCCAGTTGATAGTTGGCAATCCTGACAGAAGGTAATGTGCAGATCCAAACTTATGTGTCTCAAGAGCAGCATCTGGGATCTCCTTGTACATGTGTGCCATGGAGTTGTGATCCTTCTTCTTCTTGGCATAGACATCCAAGTCATCTTCACTCTCTTCTGGGGCATTGATCAATTTAGCCCATTATGCAACTGTTGACTGGTACCTCGTACCTTCAGACATCCAGACAATCCTTCCATCTGGGTAGAAGTGAGCTGTGGAGTAGAACTGCATGATGAGCTCATCATTCCATTTTGTGAGCTTCTGAGCCACAAACTCATCAACTCCATAAGCCTTGAAACTTTCATACACACCTGGATAATGTTCATCATTCTCCTTGATGTAGTCCCAGTCGACCCATCTCATGTCACACACTATTGGCTTCTTGTCAAGCAAGATGGTCTCATAGAAGTCCTGATGTTCCTTTGTATGGAACTTGTAGTCCACAATAGTCCTTCCCCTGGTGGCATATGGATCAGACTCTCTCCATAGCCTTAGACCTGAGTCCTTCCTGACTTTCATGTTCTCTGCAACTAGATGAGCATCATTGTGATCTGGAATCTTTGGCTTTAACTTCCTCAAGACATGTGACTCATCATCTTCTTCTTCCATTTCAGCTTCAGGCACTGGGGCCTTGTTCTTCTCCTCAATAGGGATGTTCCTGGTGCTCCTCTTTGGTTTTGACTTTGGAGCTGGAGCAGAAGCCTTAGGAGCAGTCTTAGGATTAGATGGAACAGCCCTTGCCCTGATGGCATCACCCATAAGCTTCTGAGCTTTGGGTGCTGGTGCATCATCTTCTTCCTCTTCCTCTTCAGAATCTCTCATGATTGAGGATCTCCCAAGCACTCTAGCAGTGGTCTTCTTGACCCTCTCTTTCCTCTTCTTCCCTTCTGCAGCAGCTTCTTTGGGTTCAGATTCCAAAGGTACTTGAGTAGAGGCTCTGGCTTTAGACATGGGAATTCTCTTTGCAGACACTTTGGTCTTCATACCAGGCTTGGGGGCAGCAGCTGTGCCATATTCCTTCTTCAGGACTTTCCTCTTTGAGGTGGTTTCTTCTTCCTCAGCCACATAATCCTCATCCTCTTACTCTGAGGTTCTTTTCTTGCTGGCCCTGGTGGCAGCCTTTGACATATTGCTTGGTGTGCTCCTGCTGCCATCATCTGAGCTGCTAGAGGGACTAGTGCCCTCACTCAAGTGAACCTGCTCCTCTGACCTGTTCTGGCTGTCACTTTGATCAGACATATTGCAAACACTGACAGCAGACCCTATGAATAGATATAGATGAGACAGAGTGGATGAGCATCACAAAATGCAGAGGTTTTTGCAAAAGAATGAGTCAAAAACTTAGTTTTAGTTTTCCACAGAAAGCATTTTGGATCAACCGATTTGTAAACTCGGTGATACCGAAGCAGCTGTTGGAACCTAAACTAGTGAACTCGGTCAGACCGAGTCACAGTTCGGTGGCACCAAGACTGCTAGGGTTTCACAAAGTCCTGAACTCGGTCACACCGATTTGCAATTCTCGGTCAGACCGAGAATCACATGTGCAATGGCCTAAGCCGAATCGGTGGTACCGAGTTCCACAACTCGGTGGGTCCGAGATGGTTTCGGTGGAAACCTAACCCTAAATTCTCAATTCGCGACTAAACTACGAAGTGTTTTCGATGGATAGAATGATATCAATTGTGGCAAGATACATGGCGAACACAATGTGCTAGGAATCATATAAGGATAGCACAGTGATCGAGTTCATACCCTAGTTCGGCGATGAACTCGCTACGGCGGCAACAGCGGGGATGATTCCCGTTGACGGCGGCGGAGATGAACGACAGGGGGCGGCTGGCGACGAGGAGGACGATCTGGAGACCCTGGAGGCAGAGCAGGCTAAGCGCGGGTCGAGGAGGTTCAAAAAGTGTTCCAAAATTTGACCCGTGGATATATATAGCCTGACCCTGTCGGTGTGACTGAGTGGAACAACTCGGTGGCATCGAGATTCATAACTGCAAGCAGTTACTGAAACTCGGTGTGACCGAAAAGTTCAAATCGGTTGCACCGAGATTGAAAACCTAGATCGACTTAGTGATCTCGGTATGACTGAAATGGGTGAATCGGTCAGACCGAAACGCACAAAGAAGTTTTGGAAGTTTAATTCTATGACGAATCGGCGACTCCGAGTGCTCCTCACACAGAGTGATTCGAATCTAACTTGATCAAATTTTGTGATGCAGCATGAATAGAGTTTGAGATGAGAAAAGCATAAATAGCTAGAGAAGGTTCTTAGGCATTCTTGTCCATCCACTTGGCCAAAAGAAAAGGAAACCAAACAATCAAAACAACAAGTGGATGTCCTCGAATGAGTAAATTATGCAACCAACATGCTCACACAATAAAATGACAAATGAAATATGTGGCAAATCATGCACAAACAATTCTAGCATCTATCAAGCAATTAGCGATGACTAGGTCATCTATATATGAGTATATTGACTTAGGAGTCAAATGAGAACATTTGATCATAGGTCCTACTCATCGTTTAAGCACAAGTGGGGTTACCACTTTTACATAAAGCGTTGTTGTGTTCACACCATTAGATTTTATTTAACTCAATTGTTAGAGTAAATCTCCCCCTAGATGTGAGATCCCCCCTAAGAGGGATGAACTAACCTTGGGTTTTGTCGATGATGACTTCATGTAGATGTTGAAGATGTGGATGCTCAATGTTGATGTAGATCATTTGGAGCTATCCCTTGGAGTGAGTTGCACTTTCAATACCTACACGGGTTAGTCCCACAAGGAACAAACAAGGATATCCATAGACATAGAGTGATGCACACACAAGATGATGTCTATGAAAGCTTTATGTTACCTTGTCTCTTGTCTTACCAACAAGAGGGTTTGTGACTCCTTGAACTAGTGCAAGATGTGAAAGTTGATTGCACTCGTTCTTGTCAAAATGATAAGAGTGAAGTATGTTGGCGGAGTCACCCTCAAGAACTCTCTAGTTCTTATTCTTCGGGATCCACACCATTTTGATGGGAATCCTCGGAGTTGTAGTTGTACTTGATGAAGTGGAACTTGATGTAGTCTTGGGAACCCACTTGACCAAGGCCTTAGGAGCTTCTTCAAGTACATCAATTTCCTCTTTGAAGCTTGTCCTTGCCTTTTTGCTTGTGGTCTTGTGGTGGAAGATCATCTTGAGCTTGTGTCCCTTTGAAAGAAGTAGGATCATACTTCTCTTGTTGAAGAACAAACTTCATCTGGGGGTATTGATCTTCTTCCCACTCAACTCCATTGGCATTGAACTTTCGTTCAAAACCAATACCTTGATTCTTCCGGTGCCTTCCTTGCTTGCGTACAATTTCCTCGAATTGCTTACTCCCAACAAGGCTCTTGTAAAATCCTTTATCTATAATTCCCTTCAATAAGCTATTTTCTTGCTCAAGTGTAACTTGGCTAAGAGAATCATTAGTGGAATCAAGAGAACTACTAGAAGCAATAATATTGGATTTAGCATGATTATTGTTACTACTAGAAGAAGAATCTTTCTTGTTCTTGCTACTAGACTTGACTTGAGGCATGTAAGTGGATAAGAGTAAACGCTTGGCAATGTAAGAAGAACTTTTCTTGCGAAGATCATCATTGATTGCCTTTAAGAACTCATGCTCTTGCTCAAGGTTGAGCTTTTCAAAACGTAATTTCTCATGAGTCCTTAAAAGTTCTCGATGATCTCCTAAGATAGTTTCATGAGCTAACTTAAGAGTGTTTAGTTCTTTAGTTAGAGACTCAATCTTCTCCTTATCATTGTCATTCGTTTCATCATAGTATTCATTACTATAGTTGTCAACAAGTAAATCATCATCACCTAACAAGTCATCTTCATCACTATTGAAATCAACATACTCGGGGTGTGATACCTTTGGACCTTTGGCCATTAAGCATCTTCCAATTCCTTCATTTGGTGAATCAAATATGTCGTAGGAGTTGGTTGACACAAGTGCTAGACTGGCAACACCTTCATCTTGAGTATATTCGGAGTCGGAGTGATAGCTTCTCTTGGAGTCATTGTCGGAGTCGGAGCCGGATACCCATTCACCAATATGAGCTTGATGTCTTCGTTTTGTGTAGCTCCTTGATGACTTGTCCTTCCTTTCCGAATCCTTGCTTCTCCGTGAGGGTCTTCGTTCATATCGATCATCCCTACTCCTTCTCTCCCTTGATGGTGATTCTTCTCTTCTAGTTCTTCTTTTGGGAGAATCTTCTCTTCTCTTGTGGGGAGCCGTACGCTCATTGGAGTAGTGTCCGGGTCTTCCACAATTGTAGCAGTTTCGCTCTCGACTAGAAGATCTTTTGTCATTGTAGGACCTTGACTTGGAACTTCTCTCTTTGCTTCTATTCTTGTAGAACTTGTTGAAGTTCTTCACCATTAGGCTCAATTCTTCATTGAAGGTTTGTTTCTCATTTGATGATGTGGGGGCTTCACATGAGG
The DNA here is from genome assembly GCF_056163025.1 of Triticum urartu. Taxonomy (NCBI): domain Eukaryota; kingdom Viridiplantae; phylum Streptophyta; class Magnoliopsida; order Poales; family Poaceae; genus Triticum; species Triticum urartu. Next base: position 618,757,541 of record NC_141877.1, read on the forward strand.
CTTTGTAAGCACCACTTGACTTGTTATGGAGCTCCTCCTTATCCTTGAGTGACATCTCATGAGCAACAATTCTTCCAATGACTTCCGTTGGCTTGAGATCTTTGTAATTTGGAATCATTTGGATCAATGTGCATACGGTATCGTATTTTCCATCCAAGGCTCTTAGGATCTTCTTGATGATGAATTTGTGATAAGAGCAAGCCTAGAGTACATCTCAGCGACACCTTCACCATCCTTCATTTTGAACTTGTCAAGTTGACTTTGAAGCACATCCAACTTGGATTCCTTGACGGAGTCGGTACCTTCGTGCATATCAATCAAAGTATCCCAAATTTCCTTTGCATTCTCAAGACGGCTGATTTTGATGAATTCTTCGGGGCACAATCCGTTGAAGAGGATATCACAAGCTTGAGCATTGTATTGTAGCATCTTCAACTCTTCCGCGGTAGCTTCACGATTCGGCTCTCTCCCATCAAAGAATTCACCTTGCAAGCCAACACAAACAATAGCCCAAATGGCGGGGTTATGTCCAAGAATATGCATTTTCATCTTATGCTTCCAACTAGCAAAATTAGTATCATCAAAGTAAGGACCTCTACGGTGATAATTTCCCTCGCTAGACGCCATACTCTCCTAGGTTGTGAAACCAAGGCTATGACCACCGAAAGCTATGGAAATCAAAGCAAATGGAGACCAAAGCTCTGATACCACTTGTAGAATCGAAAGTATGTCTAGAGGGGGGGTGATTAGACTACTTGACCAATTAAAAATCTATCCTTTTCCCAATTTTAGTCTTTGACAGATTTTAGCTATCTTAGCACAAGTCAAGCAATCTTAACATAATTCAAGCAAGCATGCAAAGAGTCTATGAGCAGCGGAAAGTAAAGCATGCAACTTGCAAGAATATAAAGGGAAGGGTTTGGAGAATTCAGACGCAATTGGAGACACAGATGTTTTTGTCGTGGTTCCGATAGGTGGTGCTATCGTACAACCACGTTGATGGAGACTTCAAACCACGGAGGGTAACGGTTGCGCGAGTCCACGGAGGGCTCCACCCACGAAGGGTCCACGAAGAAGCAACCTTGTCTATCCCATCCTGACCATCGCCCACGAAGGACTTGCCTCACTAGCGGTAGATCTTCACGAAGTAGGCGATCTCCTTGCCCTTACAAACTCCTTGGTTCAACTCCACAATCTTTGTCAGAGGCTCCCAAGTGACACCTAGCCAATCTAGGAGACACGACTCTCCAAGAAGTAACAAATGGTGTGTTGATGATGAACTCCTTGCTCTTGTGCTTCAAATGATAGTCTCCCCAACACTCAACTCTCTCTCACAGGATATGGATTTGGTGGAAAGAAGATTTGAGTGGAAAGTAACTTGGGGAAGGCTAGAGATCAAGATTCATATGGTGTGAATGGAATATCTTGGTCTCAACACATGAGTAGGTGGTTCTCTCTCAGAAAATGTGTATTGGAAGTGTAGGTATGTTCTGATGGCTCTCTCCACGAATGAAGAGTGGGTGGAGGGGTATATATAGCCTCCGCACAAAAACTAACCATTACACACAATTTACCAATCTTGGTGAGACCGAATTGAGAAACTCGGTTGAACCAATTTAGCAAACCTAGTGACCGTTAGGTTTTTCGGTGGGACTGAGATGCAACTCGGTAGGACCGATATGGTTAGGGTTAGGGCATAATGTAATCTCGGTGTGACCGATTACACAAACTCGGTGGGACCGATTTTGGTAATAAGCTAACCAGAGAGTTGGTCAGGTAAACTCGGTGGGACCGATCGCTCATTTCGGTGGGACCAAAATGTTAGAAAAGGGAAACAGAGAGTTTACATTGCAATCTCAGTGGGACCGATCGCTCATCTCGGTAGGACCGAAACGTTACGAAGGGAAACAGAGAGATTACAACCCCATCTCGGTGTGACCGAGATCCCTATCGATGAGACCGATTTGGCTAGGGTTTGTGGCAGTGGCTATGACATCTGAACTCGGTGGCGCCGGATAGAAAGAACCGGTGGGGCCGAGTTTGACTTTTGGTTTAGGTCATATGTGGATGTGGGAAGGTAGTTGAGGGTTTTGGAGCATATCACTAAGCACTATGAAGCAAGAACCTCATCAAGCAACACCTCATCCCTCCTTGACAGTATTGGCTTTTCCTATAGACTCAATGTGATCTTGGATCACTAAAATATAAAACGTAGAGTCTTGAGCTTTGAGCTTGAGCCAAACTTTTTGTCCTTAGTATTTTGAGGGGTCCACTTTCCTCATCCATGCCATGCCATTCATTGAGCTTTTCCTGAAATATTAATCTTGGAATATCATTAGCTCAATGAGCTATATGTTGTTAGGAATTACCAAAACCACCTAGGGATAGTTGCACTTTCATCGGGAAAAGAGGGATATCATGGTTCTCAGGGATAACCTGTTTCTGTCTTTACTAGGTGTCTCCAATTCTCACTACATCTGCAGCTGGAATGACAGGCCCACTCTGAACCTCAAACGGCTCCTTCCGCACGTCCATCTTAACGAAGCTGCTATGAAAAAAACTAATGGCACTTTGGATGCTTCCTTGTGTGCTCTCGATGGACATCGTTTCCTCTAGCTCACTTTTTTCCTTGTCGGTACGCTTGAGTTTCTCCATGATCGTACTTAGCGGCACCTCATCATCACAACTGCCCCCATGCCACCCCAGATTTCGTGCACCTCCCTCATCATCACCACCTCCCCCGCTGGGCTGGTCGGTGCTAGCATTGCCGCCAGTGTCGCTATCATCCTTATCTTCGTCCCCCTTCTTTCCACCCCCGCCATCTTGCTCCGCCTCATCATCTTCATCCTCTCTGTCTTCCTCCTCTTTTTCGTCCTCTTTATTCTTTTCATCATCCTGTTTCTCCCCCGATTTCCCCTCTTTCTTTTCTGGTTCATTCTCTTTCCCATTGCCCTCTTCTGCATTTCTCTCCTTCTCATTGTTCTCTTCACCGTCCCGTTCCTCTTCATCATCCTCCTCCCTATCCCGGTCTTCCTCTTCAACATCATCCTTGTCGTCCTCTTCCTCATCTTCACCATCGTCTTCAACAACAAGGGGCGGCTGTGAGTTGTCAATGTCCATGTGCTGTGAATCATCATCACTAGCTTCTGTGGCTGCTGGCGGGCTGCTGTATGACGGAACATCATCATCATAGTCATCATCATCGTCGTCATCATCATTGATGTCCCCGTCCTAATCCGGACTCTCCTCTTCAGGACTGTCCTCATATTTCCCTTCCTCCTCTTCTTCTTCTTCTGAAGATTCAAATTCTTCCTCATCAGATTCCTCCTCCTCGTCATCGGATGCCAAAAGTGTCTCCTTGCACCGACTGCTACTGCCCCTTGTATTCTTTTGCTTTGCAACCTTCTGTTGTTTCAGACTTGCCGCCGCCCTTATCTGCCCTGCTGATTGACGTACGCTTGCGACCCTAGAAACACTTGTGGCTGCTGGTTCAACCTTCCCCTCTTCCAACTTGCCCACCCCTTGAACAAACCTCCCAATTTGGACTGATATTTTAGAGCACATATCATGGACCAGCATTGACAACCTCCTTTGTTTCTGCAAAACACAAAAATACAAAACTCAAAGATGAGCAGTCTATACAACAATAATGATGAACAAAAAAGCACTCTATTTCGTATGAAAAGAGCAAAAACCATGGTAGCAAAGAAATACATTGGTGTTGTAGTTTTGAGAATGCCTCGCAGCAACAAACTTCTGGATGTGATCCATGCTCCCAAAAACACTATCTTCTGCGCACCTCGAGACCTCGGCTTTGAGATGTTTTTGTAAAAAAATGTACATGATAAACTCAGTTAGAAAAAAGATCAAGAAAGTTCAAAAGAGGGAATGGATGAGCAACTGCCTCCCTAACTTAGGGCAACACTCAACACTATTGATGGCAACTGCAGTTATGGACATCACAAAAAACTACAACACCTACAGCACCCCCACCCCCCGATAAATTGAGCAACTACAAAAAACTATAGCATCACAAAAAACTATAAATTATTGCTTCAAAAAACTCATGTAATTGGACATGTATGACTAATTGGAGACAAAATGAGTAAGATTACCATACAAATTTCCATGCAAAAAAAATTGTCATGAAACTAGCTTCAAAGCAACTAGCTCCTAAAATTAGGCAACACAATCCCTATAATTGGGCAACTGCATAAAAAAATCATGCAACTACAAAAAATTCTGTTCATAAAGTAAAGTAACACTTACTCGCAACTTTCCATAGACACCCTTCCTAATCCTGTCCTTCATAATTACTGCTTTGATCAGACCTTCATTCCATGCTTTGACCCTTGGAAGAATAGTTGTCGTCCTCTCATCCACATAATCCTTATGGACTGTCCTGTAGTCCACATCAAGCGAGTCAAGGTAGAGGAGTTGTTTAAAAAATAGATAACACATGTGAGTTGCGAAAAGACCTATCCAACTTCAGCATGAAACATATAACGCGAAATGAACCGAAGAAAGAGGGGGGAGGTCTAGATCATTTTACCACTAGGTGAAAAAGGCAACAACATATAGTATTCTTCTTGTCTCTAAAACCCATGAAAGCAAGCCTAAGTTGGTCAACGACAAACTGGCAAACATTTGAATTCACAATCTCACGTGGATTCAGCGCAGCTGAGTATGCGCGCGGTGACACCTTCAAGCTGGTCGTCGGTACAAGAAAACAGTTATAAACAACAACCAGCCAGGCAGTTAAGAACTTGTCATCTGCAACAAACTCCCATATCATTTATCATTTTGCACCACTCGGTCACTGATGGCGCAGGCCCTGATAACCCACAAGTATAGGGGATCGCAACAGTTTTCGAGGGTAGAGTATTCAACCCAAGTTTATTTATTCGACACAAGGGGAGCCAAAGAATATTCTCAAGTATTAACAGTTGAGTTGTCAATTCAACCGCACTTGAAAGACTTAATATCTGCAGCAAAGTATTTAGTAGCAAAGTAATATGGAAGTAACGGTAACGGTGGTAAAAGTAATAGTATTGGTTTTGTAGTGATTGTAACAGTGGCAACGGAAAAGTAACTAAGCAAAGATCAATATGTGAAAAGCTCGTAGGCAATGGATCAATGATGTTTAATTATGTCGGATGTGATTCCTCATGCAACAGTTATAACATAGGGTGACACAAAACTGGCTCCAGTTCATCAATGTAATGTAGGCATGTATTCCGAATATAGTCATACGTGCTTATGGAAAAGAACTCGCATGACATCTTTTGTCCTACCCTCCCGTGGCAGCGGGGTCCTATCGGAAACTAAGGGATATTAAGGCCTCCTTTTAATAGAGTACCGGAACAAAGCATTAACACTTAGTGAATACATGAACTCCTCAAACTATGGTCATCACCAGGAGTGGTCCCGATTATTGTCACTTTGGGGTTACCAGATCATAACACATAGTAGGTGACTATTGACTTGCAAAATAGGATCAGGAACTCACATATATTCATGGAAACATAATAGGTTCAAATATGAAATCATGGCACTCGGGCCCTAGTGACAAGCATTAAGGATAGCAAAGTCATAGCAACATCAATTTCAGAACATAGTGGATACTAGCTAGGGATCAAACCCTAACAAAACTAACTCGATTACATGATAAATCTCATCCAACCCATCACCGTCCAGCAAGCCTACGATGGAATTACTCACGCACGGCAGTGAGCATCATGAAATTGGTGATGGAGGAAGGTTGATGATGACGATGGCGACGGATTCCCCTCTCCGGAGCCCCAAACGGACTCCAGATCAGCCCTCGAGAGAGAGATTAGAGCTTGGCGGTGGCTCCGTATCGTAAAACGTGATGAATCCTTCTCCTTGATTTTTTCTCCCCGAACGTGAATATATAGAGTTGGAGTTGAGGTCGGTGGAGTCTCAGGGGGCCCACGAGACAGGGGGTGCGCCCCCACCCTCGTGGAAAGGGTGTGGGCCCCCTGGTGTTGATTCTTTCGCCAGTATTTTTTATAAATTCCAAAAATATTCTCCGTGAAGTTTCAGGTCATTCCGGGAACTTTTATTTCTGCACAAAAATAACACCATGGCAATTCTGCTGAAAACAGCGTCAGTCCGGGTTAGTTCCATTCAAATAATGCAAGTTAGAGTCCAAAACAAGGTCAAAAGTGTTTGGAAAAATAGATACGATGGAGATGTATCAACTCGCCGAAGCTTAAACCTTTGCTTGTCCTCAAGCAATTCAGTTGACAAACTGAAAGTGGTAAAGAAAAAATTTTACAAACTCTGTTTGATCTTGTTGTTGTAAATATGTAAAGCCAGCATTCAAGTTTTTAGCAAATATTATGAACTAGCCATATTCACAATAACATTTATGTCTCATGTTTACTCATATCAATGGCATAATCAACTAGCGAGCAATAATAGTAAATCTTGGATGACAACACTTTCTCAAAACAGTTGTAATATGATATAACAAGATGGTATCTCGCTAGCCATTTCTAAGACTTCAAAACATAAATGCAGAGCACCTTTGAGGTTCAAGGACTGACTAAACATTGTAATTCATGGTAAAAGAGATCCAGTCATAGTCATACTCAATGTAAACTAATAGTAATGCATGCAAATGACAGCGATGCTCTCCAACTGGTGATTTTTGATAAGAGGGTGATGACTCAACATAAAAGTAAATAGATAGGCCCTTCGCAGAGGGAAGCAGGGATTTGTAGAGGTGTCAGAGCTCGATTTTGAAATAGAGATAAATAATATTTTGAGTGGCATACTTTCATTGTCAACATAACAACCGAGAGATCTCGATATTTTCCATGCTACACACATTATAGGCGGTTCCCAAACAGAATGGTAAAGTTTATACTCCCCCACCACCAACAAACATCAATCTATGGCTTGTTTGAAACAACATGTGCCTCCAACTAACAACAATCCTGGGGGAGTTTTGTTTGCAATTATTTTGATTTAAGCATGGGACTAGGCATCCTGGTTACCAGCCATTTTCTCATGAATGAGGAGCGGAGTCCACTCCTCGTGAGAATAACCCACCTAACATGGAAGATATAGACATCCCTAGTTGATACATGAGCTATTCGAGCATACAAAACAGAATTTCATTTGAAGGTTTAGAGTTTGGCACATACAAATTTACTTGGAACGGCAGGTAGATACCGCATATAGGAAGGTATGGTGGACTCATATGGAATAACTTTTGGGGTTTATGGAAGTGGAGGCACAAGCAGTATTCCCGCTTAGTACAAGTGAAGGCTAGAAAGAGACTGGGAAGCGACCAGCTAGAGAGCGACAACAGTCATGAACATGCATTAAAATTAATCAACACTGAGTGCAAGCATGAGTAGGGTATAATTCACCATGAACATAAATATCATGGAGGCTATGTTGATTTTGTTTCAACTACATGCGTGAACATGTGCCAAGTCAAGCCACTCGAATCATTTAAAGGAGGATACCACCCTATCATACCACATCACAACCATTTTAATAGCATGTTGGCACGCAAGGTAAACCATTATAAACTCCTAGCTAATTAAGCATGGCATGAGCAACTATAATCTCTAATTGTCATTACAAACATGTTTCATTCATAATAGGCTGAATCAGAAACGACGAACTAATCATATTTACAAAACAAGATAGGTCGAGTTCATACCCGCTTCTCTCATCTCAATCAGTCCATCAAATATCGTCATTATTGTCGTTCACTTGCACGACTGAACGGTGTGGATAATAATAATGGTGCGCGTGCATTGGACTAAGCTGGAATCTACAAGCATTCAATACAAGGGAGAATAAAAGGTAATATGGGCTCTTTGTTAGACCAACAATAATGCATATGAGAGCCACTCAACATTTTGATCATGGTCTTCTCCTCTCGACCCCCAAAGAAAAGAATAGGAATGAAACTATTTACATGGGAAAGCTCCCAACAAGCAAAAGAAGAACGAGATTTTTTTGGGTTTTCTTTTAATTATTACTACTACAAGCATGGAAAGTAAATTAGCTAAAAGCTACAACTATTTTTTTGGTTTTTCTTAAGGTTTTTCAAACACACAAGAAGAATGCCGGAAAAGAAAATAAACTAGCATGGATAGTACAATGAAAAAGTATGAGCACCAACAACTGGCATGAGTGTGTGAACATGAATGTAATGTCGGTGAGAAATACGTACTCCCCCAAGCTTAGGCTTTTGGCCTAAGTTGGTCTATGGCCACGGCTGGCCTGGTGGGTATCCAAAGTTGTACCTGGGGTCGTACTAAGATGCAACAGCTACTGCCTAACGAGCTGCAGCTTGGAGGCGAGCTGCCTCCGTCCTCCTCTCGTACTCATTCGCCTCCTCCCTGGTTATAACATATCTCCTTTTTGCCTGAAAGTCAAATAAAGTAGGAGCAGGGAGGGCGATATGGACAGTGCACCTTTTGTCAAAGATTAGTCGGTACTGGAGGAATTGTTCATTCCTCTCAACAAACTGATGGCGAACCATGGCATTATAATCTAGGTAAGCAGGAGGCAACTCAATATCATTTCCATGTATGGGTATATCAAGATAGTTAGCTACACAAGTTGCATAAATTCCACTAAACAAATCTCCACTTATACCGTTGTGATGCAACCTATGTGCAACAATAGCCCCCAAGTTATATTGTTTATCACCTAATACCGCACTCTTGAGGACACTAAGATTTCGAACACACATGTGACAAGCCTCATCTTTACCGTTAATGCATCTACCAATGAAGAGAGCAAAATAATGTATGGAAGGGAAATGAATGCTCCCTATGGTAGCTTGTGTGATTTCCCTAGATTCCCCCACAGTAATACTAGTAAGAAAGTCTTTATATTCAGATTTGCGAGGTTCACTAACATTGCCCCACTGTGGGAGTCTACAAGCAATATTAAAATCTTCTAGGTCCATGGTATATGATTTATCATAAAGATCAAATAAAATAGTGTGAGAATTGCGGGAGGATGTAAATTTAAACCTTCTCACAAAGGAATCAGTTAGATAGCGGTATTGCTGGCACTTATCTGACACGAAGACCTCAAGATCAGTGTTACGCACATACGCGTCAAATTCATCCTTGATGCCTGCCTGGACCATGAACTCCTCTGACGGCCATTCGCAAGGCCGCACTTGAGCTTCCCTTGGTAGTTCATTGTCCGGCTCACGTATCACGAGCCTCAGTCCTTGCTTCCTTGATGAACCACCTTGTTACATTTTCCTAAACATTTTTCTTCCTATTAAAAATTTCTGAAATTTTTAGTGACTCAAAAATAAAAGTGAATCAAACTCAACAAGATTGATAGCAACTACTCCTACAAGTGCCTAGAGGCTATATCATGCATTAAAACTATTTTTGACCACATAAATTTGACATGCAAGCTCAAGAACAGGGTCACCTAAGCAGCAAAAAAATGCAATAAATAAAGCACTAGAACAAAAACTAATTGGACCATTGGAGGAGTCACATACCGAAGAACAATCCCCCAAAGCAGTTTTGTGAATGGAGCTTTGAGCTAGGAGATCGTAAATGGCAGCAAGATGAGATAGAACTCGGGTTTGAGCTATGGGAGGATTTTTCTGGACGAAGACGAAGTGTGCGGGTGCTGGAATAAGTGGAGGGGGCCCACGTGGGGTCCATGAGGCAGGGGGCGCGCCCTGGACCCTCGTGGCCAGGTGGTGGGTCCCCTGGTGTGTTCTCAGTGCCAAATATTCTTAAATATTCTACAAAAAATCATCTAAAATTTTCAGGACATTTGGAGAACTTTTATTTTCGGGGTACTTTTTATTGCAAGGATAATTCAAAAAACAAACAGAAAATACTATTTTTGCTTTATTTAATCTAAATAACAGAAAGTAAAAGGAGGGTACAGAGGGTTGTGCTTTCTAACTTCATCCATCTCATGCTCATCAAAAGGAATCCACTAACAAGGTTGATCAAGTCTTGTTAACAAACTCTTTTCGAACAACATGAAACCGGAGAATTTTCGAATAACACTAGGTTACCTCAACGGGGATATGCACATCCCCAACAATAAGAATATCATATTTCTTCTTGACAGTAGGAAGAAGGAATTCAAAACCTCCAATAGTGATCGTTGAAATTTTTCCAATAGAATTTGTACTGTGGACTTGAGGTTGTTTCCTCGGAAAATGTACCGTATGTTCATTACCATTAACATGAAAAGTGACATTGCCTTTGTTGCAATCAATAACAGCCCCTGCAGTATTCAAAAAGGGTCTGCCAAGAATAATAGACATACTATCGTCCTCGGGAATATCAAGAATAACAAAGTCCATTAAAATAGTAACGTTTGCAACCACAACAGGCACATCCTCACAAATACCGACTGGTATAACAGTTGATTTATCGGCCATTTGCAAAGATATTTCAGTAGGTGTCAAATTATTCAAATCAAGTCTATGATATAAAGAGAGAGGCATAACACTAACACCGGCTCCAAGGTCACATAAAGCAGTTTTAACATAGTTTCTTTTAATGGAGCATGGTATAGTTGGTACTCCTGGATCTCCAAGTTTCTTTGGTATTCCACCCTTAAAAGTATAATTAGCAAGCATGGTGGAAATTTCAGCTTCCAGTATCTTTCTTTTATTTGTAACAATATCTTTCATATACTTAGCATAAGGATTCATTTTAAGCATATCAGTCAAACGCATACGCAAAAAGATAGGTCTAATCATTTCAGCAAAGCGCTCAAAATCCTCATCATCCTTTTTCTTGGATGGTTTAGGAGGAAAAGGCATGGATTTCTGAACCCATGGTTCTCTTTCTTTACCGTGCTTCCTAGCAACAAAGTCTCTCTTATCATAACGTTGATTCTTTGATTGTGGGTTATAAAGATCAACAGCAGGTTCAATCTCTACATCATTGTTATTGCTAGGTTGAGCATCAACATGAACATCATAATTAACATTATCCCTAGGTTCATGTTCATTACCAGATTGTGTTTCAGCATCAGAAATAGAAATATCATTGGGATTCTCAGGTGTGTAAACAACAGGTTCACTAGAAGCATGCAAAGTCCTATCATTTTTCTTTTTCTTCTTTTTAGAAGAACTAGGTGCATCATCATTAGTTCTATGAGAATCTTGCTCAATTCTCTTAGGGTGGCCCTCATGATACAAAGATTCCTGAGTCATTTTACCCCCTCTAGTCACAACTCTAACAGCATTATCATTTTTCTTATTATTTAATTCATTGAGCAAATCATTTTGAGCTTTAAGCACTTGTTCTAGTTGAGTGGTAATCATAGAAGCATGTTTACTAATAAGTTTAATTTCACCTTTAACTCTAGACATATAATCACTCAAGTGTTCAATCCTATAAGCATTATGTTTCAATTGTCTACCAACATAAGCATTGAAGTTTTCTTGTTTAACAATAAAATTACCAAACTCATCCAAGCATTGGCTAGCAGACCTATTATGAGAAATATCACCTTCATCAAATCTATAGAGAGAATTTACCTTTACTACCTATGTCGGGTTACCAAGACCATGTATCTCTTCAATAGGTGGTAAAATCTTAACATCTTCAGCTTTAAGACCTTTTTCTTTCATAGATTTCTTTGCCTCTTGCATACCTTCAGGACCGAGAAATAGAATACCCCTTTTCTTCGGAGTTGGCTTAGGAGTTGGTTCAGGAAGTGTCCAATCATTATCATTACTCAACATATTATTCAATACCAATTCAACTTGATCAACAATTCTTTCCCTGAAAACACAACCAGCACAACTATCTAGGTGGTCTCTGGAAGCATCGTTAGTCCATTATAAAAGATATCAAGTATTTCATTTTTCTTGAGAGGATGATCGGGCAAAGCATTAAGTAATCGGAGAAGCCTCCCCCAAGCTTGTGGGAGACTCTCTTCTTCAATTTGCACAAAATTATATATTTCCCTTAAGGCAGCTTGTTTCTTATGAGAAGGAAAATATTTAGCAGAGAAATAATAAATCATATCCTGGGGACTACGCACACAACCAGGATCAAGAGAATTAAACCATGTTTTAGCATCACCCTTTAATGAAAACGGAAATAACTTAAGGATATAGTAGTAACGAATTTTTTCCTCATTAGTGAATAGGGTGGCTATATCATTCAATTTAGTAAGATGTGCCACAATAGTTTCAGACTCATAGCCATGAAAAGGATCAGATTCAACCAAAGTAATTAACTCAGGGTCGACAGAGAAATCATAATCCTTATCGGAAATACACATAGGTGAAGTAGCAAAAGCAGGGTCATATTTCATTCTAGCATTCAAAGACTTTTCTTTCAGCTTAGCTAACAGTTTCTTAAGATCATATCTATCATTGCAAGCTAAAAAGTCTCTAGTAGTTTCTTCATCCATAACATAACCCTCAGGCACAACAGGCAATTCATATCTAGGGGGAGAATCTTCATCATCACTTTCATCAATATTACCAGTTTCAATAATTTCATTCTCTCTAACCCTAGCAAGTTGTTCATCAAGAAATTTACCTAATGGCACAGTATCATCAAGCATAGAAGTAGTTTCATCATAAGTATCATGCAAAGAAGAAGTGGCATCATCAATAACGTGCGACATATCAGAATAAATAGCAGGAGTAGATGTCGCAAGTTTACTCAAAACATAAGGTGAATCAAGTGCAGAGCTAGATGGCAGTTCCTTACCTCCCCTCGTAGTTGAGGGAAAAATCTTGGTTCTTTCATCTTTCAAGTTCCTCATAGTGATCAACAGATATAAATCCCAAGTGACTAAAAGAATAGAGCTATGCTCCCCGGCAACGGCGCCAGAAAATAGTCTTGATAACCCACAAGTATAGGGGATCACAACAGTTTTCGAGGGTAGAGTATTCAACCCAAATTTATTGATTCGACACAAGGGGAGCCAAAGAATATTCTCAAGTATTAACGGTTGAGTTGTCAATTCAACCGCACCTGAAAGACTTAATATCTGCAGCAAAGTATTTAGTAGCAAAGTAATATGGAAGTAACGATAATGGTGGCAAAAGTAATAGTATTGGTTTGTAGTGATTGTAACACTGGCAATGGAAAAGTAACTAAGCAAAGATCAATATGTGAAAAGCTCGTAGGCAATGGATCAGTGATGGATAATTATGTCAGATGCGATTCCTCATACAACAGTTATAACATAGGGTGACACAGAACTAGCTCCAGTTCATCAATGTAATGTAGATATGTATTCCGAATATAGTCATACGTGCTTATGGAAAAGAACTTGCATGACATCTTTTGTCCTACCCTCCCGTGGCAGCGGGGTCCTATCGGAAACTAAGGGATATTAAGGCCTCCTTTTAATAGAGTACCGGAACAAAGCATTAACACTTAGTGAATACATGAACTCCTCAAACTATGGTCATCACCAGTAGTGGTCCCGATTATTGTCACTTTGGGGTTACCGGATCATAACACATAGTAGGTGACTATTGACTTGCAAAATATGATCAGGAACTCACATATATTCATGGAAACATAATAGGTTCAAATATGAAATCATGGCACTCGGGCCCTAGTGACAAGCATTAAGGATAGCAAAGTCATAGCAACATCAATTTCAGAACATAGTGGATACTAGCTAGGGATCAAACCCTAACAAAACTAACTCGATTACATGATAAATCTCATCCAACCCATCACCGTCCAGCAAGCTTACGATGGAATTACTCACGCACGGCGGTGAGCATCATGAAATTGGTGATGGAGGAAGGTTGATGATGATGATGGCGACGGATTCCCCTCTCCGGAGCCCCAAACGAACTCCAGATCAGCCCTCTCGAGAGAGATTAGAGCTTGGTGGTGGCTCCGTATCGTAAAACGTGATGAATCCTTCTCCTTGATTTTTTCTCCCCGAACGTGAATATATAGTTGGAGTTGAGGTCAGTGGAGTCTCAGGGGGCCAACGAGACAGGGGGGTGCGCCCCCACCCTCGTGGAAAGGGTGTGGCCCCCCTGGTGTTGATTCTTTCGCCAGTATTTTTTATAAATTCCAAAAATATTCTCCGTGAAGTTTCAGGTCATTCCGAGAACTTTTATTTCTGCACAAAAATAACACCATGGCAATTCTGCTGAAAACAGCGTCAGTCCGGGTTAGTTCCATTCAAATAATGCAAGTTAGAGTCCAAAACAAGGTCAAAAGTGTTTGGAAAAATAGATACGATGGGGACTGTAGGATCGAAAGTATGTCTAGAGGGGGGGTGATTAGACTACTTGACCAAATAAAAATCTAGCCTTTTCCCAATTTTAGTTCTTGGCAGATTTTAGCTATCTTAGCACAAGTCAAGCAATCTCCACACAATTCAAGCAAGCATGCAAAAGAGTATATGAGCAGCGGAAAGTAAAGCATGCAACTTGCAAGAATGTAAAGGGAAGGTGTCGGTGTCAAAACCGGCGGATCTCAGGTAGGGGGTCCCGAACTGTGCGTCTAGGCCGGATGGTAACAGGAGACAAGGGACACGAAGTTTTACCCAGGTTCGGGCCCTCTCGATGGAGGTAAAACCCTACGTCCTGCTTGATTAATATTGATGATATGGGTAGTACAAGAGTAGATCTACCACGAGATCGAGGAGGCTAAACCCTAGAAGCTAGCCTATGGTATGATTGTTGATGTGTATGTTGTCCTACGGACTAAAACCCTCCGGTTTATATAAACAACGGGTAGGGTTAGGGTTACATAGAGTCGGTTACAATGGTAGGAGATCTGCATATCCGTATTGCCAAGCTTGCCTTCCACGCCAAGGAAAGTCCCTCCTGGACACGGGACGAAGTCTTCAATCTTGTATCTTCATAGTCCAGGAGTGCGGCTGAAGGTATAGTCCGGCCATCCGGACACCCCCTAATCCAGGACTCCCTCAGTAGCCCCTGAGCCAGGCTTCAATGATGACGAGTCCGGCGCGCATATTGTCTTCGGCATTGCAAGGTGGGTTCCTCCTCCAAGTACTTCTTAGAAGATTTTGAACACAAAGATAGTGTCCGGCTCTGAAAAATAAGTTTCCACATATTGCCATAGAGAGAATAATATTTACACAAATCTAATCTGCTGACGTATTCCATGGTGCGACATCACACCATGGCCAAGCTTTTATTCGAACTGTTTTACTGTCCCATCTCAGCGCGTTATGCGAGGCGGTTTCCTTGGCACGTCTTGTTAAAGCAGAGATCGTGTCCCCTTATTCCGGGATTCTCATCAATACGGGCGTGGGTAACCCAACCGCATCTAGGACTCCTAGATTATAGGCAAGTCCAAGTGGACACGGAGAGGACGCTTGATATTCACCCTCTTTATAAAGGGGACAAGGCTTTTATTTTTCCCTCCCGTGCTCAATCGAATCCTTCCCCTACCTCAAGCTCAAACGCCCGAAGTTCAGGTCAGGTGCTCCGAACCTCCAGTCATGTCCGGATCTAGCCTTCAAGGCCGATGGATGCCTTCCTCCATCACGGAAGAAGACATCAAGAAGTTGAGGGAGGCCAGATATCTGACCGCCGAGATTTTGCATCGGCTGCCTCCCCGAGGGCAGGCCGTGCCCACCCCCGAACCCAACGAGAACGCCGTGTTCGTCTCCCACTTCCTCCGAGGCCTAGGCCTTGCCCTGGATCCTTTCGTCAGGGGTTTGATGTTTTACTACGGGCTAGATTTTCATGATCTAGCTCCGGACTCCTTTCTTCATATCACGACATTTATTATCGTGTGTGAGGCCTTCCTCCGGGTTACCCCTCACTTCGGCCTATGGCTCAAGACCTTTGAAGTGAAGCCGAAGTTGGTCGAAGGGGAGCATGCAGCGTGTGGAGGTGCCTCAATACGCAAGATGACGGGAGCTACGTGGCCCAAAGGTTCCATCCCAGAGGTGTTTGAATTGTGGCAACAGGAGTGGTTCTACATCACGGCTCCTAGAAGTGCCAAGTGGGCGGCCCCCCTGTTTTCCGCTCGGGCCCCCCACCACAACTGATGTCATGGATCAGCAGAGGTCTGAGCTGGGGGCCAGCCAAGGAAGTGCCTATACTGCAAGGCCGCATTCGAGATCTCATCAATGGAGATTTCAGTTTGGTTGCGGTGATACAGGTTATGCTGGTTCGTCAAGTCCAGCCTTGCAAACGCCGGCCTCTTCGTTTGTGGGAGTTCAATCCCGAGGGACCGCGTGCCATTCAAAATTTTCTCGGCCTGACCCATGAGGAGATGTACAAATCATTTTTCGGACCTCAGACGGGGTGTCCAGAAATCACCGAGGACGTGGGCCTGAGTAGCAACCGCACCGCCGAACAGGTAAGGCATCTTCCTGCCGAACATACTTTCTCTACTTTGTTGCGAAGTTATCTCTGAGAGTTCGCTTTTTGACCAGGACTGGCTAACAAAGGCGAAGTTGATTCGGTGTTCGGCCCCCCTCCCCGAGGGTTTGGAAAATCCGGTATTGGAAAAGATGCTCCAGACCACACCTTGCCCAGAGCCCTTGAAGGAAGATACTGTGGAGGATAATGTGGGCGGACGCGGGCCCCCAACGCTGCCCATTCTAGCCGAGGGAGCGAGCATCTCCATGAGGGAAGGCGACCAGAAGAGGAAAAGGGCTGCGCCTGGGGATTCGGAAGCCGAAGCTTCCAAACGGGAGAAGAAGTCTCCCACAGAGGGTCCCACCTTGGGGGGCGTTGTTGCCGCACAAATTCCGCGGGGGGATCAATCCTCCCACGAGTCGTAAGTGACCCGAAATACCTTTGATAGTACAGATATGCCATCTTTTTCTTCTGAGAAGATAACCACCGCATATATTTTTGCAGTTTGGGCCTTAGCCCTTCTCAAATGAGCTCATCTTCGAGGGATCTTCTTCCTGAGATGATGGAGAGCGAAACGCCTCCTCCGGACTCCTCCGCTCCGGAAACGGGCGACCCTGAAGTGTCGTCGCGGAGGGCCTCTCCGAGTCCGGTGAGGCCAGAAGATAATCCCGTTGACCCCCGAAGCTCCCAATGTCTGGCTCCCGAAGAGAGCAGACAAAAGAGTCTGGCACCGTTTAGTGTGCGATCGGATGTTCGGAGGGAGTTGGTGGGGCGAGCGGCCATCTCAGATGAACACAGTGTGCTGATGAATACGGTGATGGAGAGAATATCGTCTGCCGAAAGCGGATTGCATGAAGCTTTTATGAGTCTACTGGCAGGCTTTGAGGTACGTAAAAGAATGTATGATAGTCCTGCACATGCTAGGTGTGACCTGTGTAGATAGTAGCCCCTGAGACTCTGGTTGTCGTCGGGAACGACGATGAACAGAGGATCATATTCCCAGGTAATAGCCATACTGCCTCTATGTGCAGGTGATGGAAGCTCCGGTGGCTAGCCGGACTAGCGACTTTGCCCATTTAGAACGGCAGTTGGATGCGGCAGACGCCGACATCGAGCTTGTTAACAAAAGGCTTGACGAGGCACAGGGTAAGTGTCCATATCTGGTAAACGCCACATAGGAAGAGCAGCATGATGTCAGTATCTTAAATATGTTGTGACTGCAAATGGAGCTGTCACTGTTGAAGCCTTGCGGCAGAACTTGCCCGAGCCAAGGAACAAGCGAGGTTAGGTAATGCGGCTGCTGTGAAGGCGGCCGAAGAGTTGCAAGACGAGAAGGCCGTGCATGGCGAGACCCGAGACAAGATGGCCAAGATGGCTGTGGAATTAAAAGCCGCCGCCGACCGTTGCCGGGTTCTCGAAAAGGAAAACCAAGCGAAGGCATCGGACCTTGAGAAGGCTGCTGCGACGAAAAAGGATCTCCGCTCTGCTATGAGGGCAAAGAAGGAGGAGCTGCGGGAAGCCGTGGATATTGTAGCTGGGAAATCCTTTATGTTGCGGAGGAAATTCGGAGATCCACGATATGCCCCTCTGGATCGGCTGTGGAGTTCGGAGGATGTGTATATGGATTTGGCGGCGAGTGCTGTCGATGCGGCCAAGTACTTCCAGGGTCAGACAGACCGTGGAGTAGACCAGCTGTTTTGGAGACAATTCCATTCTCTCGAGCGTCCACTTTCATTGACTGACCAATTAGCCGAATGGGCCGAACTAAATAGGTTGTCCGGACTCTCTATGAGGTCTGTTGTGGATCAGCTGTGGCCGGGAAGGTCAAAACCGGACAGCTATTTCAGCTTGGTGAAGCAGTTCCTTGACGTGGTGCCGCGCATTAATGCGATGAAGAGGTCGGCGTGCATAGAGGGTGCACGGATGGCCTTTGCCCGTGTTAAGGCATACTGGGCGGAGATGGATGCTACCAATGTTGCAGCGCGGGATTCGGCTATAGGTCGAAAGGCTGCTGAGCACTATTTTGAAGAAGTTCTTGAGGGTGCCCGTTTGATAGAGACCCAATGCTCAAAAATATTATGTTTGAGTGATATGTAATCTCATTGTAAGCGAAATGCTTTTATAAATTTTTATAAGGCTATTTTTATACTTTTGTCTGAAAGTAATATGATGCCTCCTGGGCGGCCGTTTATGTATACATGTGTATAACCTGAAAGATTGCAGTCGTTGGCTTCAGCCCCCACACATATAATGCGGAGGTGCTCACAAAAACACGCGTTCACACTTAACCCAACGTCTTGGTCCTATTAAGGAGGTGATAGCGGAGCGAGCGAGGCAACCGGACTATATTGCTTTAGCACTTTCACTTAGCCATAGGAGTTTGACAGTGGGGCTACTAGATAGCCCCTGGTGGCTCCGCACTCTCCCGGTTCCGGGTGCGTACATGCCTGGCCGGAAAACGGCCCTTCGTTAAGGCGGAGGAATTCTAACATTCCCACAGGTCATCGAGTGGTTGACCAGTCTCACGCTATATCATGACAGTCAGTTTTCGGCTTTCTCTACTGAGGTGCTCGTCCGGATGAACCAGGGCACAATCGCAGTAGTTCTCCTGGTGCTACCTTAGCCGGTAAAGCAGAACGTAAGGCACCAAAACACAGGAGCCGGGAAAACCCAACATTTGACCAAAGACAATGATTCGGAGCTGATGCATATAAGGCCAAACTCGCGACGCCGAACACTCCCTAAGGTATTCGGTCTTTGTGGTATAAACCGGGCTGAAATAATGGCCTTTGTAAGAAGCCCCTTGTGTCCAGGTACGTGCATTGTTCTGGCGTGGCCACATGCCAAGACGTCAGCATCCTTCTCGACAGTGGATATGTATCAACAAGAGACAGTAAAAAAGGTTTACGCAGGGTCTTAATCTAAAAAGAATCCTTGGAGAGGGTCCCTGCTGCACGTCTGCACCTGTGTCTCCGTTGTGCCGTATCCTGGACGGGTGTAGCACGATGATCGTCTGTAAAAGAGAGGAAGTTAAGTGAAAAAGTTGTCGTGCAAAAAGATAGTTTTTAAAGAAACCATGTGTAATTCAAGATGATAAGAAATTGCCACTTGTCTGCGCACGTTGAGCCCCTTGTATTGACAAATAGGGGTGTGACCACTTATTTCCGTATAAATAGCGGCGCCGGACTTGATTAGTTGTATCTGAGGTCTTGACGACCTATTGGATGCTTTCGTTTGTCCGGGCGCCTTTAGTGTGCAGCGGCCAAGGTAGCCTCACTCTCTTCGGTGCACAGAGATCGCTTGATATTTCCGTGCACTGTAATGATGCCACGTGGACCGGGCATCTTGAGTGTGAGGGAGGCGTAGTGCGGTATTGCATTAAAGCGAGCGAAAGCTTCACGTCCGAGGTGTGCTTGATGGCCACTTTGAAACAGAGCGATGTGGAAAGTTAAACGCTCGCGACGGAAGTTATCGGGGGAGCCGAATATAACTTGTAGTAAGAGGGAGCCCGTACAACGATCCCCTGGGCCTGGCGTTACTCCTTTAAAGGTAGTATTGCTATGGCGAATTTGTGTTGGGTCTAACCCCATCCTGCGGATTGTATCCTGATATATTAGGTTTAGGCTACTGCCGCCGTCCATCAAGACCCTTGTGAAGTGATATCCGCCAATTACTGGGTCTAATACCAGGGCAGCCCATCCTGCATGTCGGATACTTGTTGAGTAATCGCGATGGTCGAAAGTGATCGGTTGAGATGACCAGTGGCAGGACTTCGTAGTGATAGGCACTTGGGTATACTTTCCTGGGAGTGCCGTATTGTTTTTTCCCTTGATTATGTGTAACACGTTTACTGTTTTGACTTCTGGTGGAAATTTCTTTTGTTCCGCCGTGTCTTGCTTGGGAGGCACGTCCTCGTCTTCACTTGGTGTATCCTCCCCCTTATGTATGGCATTGAGCTTGCCGGACTGCTTGAAGACCCAACATTCTCTGTGGGTATGATTAGCAGGTTTACCAGGGGTACTATGGATCTGACATACTTGGTCTAGAATTTTGTTGAGGCTGGACAGTTCATCCCTGGTGCCTTAAGGCGGCTTTTGACCTGGCCGAGAGCTTTTGAATCCGGCATTTACTGCCATGCCCTTCGTGCTGTCTTCTTTATTCCGGCGTTTGTTATTGTTGTTGCACCGTGATTTCCCGTTTCCATCTCTAACTTCAGATGTACTGGGGTCGCTGGTGCTGCATCTGGCTAGCTAGCTGTCCTCCCCCGCGCAAAAGCGGGTCATGAGGTTTGTTAATGCGGCCATCGTTCTCGGCTTATTTTGGCCGAGGTGTCTGGCGAGCCATTCATCACGGACGCTATGCTTGAAAGCTGCTAAGGCTTCGGCGTCCGGACAGTCGACAATCTGGTTCTTTTTAGTAAGAAACCTGTTCCAAAGCTTTTGGGCTGACTCTCCGGGCTGTTGAGTTATATGACTCAAATCGTCCGCATCCGGAGGTCGGACATAAGTCCCTTGAAAATTTGCCCGAAAGGCATCTCCGAGCTCTTCCCAACTTCCGATGGAGCTTTCGGGGAGTCCTTTGAGCCAGTGACGAGCTGGCCCTTTGAGCTTGAGGGGTAGGTACTTGATGGCGTGGAGATCATCTCCTCGAGCCATATGGATATGAAGGATGTAGTCCTCAATCCAGACCCCAGGGTCTGTTGTTCCGTCGTATGCCTCTATGTTTATGGGCTTGAATCCTTCTGGAAATTCATGGTCCAGCACCTCATCGGTGAAACATAGGGGGTGTGCGGCACTCCTGTAGCTGGGTGTACTGTGTTGTTCAGATGTTTGTTGTATTGCATTGTATGCTGGGGCGCGTTTGCGTGGTCCATAGATGGATCTTGTTACACCGTCCTTTGCGTGCAAGCCCTCGCATTGGTTGCGTGTTGTATGGTGAGCGGCGTTGTATGCCGCTCTGTATTGGTAGAGGCGTCGTCTATCCGACCAGGTGGCTGCTTCGATATTTGGTTGTGGGGGTTCTGAGGCCTCCTCATTGAATTCGGGTAGTAGCTTCCGCTTCGGGTAGCTCTTGAAGGGGCGATTGTCGCCGTACCTTGCTGCAGTGCTGAGTATTTTACTCCATCTGAATTGGAGTGTGTCTTGCGCGGCCTTGAGCCTTTGCTTCTGCTTTTTCAGTCTCCTCGCGGTGGCAACAAGCCTTTTACGGGCAGTCTGTTGCTCCAGGTGTCTGTCCGGCGTTATGTCGTCCGGACCATTATCCTTGATAGGATTTGTTTGTTCGGTTTGATTATCCGGATTGCCGTTGTCCGGCAGCGGTTCGCCCTGCTCCAGCGCAGGGTCTGTGTGATCGCTATTTCTGTCGAGGCGGGATTTGGGGCGGCTCTTGCGTCGCCGCTTTGACTGCTTTTCGAGGGAACAAGCCTTCGGTGCGTCCTTCCGCTCCTCGTTGTCATCTTTTGGTGCGTCCACCATGTATACGTCATATGACGAGGTGGCGTTCCAGGGCCCAATAGGCGCTGGTTCTTCATCGTCTCCTTCATCGGCGTCCATACCGTCGATGTCTCCGGAGTCGAAGTCGAGCATGTCGGTTAAATCATCGACAGTGGCTACAAAGTGGGCGGTGGGTGGGCATTGAATTTCTTCATCGTCCGCATCCCAATCTCGCTGGCCATAGTCCGGCCAGGGCTCTCCTGATAAAGAGAGAGACTTCAATGACTTCAGGATATCGCCCAAAGGCGAGTGCTGAAAGATGTCCGCGGCAGTGAACTCCATAATCGGCGCCCAATCGGATTCGATTGGCAGGGGCGTGGAGGGTTCGGAGTCCGGAGAGGAGTCCGGCTCCTTGGAGTCACGAGTCTCGCAGAGTACGGGGCTGGTGTTTGGCTCAATCGCCGTTGGGGTCGCAGCCCCCGGGGTGGCGTCCAACCGCCCATCCTTGATCGGCGCAGTTGGCTCCGAATTAAGGGTCGGAGCCGATGCGGGTGCGGCCTCCAGGGCACTGTTCGGCGGCAGAGCTAGATCATGCTCGTCGTGACAGTGCGGCGCGCTCGACAGTGGATCGAATCCGTCGAAGATCAAGTCCCCGCGGATGTCAGCCGTGTAGTTTAAATTTCCAAATCTGACCTGACGGCCAGGGGCGTAGCTTTCGATCTGCTCCAGACGGCCAAGCGAATTGGCCCGCAGTGCGAAGCCGCCGAAGACGAAGATCTGTCCGGGGAGGAAGGTCTCACCTTGGACTGCATCACTATCGATGATCATAGGAGCCATCGAGCCTGACGGCGACGACACAGAGGAACTCTCAATGAAAGCACCAATGTCGGTGTCAAACCGGCGGATCTTGGGTAGGGGGTCCCGAACTGTGCGTCTAGGTCGGATGGTAACAGGAGTCAAGGGACACGAAGTTTTACCCAGGTTCGGGCCCTCTTGATGGAGGTAAAACCCTACGTCCTACTTGATTAATATTGATGATATGGGTAGTACAAGAGTAGATCTACCACGAGATCGAGGAGGCTAAACCCTAGAAGCTAGCCTATGGTATGATTGTTGATGTGTATGTTGTCCTACGGACTAAAACCCTCCGGTTTATATAAACACCGGGTAGGGTTAGGGTTACATAGAGTCGGTTACAATGGTAGGAGATCTGCATATCCGTATCGCCAAGCTTGCCTTCCACGCCAAGGAAAGTCCCTCCCGGACACAGGACGAAGTCTTCAATCTTGTATCTTCATAGTCCAGGAATCCGGTTGAAGGTATAGTCCGGCCATCCGGACACCCCCTAATCCAGGACTCCCTCAGAAGGGTTTGGAGGATTCAAACGCAATTGGATACACGGATATTTTTGTCGTGGTTCCGATAGGTGGTGCTATCGTACATCCACGTTGATGGAGACTTCAACCCACGGAGGGTAACGGTTGCGCGAGTCCACGGAGGGCTCCACCCACGAAGGGTCCACGAAGAAGCAACCTTGTCTATTCCATCACGGCCGTCGCCCACGAAGGACTTGCCTCACTAGCGGTAGATCTTCACGAAGTAGGCGATCTCCTTGCCCTTACAAACTCCTTGGTTCAACTCCACAATCTTGTCGGAGGCTCCCAAGTGACACCTAGCCAATCTAGGAGACACCACTCTCCAAGAAGTAACAAATGGTGTGTTGATGATGAACTCCTTGCTCTTGTGCTTCAAATGATAGTCTCCCCAACACTCAACTCTCTCTCGCAGGATTTGGATTTGGTGGAAAGAAGATTTGAGTGGAAGGCAACTTGGGGAAGGCTAGAGATCAAGATTCATATGGTTGGAATGGAATATCTTGACGTCAACACAAGTTTAGGTGGTTCTCTCTCAGAAAATGTGTATTGGTAGTGTAGGTATATTCTGATGCCTCTCTCCACGAATGAAGAGTGGGTGGAGGGGTATATATAGCCTCCACACAAAATCTAACCGTTACACACAATTTGCCAAACTCGGTGGGACCGAATGGTTAAACTCGGTTGGACCGATTTAGCAAACCTAGTGACCGTTAGGATTTTCGGTGGGACTGAGATGCAACTCGGTAGGACCGATATGGTTAGGGTTAGGGCATAACGTAATCTCGGTGTGGCCGATTACACAAACTCGGTGGGACCGATTTTGGTAATAAGCTAACCAGAGAGTTGGTCAGGTAAACTCGGTGGGACCGATTCGCTCATCTCGGTGAGACCGAAATGTTACAAAAGGGAAACAGAGAGTTTACATTGCAATCTCGGTGGGACCAATCGCTCATCTCGGTAAGACCGAAACGTTACGAAGGGAAACAGAGAGATTACAATCCCATCTCGGTGAGACCGAGATCCCTATCGGTGAGACCGATTGGCCTAGGGTTTGTGGCAGTGGCTATGACATTTGAAACTCGGTGGCGCCGGATAGAAAGAATCGGTGGGGCCTTTTGGTTTAGGTCATATGTGGATGTGGGAAGGTAGTTGAGGATTTTGGAGCATATCACTAAGCACTTTGAGCAAGCAAGGCATTAAGCAACACCTCATCCCTCCTTGATAGTATTGGCTTTTCCTATAGACTCAATGTGATCTTGGATCACTAAAATATAAAATGTAGAGTCTTGAGCTTCACGCTTGAGCCAAACTTTTTGTCCTTAGAATTTTGAAGGATCCACTTTCCTCATCCATGCCATGCCATTCATTGAGCTTTTCCTGAAAAATTAATCTTGGAATAATGTTAGCTCAATGAGCTATATGTTGTTAGGAATTACCAAAACCACCCAGGGATAGTTGCACTTTCAGAGACGTATCAGGCCCTGTCGGGATGTCGAACATCTCGTTGAACAACCTAACTATGTGTGGCTCCACTTCATACGCAACCTTCCTCTACCCCCTTGGCAAACCCCAGATTCTTTCAACGCTTGCTGCATCAACTAGGATCTTCCCCCTATATGGGATAACAAGCTGCGACAACTCTGGATCATAACACTTCATGACAAACTTCATGAGATCTCCTTTCGTTGTTCTTGTCCCGATATCAAGCACGCCCCCAAAGCTTATATCACGGATGGCATCCTTTTGTGTATCATAGGGGCCACTATTTAGGACAAAAGTCTTGAAGGTGATGCCTCGTTCCTCGGTGGTGGCCCACTGCTACCAATCTGCATACAAAAAAATTAAACGGGAAAACTCATTAAAAAAAGGCAGCGGCAATTATATTAAATTGAGCAACCCACTATATTAAGTTGAGCAACTCACTGTACTAAGCTAAGCAAAACCACACCATAATTAAAAAAAGCAAAGCTGTGTTTGCTAAAAAAAACTGAGCAACTAGATCTATAGTGAACTGCAACTGCTAGTACTAAACTAGGCAACTGCTACACTGCTATTATGCTGCTTATCAAAAGATAGGAGTGCATATACAAAAGAAAATGGCATGCTAATTGAGCATTACATATTTCAAGGATTCCTCCCTTCTTTCAAGTTTTTCATAAAAAAATACCTCGTCCGCGACTTTCTTCGCACATTTCAGATTTCTCCTTCCTTCATCACGAGGGGCGGAATCGGTGGCCCTTTCCCCACCCGACCACCCCGGGCAGAATTGGTGGCCCGTTTCCCTGCCCGACCACCACGTACAGGATCCTGATTCGTCCGCCCGCGCTTGCGTCCAACATTACGCCTTACTGATTGAGCTGCCACTTCTTCTCCCTCATTTTCACCATCAGTTCTTCCCGCATGCCTTTTGCTTTTCGGAGCCATTCTGTAAAAGAAACACAAAAAAACCATGTTAATGAAAAAGATACAAAACCCTATAACTCAACTGCTCAATGATACTACTTGCATTTGGAGGTAACTTCGCTGTCATTTGGAGATGAATGATCTCCATTTACTCCTACCCAGAGATAACTCAACTACTGAATGTTAGTGCTTGCAAAGGCAATTTGGTGTTGAAAACTATGCAGCTACTCATTATTTTGTGGCAACTAAAATAAATGACATAAAACAAGCACATAAAAAACTCCTCGTCACAAAAAAGTCACATATTCATCTTCATCACATTAGCTAAAACATCAAAAACACTCATAAAAAGTTGCTTCTTATTCGTGAGAGATACTCATCTCCTATTCATAGTTGCGATAAAAACCGCAACTCGATGGTAGATATAGGCAATGTCATGTTTCATACAATAGTTTTAAAGAACACTACAAAAAGGATAACAACTTGGTGCTGCAAATCTAGGCAATTACTAAATATCAATCAATCACAGAAAACCACCCCCCCAAAAAAAACAGTGTGCTACTTTAATGTTGAACACAAGGTGACTACTGCCCCTAATTAGTGCAACTATGGATACTATGAACTTTGATCAACCCTACATGAACTGCCCAAGTCACACACATCCCCTGACCATCCCCTCGCAAATTTGCAAGAAAAATCTAAGAAACTAGCATCAAATTTATGAACAACTGCCCAATTCAGATGCATCCCCTGACCCTTCCCTCACAAATTTGCAGGAAAAACCTAAGCAACTAGAATCAAATTTATGAACAACTGCCCAAGTCAGATGCATCCCCTTACCCTGCCCCTCCATCTCGCAAATTACAGGAAAAATCTAAGCAACTGCCCCAAGTCAGATGCATCCCCTTACCCTGCCCCTCCATCCCGCAAATTACAGGAAAAATCTAAGCAACTGCCATCAAAATTATGAGCAACTGCGTCCTGAGAAGCAAGCAACATCAAAAAACGAATCCTACGCCCCAGTCACCAGGTTTGGTCGCGTGTATCCCCTTATAGTGACTCAATCCCGCCTACCCCTAGCACAACCCCACCCCCACCCCCTCCCCCCGCCATAGCAACGCCGCGCCCTTCCCAAGCATTGACGACGCGGAGCCCGAGGACGCCATGGACAACCTCGTGCCCGCCCCGTCACCGAAACCCTAAACGCCATGGACCGCAACCGGGGAGCAGACCGGGAATAGGGGAGAATAGGTGCCGGGTTTACCTCCGCCTGCAGCCGGGGACTCGCGACACTCGCAGACGGCCTCTCGCACCGACGACTCCGTGCCGGATCCACCACCGCAGCACCTCGCCTCGTCGCGTTGTTGCTAGAGGAAAGGAAGGGAGACGGGGAAGAGTTCGAATGAAATGTCTCAGGGTGCGGACGGGCGGTTCGAACAAGAGGAATGGGGGTGCGGGCGGTTTCGATTGGAATAAAGGTAACGGGCCCACCATGCGCCGCACGCCTTGCTTAATCCTGTTACGGCACCTGGTCGGAAGCGAAGGGATCGATAGACCGCATCGAACGGTTCGCGTGCGTGCGCTCGACGCGACGAACAGGCGCAGCTACGTTTTCTAGCATTTAGGTACAAATTTTCATTCGTTACATTTTTTCTGTACGTTAAGTGTTGCCCTGGCAACGGGCCGCCCTACGCGGAAGCTCTTCTGTTTGACTCTAACAAGCGTCAGGAGCTCTCAGTGGAACCTCCTATACCGCGACCTACACGCTGAGAAAGAGGGCAGCGCACACCCCGTCGCTGCCCAGTCCCCACGCATGACCTTGGCCCAGCGCGGGGCTCCCCTGTTTTTTTGTTTTGTTTTCTGTTTTTGTTTTTTGGTTCATAAAAAGGTTTAGGATAAATGTTCATGAATTTGGAAAATTGTTTGCGATTTCTATAAAAAATGAAAAAACTCGAAATTTATGAACAAAATTTGATTTTTTATGCACATTTTTTGCATTTAATTAATAAAATTTTAGTTAATGAACAATTTTTAAAAGTTCATGAACATTTTTTGAATTCGATGGAGAAAATTTTAATTTGAAAAAATGCTCACCAATTTGACAAATGTTAAAATTTCAAAACATGTTCCTAGATTTCAGAATGTTTGTGAATTTGGAAAAAGACGAATGAAAAAATAAAATAAAAAACGAGAAAAAAAGAGAAAGGAAAAAACGAAAAAGAGAAGGAGAAAAAAAAAATGAAAGAATAAACAAGAAAAACCCTAACCAGAAATGAGCTAGTTAGGGCGGGGGTATACGGGACCTCCTAATTGGCGCATCACGCACCTGTTCGCTAAGATGGCGCTCACGCACCGTCTCCCTTGGGCCTTTCCAGCAAGCGCCTGGTCGCTCACTCCTCCCCTCTTGTTCGCTCGCTCCTCCCCTTTTCGTTCGCTTAAGCACTGAATGTTTCCTCTGAACGGTTCATGTTCCAATGTTCAACCATTGACCAGTTAACTTTGAAACAACATATGGATATAAAACAATTACGAATTTAACAAAACATTGGTAAATTGAAAAAGTTTGTCAATTCGGAGATATCCCATGAATTCCAAAAGGTTGTGAATATGAAATAAGGCCGCAAACTTCTAAAAAGCCGCAAACTTCTAAAAAGTTGACGAATTTGAAAAAGTTCATGAAATTGAAATTTTTCATTGATTTTGAAAAAAAAGCTTATCAATTTGATAAAAATTCATCAAATTGCCAAAAACTGTTTGTCGGTGTCACAAACTTTAAAAAATTCATGTATTTGAAAGAAGTCTATCAATTTTTTAGAAGTTCATCAATTTCCAAAAAGTTCATTGCTTTTGATAAATGTTCCTCAAGGGGAAAAAATACAAATTTGGAAAAAAGTCGTCAATTTTGAAAAGAAGTTGATCAAATAAAAAATATAAAAAATCATCCATTTTGAGAAAAAAATCAGAAATTTGGAAATCCTTCATCCATTTGGAAAAAAGTTCATGAATTTTAATAAAGTAGAAAAGAAAAATAATAAAGAACAAAGAAAAGGAAGCAAAAAAATGATGAACTAAACAAAAATAAAACCTTTACAATATCTGGTTCTTGAAAACCAGAAAAAAAAACGACCGAAAACATCCAGTGGCCTCCCAAAACCAGGTTGGGAAGCTTCGAGCAACTTCATAGCACCTGATCGAACTTCTTTCGAAATCACTAATTAAGGAGTACTCGTTACAAAGATCATTTCAATTCCCCTAGTTGCGACAAGTGGCGCACATGCAGCGCGCCACTTGTCGCAACCTGAGAGTTTCTCCTATTTTCGTAGATCCGTTTATTCAAAACGTTTTATCTCTCAAACCGTGCGTCTAAATCTCGAACCGCTTTCATTGTTGGATTCCTCGCATCGAGATCTTTAAAACTAGATCCCCATGTTGATAGGTTTTGATGAACTTTTTTTCACGAAAAAAAAATGGACGAAAAAACCGAACCGGGAGCACGGGTTTTTTCCCTTTCCCAAAAAGGCACACCCGTGTCTCTCACGAAGTCACAACCGTGCCTCTCGAGAAAGCAAAACCGTAACTCTCGCGAAAGAAAAAAAAAGAAAACGCGTTTTTTCCCGTTTCCGAGGAGGCACGGCCCTGACTCTCGTGAAAGCACAACCGTGACTCTCGCGAAAGAAAAAAAAACAGAAAACGCATTTTTTTTCCTTTTCGAGAGGCACGGCCGTGACTCTCGCGAAAGCACAATCATGCTTCTCGTGGAAGCAAAATCGTGACTCGCGAAAGAAAAAAACAGAATACGTGTTTTTTTCCGTTTCCGAGAGACACGGTCGTGACTCTCGCGAAAGCACACCCGTGCCTCTCGCGGAAACAAAACCGTGACTCTAGCGAAAGAAAAAAACAGAAAACATGTTTTTTTTTCGTTTTCGAGAGGCACGGCCGTGACTCTTGCGAAAGCAAAACCATGCCTCTCGCGGAAGCAAAATCTTGACTCTCTTTAAAGGATAAAAAAAACACGTTTTTCATGCAAAATATTTTTTTAATTTTTTTTGTTGATTGAAAAGCTAAGGAAGACCGGTGAAAAACTAAAAAAAACGTTTAAGAAGCCGAAAACGCGTGCCGAAAAATAAAAAAAATCGAATGAAGCGTACAGAGCACGACACGTGGTGAATGACTGAGAGCGCGCCAAGTGACGCTAATCATTGCAAGGCTCCCAAAAGAGCGCCCGTTAACTAGTTGCTCTCAACTTCTTCGCTTCCTGGCTTACATGGGCCGGTCTGTTCGGATCGTTGTGTGCGCCTGTTTGCAAAGCTTACTAAAATCGGCGCGTAAGGCGCCATATAGGAAATGTCCTCGCTATCGGGTGACCTACATGCCAAATAGACGCGTGTGGCTTAACGCTGAGAAGATGGGCCTGTCCCTGAATGGGCCGGGCCAGCATGTGGGCGACCATTGCCACTTTTTTCTTTTATTTTTCACTTTTTTGTTTTTGTCTTTTTGCTTTATTTTCATTTATACTTCCAAACATTCTTTTATTTTCCAGGAATACTTCCAACATTTCACAATTTACATAAAAACTTTTGAAAAAAGTTAAGCAAGAATTTGAAAAATTGTAAATGTGTATAGCAAAAATGTTAATCAAATATTTTAAAAACACTAATCGACCATTTGAAAATGTTTAGCAAGCATTTGAAAAATGTTAAATGTGTATATAAAAATGTTTGACATGTATACGAAAAATATATACACAAAAATTCTGTGGTGTCAAGAAATGTTGATTGGGTATTTAAAAAAATGTTAAAATATGTTCCTGTTGTATACAAAAAACATACAACATACATTAAATAAAAGTAGACATAAAAACATATTTTTCTGAAAGTTAATTCTGCATTTTAAAAATGTCAACATGCATATAAAGGTTTTGCTTATGTAAATGAAAATTGGAAATTATGTGTGAAAAATGTTTAATAGCCATTAAAGAATGTTTACTTTAATAGCCATTACAGAGTAAACATTCTTTAATGTTCCTGTATTGAAAAATATTTACTTTGTATTAAAAAAGTTAATTTCTTATTTGAAAAAAATTAAACTTGGTTTGAAAAATGTATTATATAGGTACAAAAAAATTACAGTGTGTATGGAAAAAATAAACAGGGAAAAATAAATGTTTTCAAAAAATAATATTAATCATGTATTTAAAAAATGTTAAACCCGTGTATAAAATATGTTTCTGATGTATATATGTGGTGAACAAAAAAGAAATCAATAAAAATAACAAAGAAACACAGAAACATGGACAAACCCAATAAAAATCAAAAAAGGAAAACAAGAAAATAAAAAAATGAAAAGAAGGAAAATCAATACAAAAGATTGAAAAAAGTGAAAACCAAGAAAGAAGCAAAGGAAAACAAAAGGTGATGAAAACCAACCAAGAAACAAAGAAAAATGAAAACAGAAGAAAAGTTTAAAAACTACTCCCTCCCTCCCATAATATAAGAACGTTTTTCAAGCTAACATAGCTTGAAAAACGTTCTGTTAACTTGAAAAACGTTCTTATATTACGGGACAGAGGGAGTAGTAAAAACCGAGAAAGAAAAAAAGAAAATTGATAAATAAGAAAAGGAAAAAAAAGCTAGAGCAGAGCGAACAACGGAGTACATGATACGAACGAGCTGCGCTAAAGAGATGCCCCTTATACACGCGTCCTTGAGGCGAGATGGGTGCTATACTCGCTATGAGTTACATATAGCATTCACGAGGCGTGTCCTTGAGACGAGACAGATGCTATACTCGCTATAAGCGAGATATAGCATTCACCAGGCCCTTTTAGATGATAAGTAGTACTAGTAATTTTTTTTGGACCAGTATTCCCATGCATCAGGGTCAGCCCATTGGACTCTGCCCCCAACTCTTTTACAAGTGATTCATCAGTATGTTCACACAACAGCAAAGGAATATTCATATTATTCATGGTTTGTCTACTTAGGACTAAAAGTAGGACCTTCAAATTGTTTTTTGTTAACATTTTAGAAATTTGTGATGGTGTCGTGCTGTCAACCATGGACGAAAACCCCGATCTAAGAATCTGGCTATGGTGGCGTTTGGAGGCATTGTCTTGAGATTCTGATAGGAGTACTACTTTGGGTCTTTCTCTAGGCAGAAGATATATGAGTCCATTTTTGAGGTTCAGGCGACTGCTAAGGAGTTGTCATTTCAGAGTTCTGAACCATCCCCTCTTAGCAACTTCTTTTTGTGTAGGAACCTGCATTCGATTATGCCCTCGTCTTTGGATGACAATTTGGATCGGGGACTTGATCATCAAGATTCAGTGGCTCATTTCGCAAGACGGTGTCGGGCTGACATTCTTTCTTTCCGTGTGTCGGGGTATGTGCAGTTTAGGCATGAAGCTAAGATGAGCTAGGTGATGCTTCCTCCGAAGACGACCACCTTTTTGTCTTTTTTTTCCTGGGTGTGTGGATCATTGATGCTTTTGTTGTAGAGTCCGAGTTTTCCTATTTGTATCAACTTGATGCATAAACAAAATTACGAAAATGATAAGTGCCGAACGGTTCGAGCACATGGCAACCAAAACATTTTTCATGACAAATTTATTGACGAGAGGACGGCAAGCTAGGGACAAGCACGGCAATCTTCCGCCGTGACAGAAGCATGGAAGTTTCCAATTTTCCATGCTCGTGTCACTAAACTTGATGTTGAAAACATTCAAAGTTGCCATATGCTCGTACAGTGTTCTCTACTTACCAGATTCCTAAAATCAAGCATTAGAAAACGCAAATCTGCATACAAAGTTTTTTTCCCATGCAGATATAATAAAATAAAATAAAATGCAGTAAGTCAGACATGAAGCACATATCGTTTTTCCTTGTTCATGAAGTACAGAGTCTCAGCTAGAGGTGGCGATGTTTTTCTGAACTGAAGCCGCTATCAGTTTGCACTTGCTGCGGCGTAAGATCTGAGGTGCTCGACAAATTCATCGATGTACCTGCCGTGGAGCTCCGTATCAGCTACGACCGCCTGCATCTTTGCTGCGCCTGCCACGAAGCCCCTCCTGGCCTCTTCCTCAACCATGACGGCCCGGACGGCGGTCGAGACGCCATGGCGGTCGAACGATCCGTCGTCCTCGTTCCTCGCCACCTGCAACCCCACCTGCTTCGCCTCCATCTGCCGCGCGTTCGGCCCTTGGTCGCCGTAGATGGGCAGCATCACCAGAGGGTGCCCGAACAGGAGGCTCTCGATCAGCGAGTTCCGTCCGCAGTGCGTCAGGAACCCGCCCACGGCCGCGTGCTCCAGGATGCTCATCTGGGGAACCCACCCCGTGGTCACCAGCCCGCGGCCGCTGGTGCGGTCCTGGAAACCGGGAGGGAGCATGTCGGCGCTGTCGTCGTCGGCGGCGCCGCTGGGCTTTCTCAGAGCCCAGAGGAAGCGTGTCCCGGCGAGCTCTAGCCCGAACGCCATCTCGTGCACCTGCTCCACGCGCAGCGGCACCTCGCTTCCCAGTGCGACGTAAATAACGGAGTCGGGCGGTTGCGCGTTCAGCCACTGCACGGTGGCGTGCTCTTCTCCTTGGGCGGCGGCACGGCGGGCTCCCTCGGCTGACGGAGGCAGAAGGCCGAGGGGAATGACCGGCTTGCCGAGGAGCGTCTCCGCCAGAGGGAAGGTCTCGGGTTCCCACTCGATGCAGCTCCGCATGGCCGCTACCGTGCTCCCGTCTTTTGTCAAGATAAAGCGCTGGACGACGGACATACCACCCGACGACGCGCCATGGCCAGTGGTAAACGCTGCATGCCCCTCCCGTTCGTAACGGGGCACAGCGCGCGCGGCTGCGGCTCCTGGCTGTTCAACCACAGAGGCATCGGGGTCGGGGTGCACCGACGGCGGGCGTTGCGCAGCGGCGATCGAAGCAGCGGTCGGCTGAAGCATCGCCAATGGCACCTGGTGATCGATGGAGCTAGATATGAGACATGCATGGAACGACAAACCAGCAAGCAGGTAGCCGTATTTCGTGGATCTGGTTGGATGACCGAACCTTGTGCTCGAGGGCGGCGGCGGCGGCCCAGTGGTGGAAGCAGTCGGCGACGATCCAGTGAGGCCTGGTGGCCTCGTCGGCGCACGCGGCGGCCAGGAACTCCGCGAAGGGCGCGGCGAGGCCGTCGAAGGCCTTCCAGTGGAACTTACGCTCGCCGTAGGAGATGTCGTTGGTGGACTCGGCGCCGTCGGGGAGGCCGTCGACGCGCGGCAGCGGGAGGGCGACGAGGTCCACGCGCGGCGCGGCGGCGGGGCGCACCGGCGGGAGGCGGGCGAGGTTGCGCGGCGTGGAGACGTAGCTCACGCTGTGGCCCCGCTCGGCGAGCCGCTCGGAGAGCTCCAGGTACGGGAGCAGGTGGCCGAACGCGAGCCACGGGACGACCACGACGCGCAGCGGCGAGGGCGAGGAGTCGGCTTCCATGGCGAAGATCGGGGAGCGTGCGTGGCGAGATGAGACGGCGGCTCTGGTGGTCCTGACTCTGAATGTTTGCACCGCCGACAGGGCTAAATTTGTGGTAGTAGTCGGCATATGCCCATAACTGGAAGCGAAGAGGAATTTGAGAAGGTAGACGACGAAAACGCGCACTGTTGGTACGTGGTATACTACTGTGCGGACGCCAGGGAAGAACTCTCACGCGCGCGTGGACGTCCGACGTCCGTGCACTTGTGCCGACCACATGGGATCGGGCCCACCAACCCAAGCGTGCAGTAAAACTGAGAGAAAATAGGTAGAGTACTGTACTTGGTATAGTACTACTACTGTACGGGGAGATGTCGCGAAATTTGCTTTTGGACCTCGGCCTCCAAACTCAAACTACAAATTTCATCAAAATTCGTGTTATTACATTTCAAAAAATCCAGAAAAAAAATACAGATATGCATGAAGGCATAACACACATGTGTGTTGATTTTTAGGGCAAAATACGTTGAAATGAGGGCCGTGCAAAAAAAACAAATATGAAGCTTTTTAACACATGATACCATGAATTTGTCTTTTTGTACATATCGCATTTCAAGGTATTTCATCCTATTCCCGCAAAAAAAGGTATTTCATCCTAAAAATTTATACACATAATATCCTTGTTTACTTGCGCAATGTTTTTCAGATTTTTTTTGAAACCGGAAAGTTTGAATTTAAAATTTTCGAGCTCCACTGAGCTCGGTGTCCAAAATGACGTTCTCGAGATGTCGTTTTTATACTTTCATATAGTATATCGGCAATATTCTCTAAAATAATTGAACCCGTATTCTCTAAATTTCTTAGTACTATGAAAACTAGTTAAGGTTTACTTCTCGAAGCATTAATCTGATTGACAATCCGTTTCGTTGTGACGAAACCTTCGATACTAGATCTCACGTTGATATAATTTAACGAGTAACTACCAAATTTTAATGCCACTTATTCGCTAGCTTACAGTCATTTAGTTAACGTAGATTATAAACAACTTGGTTACCAAGTTATGAATGTCATTCTCCAGTTATATAAAACTTAGATTACACCACTTTTGTTGAACTGTCATCTTTTATTTGTTGATAACATTCCAAACGCGCTTGCCAATTGGGGCCCTAGGGGCTCCCGTGACCCATGTTTGGCTGGTGTTTTGGCCTTCTTATTCCATGAAGCATCATATTTTTCTTTTCTTGTTATGAATTTTTCAAATACCTGTAATCAACATCACGAAAACACAAGACTGGCCTTTCTGGCATTGGGTCGACATGTTAGTCCAAAAAGTAACAAAATATTACATAATAGGGCAAAATATAGCATGAAACATAAAAGAAAACTATAGTACGTTTGGTATATATATCAACCTCTCTTCCATAACCAACCAATATTCCCTTGTTTATTCAACTAGATGTCCCTTCTCTCCTACTGAGATCCATGATGTGTTCATGGACATATACCACTATGTGATCCTTGGCCTGGATGGTTTTGCGCCCTCCTTCTTTTTGTACATGTTGGCATATAACTAAGGACAATATGCTTAGTCTTTTCTCCAATTTCTTTCACCTCCAAACTGACATGGCTAGCCTATTGAGCCCTAATTGTCCTCCTCTAGAAAGACTCTAACACACACTCTCTCAATGCGTTTTGACCCATCTTGCTCTAAAATTTTCCTATTAAAGGGGTGCCTCCCACCGGCGCTGATGCGGATCTGCCTTGTCTCTTGTTGCCTTAGGGTCATGGAGGGTGGTGGATCCTGGCCTTTGCTGGCGGGAGGGCTTTGTTTTTTGATGCTTTTTCTGAGTTTTCTTAGGGTTTGTGTCCTTCCCAGAGAGACATGGCGACAACGGCTCTCTGAAGATGGAATAAGGTTCTCCCCGCCTAGCCCCCGTTCCGGTGATGCCTCTAGCGTCATCGGAGGGCTTGTGGAGGTTTGTTTCCGGCGGATCTCGTGTGATTTGCTCGGCGTTTGTCTTCGCTGGATCCACATGGATCCGGTATTTTGTTCGTCTGTGTTCATGTGTTTATATGTTGTATCCTTCTGAACTAAGCTTCTCTTCAATGGCGGCGG
Source organism: Triticum urartu (assembly GCF_056163025.1). Lineage (NCBI taxonomy): Eukaryota > Viridiplantae > Streptophyta > Magnoliopsida > Poales > Poaceae > Triticum > Triticum urartu. The sequence continues at coordinate 618,793,647 of NC_141877.1, forward strand.
TTGCTGTTCTGGTGCGCTGGTTCTATAGGGCCTTAGCGTGACGACTTCCCAACTGTCTACTAAAAATAGTTCCGCCCGGTTCAAGTGAGGGAGGGACGATGATGGCGGTGCGCCTCCGGCTCGCCTCACTTGTAGTCGTCGCTAGGTGGTCTACGGATCCGGATGTAATTTCGTTGTACTATCATGATTGATGATGAATAGATTTGGTCGGCATTTGTCTTCGATGGATCCACGTGGATCCGGTAATTTTTCATGTCTCTACAAGTTAGATCCTTCTAATCTAAGCTTCTCTGCAATGGCGGCGGTTGCTATTCTGGTGCACTGGTCCTATAAGGCCTTAGCATGACGACTTGTCGACTGTCTATTACAACAAGTTATGTCCGACTCCAGTGAGGGAGGGGCGATGGCGGCGGCATGCCTTCGGCTCGCTTCAGTGCTTGTAGTCGTCGCTAGGTGGTCCACGGATCCAAACATAATTTTTATTATTTCTGGTATTCGTTGTAGTATCCTTATTGATGATGAATAGATTGAAAGTTTACCGCAAAAAAAGGGTCACTAAGGTTCTAAATAGTCATCCCAAACTCCTAATCCCTTAGCTAGTAAGCTCCAATCGAAAAGGCTTCCTCTCTATAAAATGTATGTTTGAGAAGTTCCAATACATTGCCAATCTCTTATATTATTGTCACAAAACAAAGTCACTAACTATAGTTGTTAAGCTAGATTTTAGGAAAGCCTTCAACTTTATCTGTTGGAATTCACTTCTCAAATTACTTTGAATTTGGTGCTTCCCCACACAATGGTGCTCATCAGTGGCGGATCTAGAAAATAGTATTGGGGATGCGAAACATCAATACGACGGTGCTAAATTTGGGGAAATTACACTAAAAATAGTATAATTTGGGTTAAACATCATTGTAAATACAACAAATTGTCCAAAACTAGTATTAACTTATTAGGAAATTAATATTAAGTATACCATATACATTATTTTTCATTTTTGTAGGGGGTGTCATGGGTGCCATGGCACCCACACTAGATCCGTCACTGGTGCTCATGGATAGAAGAAGTCCACACTGGCAAAATCTCCATCCTATTAGACGAATCCCCCGGAACGTAGATTCAATGCAAAAATGGACTTTGACAAGGCGATCCCCTCTATACTTATTTGTCAATAATTGTCGCTGATTTCCTGTATAGAAGATCAATTTTTCATGCAATAAATGGGACACCCTCGTCCATCGTAATAATCCGTATTTTTAGGGTTATTAATTAAATTAAGACAAGATATAGTAAAATTCACATAATCTCATATAAATAGTAATTAGTAACATCTGGAGCGTGTTTATTAAAATATAATTTGCAACTTTAAGATAGAGAAGTAATTAACCATACTCCTTGAGCTTTGCATGCATGTAGTTTCACAAAGGAAAACAATTTACTTTCTTAAAGAAAAGGAGAACAATTTACAATTAGTACATACATGTAATCGTGAGAGTGAGAGAGGCAACGTGGCATTACGGTAGATGGAATTGGGTTCTGTTGGCCAAGTAGAAACGATGTTCGAGAGTGTTTCTCCATGCGTGGACGCATGGCACATGCGTTGCTACCTTGCTGGCAGCACACGAGCGGCTAGCGGCCCCAAGTTCTCTCCCAGACCAGTGCATGCATGCCACGTAACAGGGCATTGTTTAAGTGACTTTTTGCTTTAAGGCCCTATTTAGTTCACAAGTCTTAAAACTTTTTTTAATCCCAACTTATAAGTCACAAGACCCTAAAAAGTCCTTACCTGTTTAGTTTCCGGGACTTATAAGTCTCTATAAAACTATATTACAACTATAAGTCCCTATAAGTCTCTTCTTTTAAAAGTCTTATTTCATAAGTCCCAAATGCCCACTTTAAGTCCCTATAAGTCTCTCATGTTTGGTTTAGATGGGACTTATAAGGACTTTTTTAAGTCCCTAAACCAATAAGTCCATGAAAACAAACACTCTCTAAGCATCGTCGAAGTCAAGAAGAGCCAAGGGTACAAGGCCATTGCGTCTTGATATTTAGCCGATCACGTCATATAAATATTTTTTTAACACAATAAAGACGCAGAAGCTCATATATATACACACTCATCCCTATAAACACAATTGAAGAAGTCGCTGTAGACATCTTTGTAGTCGACGAAAACGTCTCCTACTACTGAATACTTGAAACAAATCTAATCTTGAATTATTTCTTAATAAATTCAATCCGGAAGGCTTTTTAGCTGAACATAAGAAGAAAATATGAGCATCAACGTCCCAGAAAGAATTATTCATTGTCTAAAGACTTGCAAGGAATAAACTCACAAAGATTGTGTGGGGGTTGACATGAATATCAGAGGACGTTACACCATCAAAGATATTAATCGCCAAAATCAAAGCCCAGATAAAAAGGCAAGATTGTGGGACACGATAATACACACAGAAACAAGGAGGGATAAGGCCACCTAAACCTCTATACATGCTATGTTGGTGTGCTAATTGAACATGCATTCCATTTGTGATGGTTAGATCCTAATTAAATTGATTAGTGAGATAACTAAAGTGGATCCATGAGATATGCGGGTGCATAATCAAAGTAGAAGAATGCACCTTTTTTTAAAGAAGTTCAGGAACAATGCACACATTGCATGATGTAATTCCATCTATGATAGCTTCCTCTGAGTATGAAGGCATGTATGGATACATATAATATTTAGCTAGTACGGATTGAGAGATTCCGGGCCTGCGTGAATCATTAAATCCATCTGACCAATGATTAATTGTTTCATTATCTATATCTACATCAATATAGAAAACCCAAAAGGGCAGATCCAATTAATCTTGGCCATCAAATCATATCAATCCAATGACCTAGACTGCTTCAATGTCTAGTGCTCCATACGTTTAGCGTGCAGTTAATTTCATGCCATAAATAGTGCTAATCACATAATAACACACAAATAATATCCTACTTAATATTCGCACACACTTAATATACCTTCAAATTAACGTGCATTGCACGTACACATTGACTAGTTAGTATAAGACAGATGTAAATTTCTTATGGACCATTGTGTCGCGGTGGCGGGTGTTTTGGTGGATGAAGAAATTAGCCTTTTCTTTATAACGAAGCATACGATGGTGTTTTTTGACATATAAGTCTCATTGTTGTACATCACAAGTTTTTTCTCCCTTGCAACACACAGACATACATGTTAGTACTCTCTCCGTTTTTTATGTGAGTTGTATTTTTTCTAGCATGGTGACCAAGGCACCAGATTAAAGAGAATTTAGAATGGCATTACCCTTGCTAATTCATTGATTAGTGACGGGTAAATCAATTAGGCCAGGAAAAAAAGATACATGCAATCGAGAGAGATTCTTTTTTTTAATGATACAAGTAATCGGGAGAGGGATACTTTTTTTCCTGAAGGTCTAATAAAGGAATTAACAGGAGTTAGAAGAAATACATTTCATTCTGAAATTTTATTAAAAATAATCTTAAATAAAGGAATGGAAGGAGTAGTTGATAAAATCATAACATCTTAAAAGACAAATCTACACACATATTTCTTGCCAAATAAGATAACATAACATAACTACAATTAAAAAATAAATAAGATATAACATAACTAAATAAGCAGTAAATCAAACATGAAGTACAGATGATTTTCCCTCATTCATGAAGCACCCCATTTGGAGATGGAGATGGGTGCGGCAGTATTGGGCGTGTTTGGTTACATTGCCGATTCAGCCTGGCCCGGCGAGCCTGCCTCTATTGAGCCGGTTTGAGGGGATGCAGGCCAAAAAAACCCAGATGCACATAGTTTGGTTGCATGCATGTCCCTAGTTGCATGAGACAACCATTTTCGACCCGACGTTTGGTTGCCCGCATTGCAGTAGGCGCACATATGACATGGTGTTTGGTTGCAACCTGCATAAGGTGTTGTCACCACTTCTAACTAGTGGTGAGCTTACCACACAGAATCTGAACATGTAGCGTCATCTACTTAAACAAATGACAGTTCATCCTAACTATTATCAAATGACAGTTCAAATTATTAACATCCATTGGCTAAATAGGGGCTAGTTCATCGGTGCTACCCGATCTTCCTCTTCCTCTCCTCTTTTCTACTTCTGCTTCTGCTTCAGCTACTGCTGCTTCTTGTTCTTCTTTCATCTTCTTCAAATCCTGCACTGACCTCTGTTAAGCCACATTGCCTCTGCCCACTCCAACCTTTTGTTCTTCCAAGCGTCATTGTCAAATGCCTCCACACCATGGCTGGAGCTAACAACATCGTCAGGCTCGACATCTTCCTCCTCATGCACATGTTCATCAAAGCCCCACTGGAGGATCCAGTTATGCAGAATGCAACAAGCAAGAAATAGCTTAACCTGAGTGGAGTATGGGTGGAATGGCTTCTGATCCAGGATCTTAAACCTATTCTTCAAAGCTCCAAATGCCCTCTCAACAGTTACTCTAAGGCTAGAGTGTCTGAGATTAAATAGCTCATGCGCAGTCCTAGGATAGTTCCTACCAGAGAACTCGTTGAGATGGTATCTTGTTTTCCTGAAGGGTGGGAGAATACCCGGCCGACATGCATAGCCAGCATCTCCAAGGTAGAACTTTCCGTCGGGGATGTTGATCCCATCAGGTCGACTAATGCTGCCAGTGAGAATGTTAGCATCATGCGCTGACCCCTCCCAGCCAGCCAGCACATATGTGAACTTCATATCAAAGTCAACAACAGCAAGCACATTCTGGCTTGTGTAGTGCTTCCTCCCCCTGTATGCTGCTGACTGTGACCTAGGAACTTTGGCAGTGACATGAGTACCATCTATTGCCCCAATGCAATCCTGAAAATGGCATCACAAGCCCGTGTTAGTGCTCAACTTGAATAATACAAGCATATCAAGCCATGAAAAGTGTATATTGTCAATGCTCACCTTGAAGTATGGATACCATCTTGGGCTTCCGTGAATCTTGGATGGAGTCTGGCCAGATGGTCTCCTGATCAACTCTCCTCTAAGTTTCCCAACAGCATAAAGCACCTGCTTGAAGTACCTAGAGATGGTCTCCATTGATCTCCTGAACGTGTTGTGAATGACCCTGAACCTCTAATTATGGCCAACAACATGGAGGAATGATACGTCTCCAACGTATCTATAATTTTTGATTGCTCCATGCTATATTATCTACCGTTTTGGACATTATTGGGCTTTATTATCCACTTTTATATTATTTTTGGGACTAACCTACTAACCGGAGGCCCAACCCAGAATTGCTGTTTTTGCCTATTTTAGGGTTTCGAAGAAAAGGAATATCAAACGGAGTCCAAACGGAATGAAACCTCCGGGAACGTGATTTTCTCACCGAACATGATCCAGGAGACTTGGACCCTACGTCAAGCAACTAACAGGGAGGCCACGAGGTAGGGGGGCACGCCTCCCCCCCAGGCGCGCCCTCCACCCTTGTGGCCCCCCTGTTGCTCGACCGACGTACTTCTTCCTCCTATATATACCTACGTACCCCCAAACGATCAGATACGGAGCCAAAACCCTAATTCCACCGTCATAACTTTCTGTATCCACGAGATCCCATCTTGGGGCCTGTTCCGGAGCTCCGCCGGAGGGGGCATCGATCACGGAGGGCTTCTACATCAACACCATAGCCTCTCCGATGAAGTGTAAGTAGTTTACCTCAGACCTACGGGTCCATAGTTACTAGCTAGATGGCTTCTTATCTCTTTTTGGATCTCAATACAAAGTTCTCCCCCTCTCTTGTGGAGATCTATTCGATGTAATCTTCTTTTGCGGTGTGTTTGTTGAGACCGATGAATTGTGGGTTTATGATCAAGTTTATCTATGAATAATATTTGAATCTTATCCGGATTCTTTTATGTATGATTGGTTATCTTTGCAAGTCTCTTCGAATTATTAGTTTGGTTTGGCCTACTAGATTGATCTTTCTTGCAATGGGAGAAGTGCTTAGCTTTGGGTTCAATTTTGTGGTGTCCTTTCGCAGTGACAGTAGGGGCAGCAAGGCACGTATTGTATTGTTGCCATCGAGGATAACAAGATGGTTTTTTTTATCATATTGCATGAATTTATCCCTGTACATCATGTCATCTTGTTTAAGGCGTTACTCTGTTCTTATGAACTTAATACTCTAGATGCATGCTGGATAGCGGTCGATGTGTGGAGTAATAGTAGTAGATGCAGGCAGGAGTCGGTCTACTTGTCTTGGACGTGATGCCTATATACATGATCATACCTAGATATTCTCATAACTATGCTCAATTCTGTCAATTGCTCAACAGTAATTTGTTCACCCACCGTAAAATACCTATGCTCTTGAGAGAAGCCACTAGTGAAACCTATGGCCCCCGGGTCTATCTTCATCATATTAATCTTCCAATACTTAGTTATTTTCATTGCTTTTATTTTACTTTGCATCTTTATCATAAAAATATCAAAAATATTATCTTATCATATCTATCAGATCTCACTCTCGTAAGTGACCGTGTAGGGATTGACAACCCCTTATCGCATTGGTTGCGAGGATTTATTTGTTTTGTGTAGGTGCGAGGGACTCGCGCATAGCCTCCTACTGGATTGATACCTTGGTTCTCAAAAACTGGGGGAAATACTTACGCTACTTTGCTGCACCACCCTTTCCTCTTCAAGGGAAAACCAAAGCAAGTGCTCAAGAGGTAGCAAGAAGGATTTCTGGCGCCATTGCCGGGGAGGTCTACGCAAAAGTCAACATACCAAGTACCCATCACAAAGCCTTATCTCCCACATTACATTATTTGCCATTTGCCTCTCGTTTTCCTCTCCCCCACTTCACCCTTACCGTTTTATTCGCCCTCTCTCTCTATCCTCCCTCTCTTTCTCTATTTGCCTCCTTTTGCTCGTTTCTTGTTTGTTTGTGTGTTCGATTGCTTGCTTGTCTCGATGGCTCAAGATAATACTAAATTGCGTGACTTTACCAATACCAACAAGAATGATTTTATTATCACTCCGATTGCTCCTCTTACCGATGCTGAATCTTGTGAAATTAATGTTGCCTTGCTAAATCTTGTCATGAAATATCCGTTTTCCGGCCTTCCTAGTGAAGATGCCGCTACCTATCTAAATAGCTTCGTTGATTTGTGTGATATGCAAAAGAAGAAAGATGTGGATAATGATATTGTTAAATTGAAGCTATTTCTTTTTTCGCTTAGAGATCATGCTAAAGCTTGGTTTTCATCTTTGCCTAAAAATAGTATTGATTCGTGGAATAAGTGCAAAGATGCTTTTATCTCTAAGTATTTTCCTCCCGCTAAGATCATCTCTCTTAGAAACGATATTATGAATTTTAAGCAACTTGATCATGAACATGTTGCACATGCTTGGGAGAGGATGAAATTAATGATACGTAATTGCCCTACTCATGGTTTGAATTTGTGGATGATTATACAAAATTTTTATGCCGGATTGATTTTTGCTTCTAGAAATCTTTTAGATTTGGCCGCGGGAGGCACTTTTATGGAAATCACTTTAGGAGAAGCTACTAAACTCCTAGATAATATTATGGTTAATTATTCTCAATGGCACACTGAAAGATCTACTAATAAGAAAGTACATACGATAGAAGAAATTAATGTTTTGAGTGGAAAGATGGATGAACTTATGAAATTATTTGCTAATAAAAGTGTTTCTTCTGATCCTAATGATATGCCTTTGTCTACTTTGATTGAGAATAATAATGAATCTATGGATGTGAATTTTGTTGGTAGGAACAATTTTGGTAACAACGCGTATAGAGGAAACTTTAATCCTAGGCCTTATCCTAGTAATTCCTCTAATAATTATGGTAATTCCTACAACAATTCTTATGGAAATTATAATAAGATGCCCTCTGATTTTGAATCTAATATTAAATAATTTATTACTTCACAAAATAATTTCAATGCTTTGATTGAAGAAAAATTGCTTAAGATTGATGAGTTGGCTAGGAACGTTGATAGAATTTCTCTTGATGTTGATTCTTTGAAACTTAGATCTATTCCACCTAAGCATGATATCAATGAGTCTCTCAAAGCCATGAGAATTTCCATTGATGAGTGCAAAGAAAGAACCGCTAGGATTCGTGCTAAGAAAGATTCATTTATAAGAGCGTGTTCTTCTAGTTTCCATGATAATAAAGATGAAGATCTAAAAGTTATTGATGTGTCCCCTATTAAATCTTTGTTTTGAAATATGAATCTTGATAATGATGGGACTGAATATGATCCACCTTTACCTAGAAGGTGTTCCAAGAATTCGGAGTTTTTAGATCTTGATGCTAAAATTGATAAAAGTGGGATTGAAGAGATCAAAACTTTAAATATTGATGAACCCACTATTTTGGATTTCAGGGAATTTAATTATGACAATTGATCTTTGATAGATTGTATTTCCTTGTTGCAATCCGTGCTAAATTCTCCTCATGCTTATTGCCAACATAAAGCTTTTACCAAACATATCGTTGATGCTTTGATGCAATCTTATGAAGAAAAACTTGAATTGGAAGTTTCTATCCCTAGAAAACTTTATGATGAGTGGGAACCTACTATTAAAATTAAAATTAAATATCATAAATGCTATGCTTTGTGTGATTTGGGTGCTAGTGTTTCCACGATTCCATAGACTTTGTGTGATTTGTTAGGTTTCCGTGATTTTGATGATTGCTCTTTAAACATGCACCTTGCGGATTCCACTGTTAAGAAACCTATGGGAAGAATTAATAATGTTCTTATTGTTGCAAATAGGAATTATGTGCCCTTAGATTTTATCGTTCTTGATATAGATTGCAATCCTTCATGTCCTATTATTCTTGGTAGACCTTTCCTTAGAACGATTGGTGCAATTATTGATATGAAGGAAGGGAATATTATATTCCAATTTCCGTTAAGGAAAGGCACAGAACTCTTTCCTAGAAAGAAAATTAAATTACCTTATGAATCTATTATGAAAGCCACTTATGGATTGCCTACCAAAGATGGCAATACCTAGATCTATTCTTGCTTTTTATGCCTAGCGAGGGGCGTTAAACGATAGCGCTTGTTGGGAGGCAACCCAATTTTATTTTTATTCCTTGATTTTTGCTCCTATTTAGTAATAAATAATTTATCTATCCTCTGTTTTGGTTGTGTTTTTTGTGTTTAATTAGTGTTTGTACCAAGTAGAACCGTTGGGAAGACTTGGGGAAAGTCTTGTTGAACTTGCTGTAAAAAACAGAAACTTTAGCGCTCACGAGAACTGCTGTCATTTTTATTTGGAAAGTGCTATTTAGTTAATTATTTTTGAAGATGATTAATAGATAAATTCCTCACGTCCAGAAATTTATTTTAGAATTTTTGGGGTTCCAGATCTTGCGCTAGATACAGATTACTACAGACTGTTCTGTTTTGACAGATTCTGTTTTTCGTGCGGTGTTTGCTTATTTTGATGAATCTATGGCTAGTAAAATAGTTTATAAACCATAGAGAAGTTGGAATACAGTAGGTATAACACCAATATAAATAAAGAATGAGTTCATTACAGTACCTTGAAGTGGTCTTTTATTTTCTTTCGCTAACGGAGCTCACGAGATTTTCTACTTCAAGTTTTGTGTTGTGAAGTTTTCAAGTTTTGAGTAAAGATTTGATGGATTATGGAACAAGGAGTGGCAAGAGCCTAAGCTTGGGGATGCCCATGGCACCCCCAAGATAATCTAAGGACACCTAAAATCCAAAGCTTGGGGATGCCCCGGAAGGCATCCCCTCTTTCGTCTACTTCTATCGGTAACTTTACTTGGAGCTATATTTTTATTCGCCACATGATATGTGTTTTACTTGGAGCGTCTTGTATTATTTGAGTCTTTGTTTGTTAGTTTACCACAATCATCCTTGCTGTACACACCTTTTGAGAAAGCCATACATGATTTGGAATTTGTTAGAATACTCTATGTGCTTCGCTTATATCTTTTGAGTTATATAGTTTTGCTCTAGTGCTTCACTTATACCTTTTAGAGCACGGTGGTGGATTTGTTTTATAGAAACTATTGATCTCTCAGGCTTCACTTAGATTATTTTGAGAGTCTTAAATAGCATGGCAATTTGCTTAAATAATCCTATATGCTAGGTATACAATATTAATAATAAAATTCTCTTAAGAGTGTGTTGAATACTATGAGAAGTTTGATGCTTGATAATTGTTTTGAGATATGGAGGTAGTGATAGTAAAGTTGTGCTAGTTGAGTAGTTGTGAATTTGAGAAATACTTGTGTTAAAGTTTGTGATTCCCGTAGCATGCACGTATGGTGAACCGTTATGTGATGAAGTCGGATCATGATTTATTTATTGATTGTCTTCCTTATGAGTGGCGGTCGGGGACGAGCGATGGTCTTTTCCTACCAATCTATCCCCCTAGGAGCACGCGTGTAATACTTTGCTTTGATAACTTGTAGATTTTTGCAATAAGTATATGAGTTCTTTATGACTAATGTTGAGTCCATGGATTATACGCACTCTCACCCTTCCATCATTGCTAGCCTCTCTAATACCGCACACCTTTCGCCGGTATCATATACCTTCCTCAAAACAGCCACCATACCTATCTATCATGGCATTTCCATAGCCATTCCAAGATATATTGCCATGCAACTTTCCACTGTTCCGTTTATTATGACACGCTCCATCATTGTCATATTGCTTTGCATGATTATGTAGTTGACATCGTATTTGTGGCAAAGCCACCGTTCATAATTCTTTCATACATGTCACTCATGAGTCATTGCATATCCCGGTACACCGCCGGAGGCATTCATATAGAGTCATATCTTGTTCTAAGTATCGAGTTGTAATTCATGAGTTGTAAGAAAATAAAAGTGTGATGATCATCATTATTAGAGCATTGTCCCAGTGAGGAAAGGATGATGGAGACTATGATTCCCCCACAAGTCGGGATGAGACTCCGGGCGAAAATAATAATAAAAAAAAGGCCATAAAAAAGAGAAAAGGCCCAAATAAAAAAATGAGAGAAAAAGAGAGAAGGGACAATGCTACTATCCTTTTACCACACTTGTGATTCAAAGTAGCACCATGATCTTCATGATAGAGAGTCTCCTTTGTTATCACTCTCATATACTAGTGGGAAATTTTCATTATAGAACTTGGCTTGTATATTCCAATGATGGGCTTCCTCAAAATGCCCTAGGTCTTCGTGAGCAAGCAAGTTGGATGCACACCCACTTAGTTTCTTTTTGAGCTTTCATATACTTATAGCTCTAGTGCATCCATTGCATGGCAATCCCTACTCACTCACATTGATATCTATTGATGGGCATCTCCATAGCCCGTTGATACGCTGATACGTCTCTGTCGTATCTACTTTTCCAAACACTTTTGCCCTTGTTTTGGACTCTAACTTGCATGATTTTAATGGAACTAACCCGGACTGACGCTGTTTTCAGTAGAATTACCATGGTGTTATTTATGTGCAGAAACAAAAGTTCTCGGAATGACCTGAAACTTCACGGAACATCTTTTCGGAAATAATAAAAAATCCCTGCAAAAGATGAAGACCAGGGGGCCAACCACCTGTCCATGAGGGTGGGGGCGTGCCTGCCCCCTACCTCGTGGGCCCCCTGGAGCTCCTCCGACCTCAACTCCAACTCTATATATTTGGTTTCGAAGAGAAAAAAATAAAGAAGAAGGATTGATCGCGTTTTACGATACGGAGCCGCCGCCAAGCCCTAAAACCTCTCGGGAGGGCTGATCTAGAGTCCGTTCAGGGCTCCGGAGAGGGGAATCCGTCGCCATCGTCATCATCAACCTTCCTCCATCACCAATTTCATGATGCTCACCGCCATGCGTGAGTAATTCCATCGTAGGCTTGCTGGACGGTGATGGGTTGGATGAGATGTATCATGTAATCGAGTTAGTTTTGTTAGGGTTTGATCCCTAGTATCCACTATGTTCTGAGATTGATGTTGCTATGACTTTGCTATGCTTAATGCTTGAAACTACACTACAAAAAAATACACTTCCGTGATGATACGTGTTTGTCATAGTAGGTCGCTTTTTTTGTCATGCATGTACATCCATGACAAATTTATGACAGAATCAAGATAGTCATACATGTGCTATCGTAGAAGTGTTCCATGACATTACCAAAATTATCATCACGGAAGTGTCCACTTCCATGATGATAAATCGCGCTTCACAGAAGTGCTTTTGTCAAGGGTGACCGACACGTGGCATCCACCGTAACGGAACGCCGTTAAGCTATCGGGTTGGGTTTTGGATCCGATAACCCGTTAACAACCCTGACCAATGGGGATTTTCCACGTGTAAAATCATCATTGGCTGGAGGAAACACGTGTCGGCTCATCGTTGGGACATATGTCAACCACTCATTGGACGGAAGGCGCCTATGATACGTCGACACGTGGCACGGCCCAACAGAGGCCCATTCCTGTGAAAAGGCCGGCCCGTTTGACTTGGTCAAAAGGTGGCGGGCCGGCCCATGGAAAGCCTATTAACGGCCTGTTCGCATATAGCCCATTTACAACCCGCTAACCCAAGGCCCGTTACGCCCTATCCGAATTAGGCCCAGTAGCGTCATCTAGGCCATCCAATATGATTCCAGCCCGTTTTCACTTCTGGCCCATGTATGGCCCATGACGTCTTTCAGCCCATATGAGGCCCCATGTAACTCTTGGCCTATTAACGGCCCGTGGTGAAACTGGTCCGTAATGAACAGTGTATCACTTTACACCCATTAACAGCCCGTGGTGAAATTGGCCCGTAATGAACACTGTATCACTTTATACCCATTAACGGCCCATTATTCCGTTGGGCCGTTTCCAGCCCATGTTATCTTTCAGCCTTCTCAGAGCCCATTTATTCTTGGGCTCATTTCCAGCATTCGTTTACTTACGGCCCGTTACTGTCATTTTCTGCTTGTGGGCCAAATTCAGCCCGTGGTTACAGCCGGCCCGTTTATGGTCCGTTAATACGTTGGGCCGTTTTCATAGCGTCATCAAATATGGTCTATTAACGATGGCCCCTTACGGTCGGCCCATGAACGGACGATTCCAACTCTAGCCCGTTTACGGCCATAATGCGGCCTGTTATTGGCCCATGTTTGACCAATCGATCATACGGCCCGTATAAGGCCCATTGATGATACGGCCCGTAGAAAGCCCATTGTTTCTACGGCCCGTAGAAGGCCTACTGTTTCTACGGCCCGTAGAAGGCCCACTGTTTCTACGGCCCATAGGAGGCCAGTGTCACTACAGTAAATATTAGCCCATGGTTATTGTGGCCTAGTTTTAAAAAATAGGTTATTGCAGCCACTAGTTAACCGCGGAAAAAGAACTGCAATGACTACAAGCAAACAAATAAACAAGACAACAAGGAAATAAATAAGCAAGCAACTAACGCTAGGCTATCACGGCTATTACACATATTACATCCACTGGGCATCAAAGTTCGCCACCAGTGCAAATATAGGGAACAAAGCAGCATATCATATACATTGGTCGTCAAAATTGGCCACCAGTGCAAATAAACGCGGCAGCAAAACAAGATCATAACTGAAACAACTTCAGAGGAGCTCAAGAAACATTATCCTGGGTATCCACCATGCTGGCAATAAGCTTAGCAAGCTGATTAGCTTTGTCCTGTTTGGCACTAAAATCCTCCAACACTTGCTGTTGCACCAGAAAGTATGCATCTGAATGCTCCAGGGACTTCCACAGTCCTTCCGCTTCTTGTCGCAGCACAGCTGATCGATGTCTTTCAGCTTGTAGTTGAGACTCAAGAAACCGAACTGATTCAGACAGTGAGTTTGAATAGCTTGTGCAAGCGGTAGTGGCCAGTAACTCCAACACTAAACCAAGACAGGATGTGTTAGTATCCTGAACCTTATCTGCATTACTTCCTTTACTGTTGCTTAATAAGGCACTCTTCCCCAATATTCTGTCAGCATTCTAAAAGAAGAAACAAGCAGACACATAACAAGTTTAACATGTACTAGTATATGAAACTCATTTCGGTGAACCAGTTCATTAGTAAGGTGGACAGGATTAAACTACCAAGTCTTCTATTGCCAAGTACTAGTACATAATAAAAGCATCAAACAAACATATATCTATGTCCTATGGTAGCAATGGAATCTTAAATTAGAATAGTTGTTCTTCAGGTTTAGGCACTTGTTCTACATGAACAGAGTACAGTAAGACGCAAGAATATAATACTTAAAAATAGAAAATGAGCTCATAGACCTTACCACATTCTTGGTTCGGGACCAGTACAGAACAAGGCATTCCCAGTCATCGTCCAGTAAATGTGTCTCAGGAGAACGTAAGAGAATTTGATGAGTTTCTTTGCTGGTGAAGTACGTTTTCTTCAGGTAATTCCGATACTGCCACCAAGCATTCTTGAAGATAGCAGAGGTATTAGCACAGGTTACCTCATCCTAAGTTTCCAAATCGGTCCTTCTCTATAGAGAAAAATGGGAAAATTTGCTATATTATAACCATCATGGAGGTAGGATGTATGGGACGAAGCAAAGTAATTGCCATGAATAACATTACTTACACATAACTCCTGGACAAACACCTGCAACTGGCATTTTCCTTCATCTTCAGTATAATATTTCCAAGATGGGAAGATACGCACATACGATTTAACAACATCAAATGCGATAGATGCTAAACTACGACTAGCTGGTTGTGCTTCCTCCACAGGAATAGGCGTACTAACTGGTGGAGTTGGGGTTCGCCGTGATAGTACTGGCCCTATGGGCACTGGAGCTGCCTTACTAACTGCTCTTGTTTGGGAGCTCTGTGGTGGATATGGTGCTGTGTCAACAGGAACTGGGTTACTATCGGCTGGGGTTGTGGTTAGATTGGGTGAAGCTGGTTCTCTGTCCATCGTAGTAGGGGTACAATCTGCGAGAGTTTGGGTTATGTGTGGTAGGGCTGGTTCTTGTGCATGTACAACCGGGGTGCTATCTCCACCAAGAGGTAGCACTTTTTTATTTGAAGACCATGTTTTTAGTCCGCTAGATACTGGCATCACCCGCTCCAATTCAAATGGCTGATAAACAGGAAACATAGTTGAATGTACAGACATTATATGAGAGACAGATGCAATAGATAGTGTGGAAAAAAGAGGGCATGAAATAGTTGACATGTATATTGTTTAACTAAAACGGATAGCATGACATAATTTCACATATATGATGTCTATCTAAACTGGATAGCATAGCATAACATAATTCAAAGATATGATGAATAACTAAACAGGATCGCATGGCATAATTCACCTACATGTTATCTAAGTACTCAGGATCGCATCATTTAATTCACATATGTGATTTATATGCTAAACAGAGGGCATTTGATATGATGTCTGAACTAATAACATGGTGTTGAATATTGTGTATATGATGTCTAAACTATGCAATGCAAGACACCGTATGCATGATATGAGCAGTATAACCATGCCAAGTTAGAGCATACACCTCAGTGGGGGAATAGGACTGGTCATCTGTCTCTGAATCCATCTCTGAGGAGCTATCGGGACCCAACAAGAGATCTGCTTCGACAGGTTGCACTGTCTGCTCTGAAGGCCTTGTTTTCACTCTAGATTTTTCCATCTCCCACCCAAATGCCTGATTCACAGGAAGAGTAGTTTAATGTACAAACATTGTCAACAAATGGAAATGTAATGAAGAAAAGGATGGGCAAGATATCATTCAAATATATGATGCCTGGTTAAACAGGATGTCATTGCACATTTCACATATATTATGGCTGGCTAAAAGACATGATACTGCATAATTCCCATATATGATATAGAATCTAAACAGGTGGCATTACAGAACATGTCTAAACTAAGCAGATGACATATATGATGTTAAAAGTAGGCACTGCAAGGCAACATATGCATGATATGACTAACATCATCATGCCAAGGTAGAGCAAACACCTTGGGGGGTAAATAGGAGTGGTCAGCGGCGTCCGAATCCGCCTCAGAACAGATATCTTTCTCTGGATTACAATCTGGAGAGGGGTGGGTAGGGTTTGCCATTGAACCCACCATGGAGCGATGTCTGCATGACATTGTATTGCCGCGTAAAACTCTTCTCTTTTTCTCTACATGTTCAGCATGACTGTGTACAATATCTGACATGCATACGAAAAAAATATGGTGAGATTATGTAAGGAGAGCATGCAGAAATTTAGAGAGATGGTAACAACCAGTGGATCAATGTTTTTCCGTTGAACCAAAATAGCCCTAATGGATCGATGTGAATGTATAGTAATAAGTGATGCAATAAGTGTACAACCTCTTTGTCGTAGTCGTGTCGACCTCACCATCATTGGGTTGGTCGCTGAAGCAGTTGAGGCAGAGGTGGCTGTCGGAGGTGTGGAGGAAGATCTGAGGAATCTGTAGACGGCGTCCAGGGCACTGCTCTGTTGTGACGGATCGTTCTGTCAATGGAGCAGCTCCGGTGAGCCGTAAGACGTCAAGGCTGAAGCAGCACAAGACAGACATCGTCAATCTCAAGTGGGATTCTAATAGCATCTCCAATAGATGATGTAAAATGGATGTAAAATTAACATCACCAAAAACCACCTGACTACAACAGATGAGGTAAAAACTGTTGACTCTGAACTTAACTGTCGAAACTGAAATTTAATGTGGAATCTGAATGCTACTGTTGAAACTGAACGCAATGGTAGAAGAGAGGCACTTGACATGTAGTTTAGGGAGGGCCTGCAGTTCATCTTCAACCTGCACCCCCTGAGCCGCCAGCCACCACTAGCCGAACCGCCGGCCCCAGCGCCGCCTCGCCGCCCCGAAACAACTCGCCACCGCCGCCCCGGCCAGCCCTCTAGGCCCCCCGCCCCACCCTGAACCCTAAGATAGATAGTGGGGTACCTCTCCGGCGAGCCCCCGTCCCCACTGCGGGTGGTTCTTCCTTAACTCCGGCGAGCCCCCCAACCCCTGAAAATCGTCTGACCCAAAAGTCGATTCAGTCGACTGAAGTGTGGCTTAATTGGAGCAGAGCAGCAGCACGAGCGAGGGGGAGAGCAGCAGCTGCAGCTGGGCGAGCGAGCGAGAGCCGGAGCAGCAGCAGCAGATCCGGCTGGTATGGCCGCCGCCGCCGAAGGGGCCTCGCACTGGGGGAGAGCCGCCGTTGAGATGTTGCCCGCGGCGCCGGCTTCAAGGTAGCCTCTCCATGGGGGTGCGGGATGGAGCACCGTCGGCGCCGGGAGGTCGAGTTAAGGAGAAGGTGCGATGCGATGAGTGTACAACCTCTTTGGTGGCACCGAGTAGGCCTCGGCTTCGTCCGAGGAGTCGGTGAGAATGCTGCGGTTCCGGTGGAGCAGGTTAAGGCGGCGATGTGGGGATGGAGCAGCCGTGATAGACGAGGCGATCATCGGAGCAGCTCCTTGGAGGTGGAGGATGGGGCAGCTGAACCAGCGGGACAGCGAGATGGATGATGAATCCTCATCCGGGGAGGTGGACGAGGGACGTCGAGCTGTTGCGCTAGACGATGTCGTCGGGGAAGAGGCTCCGGCTGGGCAGCGGTGACATGGCGGACGGAGGAGCGTGGGGTTTCACGGCTGGAGCGGAGAGGTTATGGCGGCCTGGGATTTCGAATGGCAAAAAGGGGGCGATGGAAGGGGGTGAAGCATGACTTAGGAACACGCTTGTCCAAAATGTAGTGTGTGTTACAAAAGTACCCCCCACAGATTTGAACTAGCGGCCCTTTCGGCTCAGGGTTAGAAGGGGGATTTCGCATGTTGGGATTTGGCAGCTGGAGGGAGTTTTCGCGCGCGTTGTAATTTCGGGATAGCAAGGCGCGGGTTGTGAAGGCGCGAGTTTTGGGAGCACGATATCTGAATTTTCGGGATATAACAAGACGCGGGTTGAATTTAAATTTTAGGGACAAGCCTAACATGTAGTAATATTGTACTTGTACGTACCAAATCAATTCGCACTTCCCTCAACCAAAAAGAAAACGAAAAAAATAAAACTATTCACACCACACAAAGAGAGAGTCTTGCCCCGTTTTACTATACAAATGCTATTCAAAGCTACTCCCTCCTTCCATCTATATAGGGCCTAATGCATTTTTCGATGCTAACTTTGACCAAATATTAGAGCAATGATATATAACATGCAACTTACACAAAGCACACCATTAAATTCGTCTGTGAAAGGTTCTTTCAATGATATAATTTTCACATTGTGCATGTCATGTACTATGAATCTTGTCAATAGTCAAAGGCGGTCTTAAAAATCTCATTACGCCCTATATAGATGGAAGGAGGGAGTATGAATCCATGTTATGTCCGATTAAATTTTTTCGTGTCAGGACCCCGATTCCAAGTCACATCGATCTAGCCGGTAACACCTCATATCACTTTGTGGCCTCACGCACGGTATCCCACGGGTGTCGCCTTACCATGGCCCGGGACCGTTTGCGCCTTTTGGCTCACGTATATGATAGTGTCACTAGCATCCATATGACAGAGAACCCGGGCCGACATGGCTAGTCGTGAACCCAACGCAGCACAGTCCTATGGAGACAGGCATACATGAATCACATCGAGCATGTCGGTCATCAGCGAGTGATTCCGGGCTGTAGCACTGGGCTAACAGGACTCCGGGGAACCCGGGCTGTAGCAGGCTAGGCAGGACTCCAGATGTCACCGCGTGACATTTCCCCGAAGGGACAGACATAGGAACGACGTGAAACACATGCCGGCCAGTCAAGTGTCCTGAGCAGTAGTGCTGGGCTAGCAGGACTCCGGTGAACCGGGCTGTAGCGGACTACTATGGCTCGAGGAACACTAGACTACATTTCCCCATAAGAAAGGCTGCCAAGGATAAACAACTAGATTGTCGGATCCCACTCATACCAAGCATTTCAATCATACATACAATATGCCCGATATGAGTACACACAACATGGCATCACAACAAAACTCTACAACTCAAGTACTTTATTTAAAGGCTCTAGAGAGCCATACATAACATGTTCATACAGATACGGGTCACATGACCTGACACTCAAGTCATACAATCATACAAGCACAAGCGGAAGCAACTAGTCTAAGTACAGACACTAGAAAGAAAGAAGGCTTCTCGAAGCCTGATTATCTACATAGGGCCCTCCATGGTCAGGATCACCACCTGGGTGGCTAGTCACTCGTCGACGTCAAGGTCTATGTAGAACCCATCGGAGGGGGCGGTGTTGTCGTCTGAAACAGTAGTTAAGCAAACATGAGTACAAAGGTACTCAGCAAGTCTTACAATAGAACCTACTATACATGCTCATTCTCAAGAAGGTGGTGGGGTTATAGCAGCAAGCCAGCTTTGACTCTTGGCTAAGCTATCCTACGGAACTCCACTAGTAAAATAGTTTTCGCACACGAGTCCACTACTCACCAACACAATACTCCACCGGGGATCCTCCCTCGTCATCCTACGAGAGGGCATCCTCGGTACTCACACTTATCTTGAGTCTTTTAGTAGTATCCATTAACTTGTCTATGAACTGTATAGGCAACCAAGTAGTCCTTTACCGCGGACGCGACTATTCGAATAGTTTTATAACCTGCATGGGTGTACTTCTTCATACACGCTTTCACCACTTAGCGCTGTTTACACGACATGTACTCGGCAACCTTCAAGCGGAAGCCCAGCGAGGGTGTCGGCCACGGCCTACCTAAACACTTAAGTCTCTAGTCTAGGTTTATCACCTATCCAGGTTCCATCCGCAGGGAGTCCGGCCGAGGTTTCCACATACGGCCCCGAACGATGTGAACAGGGTCTCGAGACGCCAAACGGGCGCCCGGCATACCCTGCCACGGTGTATCTACCGCAACATAGCCCACCCCTAGGGTCAGCGCTACGCACGGCCGCCAACACATAACCTAGAAACACCAGAAACTATTTGCAACTCCTGGACAGAGTACTAGGGTGATTAAGAAGCCGAGAGGGTCCATTGGTTTCGGGCCCAATGTACGGTAGTAACTGCATCTTAAATCACACATACAGATCTCAGTTCTTATGGACGGCCTCAATGAAACAACCCACCATGTACTCCTACATGGCCTCTCATCGATACCTTTACCAAAACATGTTCGACACATCCCTCACATTACCGACATAATCATATCACTCTAGCCCATCACCCAGATGAACCAGACCTGACACAACTCTAAGCATAGCAGGCAGAGCAAGGTAGGAATCGCATACATGGCTCAATCAACTCCTACACATGCTAGTGGGTTTCATCTAGTTACTGTGGCAATGACAGGTCATGCAGAGGATAAGGATTCAACTACCGTAGCACACAGCAGTTTGAATCGTGTTGTCTTAATGCAGTAAACAAGAGCAGAAGCGAGAACATGGGTTTGTATCGGAATGATCAATGGGTTGCTTGCCTGTTGTAGAGGTAGTAGGGTACTGCCCTTCAGACGGATACTCGGGGTTATCCTCGGAGGCAGAACCTACCACGAAAATCACACCGAACATGATCAACACATGGCAATATGCAACAATATGATGCATGCTATGACATGGCAAGATGAAAGTGTCTTGGCCTAATGCAAGCTAAAACAGAAGGGGATGAACTCATTTGAATCAAAGATTCAAATATTAGCTCATTAAACATGGCCTTATTAGTGCATTACCTTATTCTGCTTAAACAGCAAGGTTAACTTGTTTTGTCATGCATGAAACCATTACAGATGGATAGATTGAATTTTTCTGATCATTTTTCATATATAAATCTTTGCATTTAGAGCTATGGTTGATTTTCTATGATTTTTAGAAGTTTTGGATATTTTCTAGAATTTCCAATATAATAATAATTCCAGTAATTGAATTAATGCGTCAGCATGACATAGGTGTGACGTCAGCGGTCAACTGGGTCGGCCAGGTCAAACCTGACTGGTGGGCCCTCTCTGTCAGTGTCACAACTAGTTAACAGAATTAGAATAACACTAATTAGCTGTCAGTGGGGCTTGGGCCCACATGTAAGTGTCTAAACTAATTAGAATTAGTTAAAACTAATCTTAAACTAATTAGCAGACCGGCCAAACCGGTCATAGACTCAGGGGGTCTACCTGGGCCCGCACAGGGGTCAAACTGAGTCAAACTCGTCGGCGGCTTGACGCCGGCGACGTCAGACGCGACAGAGGGGCTCGGGTTTGCGTTTCCGGCGACCAAAACGACGGCGGAGAGCAGCTATGTGACGCGGGGAGCGAGCCGCATCGTTGGTTGGAGGAAGTGGGGCTCGGGGAGGCCGGGAACGACGCCGGCGACGACCTTGGCGGTCGCCGGAGTTCGGGCGAGGATGAAACCGAGGCTACGGGGCACGGCGAGGCGCGGGGAGTGGTGCGTTAGGCTCCTGGGAATGCGTGGAAGACGAAGGCGTGCTCGGATTCGAGCTTACGCGCCTGTGGCCACGGCAGCGACATGGCCGGTAGAGCCGAGCTCTCGGCCTCGATGGCAGAGGGGGTTAGAGGACGCGGACGAGCGCGGGGAGTGGGGGAAACGATGGCGGAGCTCACAGCGATTGCAGGGAAGCGAACGGCGAGCTCGGGAAAGGGCTGGAGCGAGCGGGGCGGCGAGGGGGATCTCTGGTGGCCGGAGTTGAGAACGAGCTTGGTGCAGCGTCTCCGGGGCGAGCGAGCGCACGGGGCTCGGCCTACTTGATGCAGTCGACGACGGCGGAGCTTCCTAGCATGTCAGGGCAGCAAATGGACGACGGTGGCTGCGGTGAAGCTTGTCGGCGGCGACGGCTGCGCTCGGCAGGAAGAGGGGGAGAGAGGCCACGGGGAGAGTGGGAAGAAAGAGGGGGAGACGTGGGGGTCGTCGTGGCACTCGTAGACGCCTCTAGGGCGTTGGCGGAAGCAGGAGGTGGCCGGCGTGTGGCCGCGGGCGCCGGCCACGCGCTCCTCGTCCTCCTGGCGAGAGGAGGGGGACGATTGGCAAGCGCCAGTCGACTAGGCCGAGCCAGGTGGGCTGGTGGGCTGCGCTTGGTAAGTTTCTCTCTCTCTCCTTTTTCTTGTTTGTTTTCTTTTATCTATTTTTCTACAACTGTTGGGCTTTATTAAAAATACCTAGACATCTTTAAAAATCCTGAAAATAATTAGGGGCTCTGCTTAGATTATTCCCAACAGCCCACACTTATTTCCAGAATTATTTGAGCATTTAAATTATTTTATAGCATTTAAATGCCCAAATTCAAATACTTATGATTCAATTCAGAGAATCCAGAATGTCCTAGAAAAGAGTGCACCATTTTTGCCAGGGGTTTTAGCCCAATCCAGAAATGATGAACATTTTGTGAAGGGCATTTTGGATTCATTGAAAATTATTTTAGTAAACCCTAGTTCTTTCCAGGGGGTGCTGGGGTTTCTGTCTTGCCCATTTCAAATTTAAGGGAATTTAAACAAGATGCACACTCTAATGCTTGAACTAGCTAGGGTGTGACAACTCCCCCCCCCCCACTCAAAAGAATCTCGTCCCGAGATTTAGGATCCTTCGGAAAGAAGGTGGGGTACTCGAGTCGAAGACGATCCTCCCTTTCCCAAGTGGCTTCTTTCTCGGAATGGTGTGACCATTGAACCTTGAGAAACTTGATATTTTGACGTCGAGTGGTACGCTCGGCTTGATCAAGGATACGAACGGGATATTCCCGATATGAGAGGTTTTCTTGTAGATCAAGCGTTTCGTGGTCCACTCCACGGATAGGATCCGCGAAGCAACGCCTGAGTTGAGAAACGTGGAAGACATCGTGAACTCTGGAAAGATGTGAAGGTAGTTCCAATTGGTAGGCAACTTCTCCTCGTTTGGCAAGAATGCGAAAGGGTCCAATGTAACGAGGAGCCAATTTGCCTTTGATACCGAAACGATGGGTTCCCTTTAACGGAGTAACCCGAAGGTAAGCCTTCTCGCTGACTTCATAAGACATAGGCTTGTGTTTACGATCATAATGACTCTTTTGACGAGATTGGGCTATTTTCAATTTCTCACGAATAATGCGAACCTGTTCTTCTGCTTCCTGAATCATATCCGGGCCAAAGAGTTGTCTTTCCCCGGTTTCTGACCAGTTAAGAGGCGTTCGACATTTTCGTCCATAGAGAACTTCGAAAGGAGCCTTGCCCAAGCTAGCTTGATAACTATTGTTGTAAGCAAACTCCGCGAATGGAAGGCATTTCTCCCAACCCATTCCGGACGAGATGATAGAGGCTCGAAGCATGTCTTCCAGAATTTGATTGACCCGTTCTACTTGACCACTTGATTGAGGATGGAAGGCGGTGCTAAAAGAGAGACAAGTTCCCATAGCATTTTGGAAACTTTCCCAAAATCGAGAGTTGAAGAGACTCCCACGGTCTGAGTTAATTTCCAATGGAACACCATGAAGATACACTATTCGGGAGATGTATAAATCGGCTAGCTGGCTAGCGGTGATACTCTCACGAACAGGTAGAAAGTGGGCTACTTTGGAAAGTCGGTCAATCACGACGAAGATGGCATTATTCCCTCTCTTGGTCCTGGGAAACCCAGTGATGAAATCCATACTGATTTTATCCCATTTCCACTCGGGAATAGCCAAAGGTTGAAGGGTGCCAGCAGGCCGTTGATGATCTGCTTTAACACGATGACAAATGTCGCAATTAGCAATGTATTGAGCGATTTCTCTCTTCATCCTAGTCCACCAAAACCTCTGGCGTAGGTCTTGATACATTTTAGTACTACAAGGATGAATGGTGAGAGGGGATTCATGAGCTTCCTTAAGGATCAGCCGCCTCAGGTTTCGTGCCTTTGGAACCACTAGGCGATTTCCAAAGTATACGACACCTTGATCATCAATGGAGAAACAATTCGCTACTCCTTTCTTAATGTTTCTCTTAATACAGGAGATTCCCGGATCTACCTTCTGTGCCTTGATGATCTGATCAGTAAGGGTAGGTTTCGCCACCAGGGTGGATAGGAATCCTCGAGGAACAATGTGAATATTAAGCTTACGAAATTCCTCATGGAGAAGTGGTTGACTTTGTTGTAACATCAGGTTGTTACAATAGGAATTACGGCTTAGCGCATCAGCCATGACATTGGCTTTGCCCGGGGTGTAAGTTATTCCTAAGTCGTAATCCGAGATCAACTCGACCCAACGTCTTTGCCTGAGATTCAAATCTGGTTGGGTGAAGATATATTTCAAACTTTGGTGATCGGTGAAGATCTCGCAACGATTACCGAGAAGGTAATGTCGCCAAGTTTTAAGTGCATGGACTACAGCTGCAAGCTCAAGATCATGTGTGGGATAATTTTCCTCATGTGGGTGTAATTGCCGTGAAGCATAGGCAATTACCTGACGATCTTGCATGAGTATGCAACCTAGTCCTTGTCGCGAGGCGTCGCAATAGATAATAAAGTCCTTGGAGAAATCTGGTGGTACCAGTACGGGAGCAGATGTCAGGCGTCTTTTCAGTTCCTGAAAGCTGAACTCGCACTGTGGAGTCCACTCGAACTTTTTATCTTTCTTGAGGAGTTCAGTTAGAGGTTTAGCAACCTTGGAGAAATTCTCGATGAAGCGGCGGCAATAGCTCGCTAAGCCAAGGAAGCTCCGAACTTGCTTGACCGTCTCAGGTGGAGTCCAATCAAGGACGGCTTGAACTCGCTCAGGATTGACAGCAATACCCTTACCAGAGATTAAATGGCCTAGATAGGTCACTTCTGGCAACCAAAATTCACACTTGGAGAATTTGGCATAAAGGCGATGCTCTCGAAGTTTCATCAATACCAGCCTTAGATGTTCAGCATGTTCCTCTTCATTCTTGGAGTAGATGAGTATGTCATCGAGGTATACTACGACGAATTTATCCAAATACTCCATGAAGACCGAGTTCATTAACCGAGAGAAGGTAGCTGGGGCATTGGTTAAACCGAAGGACATAACGCTGTACTCGTATTGGCCATAACGAGTAACGAAGGCCATTTTGGGAATGTCCCCATTTCTGATTTTGATTTGATGGTAGCCTAACCTCAAATCCATCTTGGAAAAGAATGAGGATCCAGCGAGCTGATCATACAGATCGTTGATCCTGGGGAGCGGATACTTGTTCTTGATGGTGACCAAGTTGACAGGTCGGTAATCTACAACCATTCGATCCGTTCCATCCTTCTTCTTGACGAAGAGGACGGGGCAAGCCCAAGGAGAGGAACTAGGACGGATGAAACCCTTTTTCAAGGACTCATCGAGTTGGTTCTTAAGCTCGGCTAGTTCTAAGGGTGCCATCTTGTAGGGTCTTCTAGAAATTGGAACGGTTCCTGGAACAAGGTCTATCACAAACTCGACATCCCTATCAGGTGGAACACCTGGCAGTTCTTCTGGAAAGACATCCGGATAATCTTGGACTACCGGAACATCCACAAGGTCTGGAAGGGGGTTGGCATTTAGGGAGTAAAGCTGGCGCTTGGCCACTCGAGTTAAGACATTGACTGTCTTGCCCGATGGGTGAGTAAGTTGAACGGTTCTAGTGGCACAATCAATCTTAGCATAATGAGCTGACATCCAGTCCATACCCAAGATGATGTTTATGTCCGAGGACTTGAGAGCTATTAAGGATGCAAGGAAGACAAGTCTATCGACAAGAATTTCGTTCCCATGGATTACTCTAGAAGTTTGCCATCTAGAGCCAGGGGTTTGAATTTCCATGGTAGAGGGCATGTCACAGAATGTCGTGTTATGCAATCAAGCATAGTTCTCGGATATGAATGAATGAGATGCTCCAGTATCGAAAAGAACAGATGCCGGATGGCAGTTAACAAGGAGCGTACCAAGGATGACGTTAGGATCCTCATGAGCCTCCTCGGCTGAAACATAGTTGACATGGCCACGGGCAGTGGTGACCGGCTTGGCATAGAATGTCTTTCCCGCGGGCTTACCATGGCCAACGGACTTTCCAGTTTGATTGGGGTTGTTGTTCTGGGGACACTCTCGGCTATAGTGACCGGGCTCTCCACACTTGAAGCATGTCACCACATTGGGGCGTGGAGCAGCATTAGAAGTGGGGCCACCATAGGGCTTGGGCGGTGCAAACTGCTGGTTGGGATGATGCGCCTCAAACGATGGCCTCGGAATAAACCTGGGTGGCAGTGCCATGCTTGGGATCCACACCCGGCGCTTCTGAGCTCCAGAGCCGGATGAAGAGCCAAAATCACGTGAGTGCTTGCGTGAAGCGTCATAATCAGTCTGGCCTGTCTCAGCACTGATGGCTTTATTGACCAACTTCTGAAAGGAGGTGCACTCGTGCAGACGAAGATCGCGGCGAAGCTCAGGGCTAAGTCCCTTGCGGAACCTTGCCTGCTTCTTAGCGTTAGTAGATACCTCTTCAGGGGCATACCGTGCCAGATTCCCAAATTCACGACTATATGCATCCACAGTTAGTCTTCCTTGGGTGAAATTGCAGAACTCCTCCCTCTTGCGATCCATGAGACCTTCCGGAATGTGATGCTCATGGAAAGCCTCACTGATTCAGCCCAAGTAGTAATTTGGCCGATCGGGCGCATAGCTTCGATGTTTTCCCACCAGAGGCTAGCAGGGCCTTCGAGGTGATAGGCAGCATAAGTAACCTTGTCGGCTTCGGCTACGTTGGCAGAACGTAGCTTGTGGGTGATGCTGCGAAGCCAGTCATCCGCGTCGAGGGGTTCGACGGAATGGTTAAACTTTGGTGGGTACAGCTTGATAAAGTCATTGATTGACACCAAGTCACTTCACGGGTGGCGTGCAGTGTTCTGCTCAATCCTCTCTAGAAGGCGGTTAGTCTCACGCTTGTTTCTTTCCGCCTCCAGCATTACTTCAGCCAGAGAAGGCGGGTGAGGCAGATTTTCACCCCTAGCTGCACTGGCTTCCCCCTGCTCCGGGGCAGCAGGGTTGCAGCGGGTGTTGACCATCCTAGGAGAAAACAAGACAACGGTTTAGATAAGGATGGCTCAAACTTAGCAAGGAAGTGCAGAATGTAATGGATAACACGGAATGCAGATATGTTCATTCGTAAGTCATGGTAATATAAAACTGCCATATATATACCAACGGTCATACACATCATACATAGTTTAGTACAAGCCCATGCTACAGTACAACTATGATGAAAGACGTTACATCTCATCGGAGGCATTCCAAGCTCCTATGCATTATTTGTCTACACCTCCGGAATTGATTACACACAAAGTCATATCTCACAAGTCACGCAGGACAGTGGAGATACAACTATTACAATACTAGTGATACTACTACTAACTCAGACAGCTCCGTAGTAGTCCTCATAGAAGTCACCTCCATAACCTGGAAGTTCAACGTGATCATCCGGGAATAGACGGTCCTGAGGAGCCTGTGGACCATAGGGACTAGGATGAGGTCTTAGACCAACAAACGGTGGCCTGCGGGGACCACGGGGTGGGGTGATGCCTCCCACATCACGCCAATCCACCATGTCTGGCAGAGCAGATCTCACAGGATACAGATCCCTTGTATCCATACATCCATCTTGCACCGCAGGTGCAAACCGAGTCAATGTGGCCCAATGATCAGCACGGGTATTGAAAAGCTCCAGCCTCAAGGCCCGATTCTCTCGGTCCTTATCTTCGAGCATCTCGGCAGTGGTACGAGTTAATGAGTCCTCCTGAGTGGAGTCAGCATAGATAGCCTGAAGATACCCTTGCGCTCCCGGAAGTGAAGCTGGCATGTAACGGAAGTTGGTGTTCCGAAGCAGGCCAGTCCGGACTTGCATGATGGTCATCATGGAATAGGCAGCATCCTGCACAGCCATCTCAACAGTAACCCCGAGTCCATAGGAACAGTGAAGGGGCTCGGTAGATCCAGGATAAGAAGGAAATATCCTGACGGTGCAGAAATATTGGCTTTGATTAATGTCTCGGAATTGCTCTTCGACGGTGTATTCGGGATACCAACGGTAACTCGTCTCGATCATTACCCGGACTAACATAGCAGTATGACCGGGCACGTCGAGGAACCGGGTCAAGCGAACCACTTGGTTTTGAGCACGATTGGCCATCTGAAAGAACAACCACAATGCAAAGACATTAGAATTTCTAGGGAAAATTGGACAGCATAACAGCTGTAAATGCTCAGAAAAAGATTTGAGACATCCACAACAGTCTGCAATACCACTGAACCACATCATATCAAGGTTCTGATTCAATTAGCAACATACTAAAAGTAGTAGAAACTGAACTGGGGCTTGTAACAACAATCCTATAAGCTACTACAGATTAGTAACACGTGAACCTGATAGAAGAAGAGAGCCTAGTCCTTAACCCACGTTGAATGAGAAGAGAATGACTCAGATCAGAGGACATAAGGTAAAGGAGTAAAAGAGCCTTACGTTCCCTTCCACAATCAATTCCCCTACATATAACTAAAGCATTTCTAGACTCGACATCGACCAGTTTGGCTCAACGAACCTACAGGAAGTCCGGCTCTGATGCCAACGCTGTCAGGACCCCGATTCCAAGTCACATCGATCTAGCCGGTAACACCTCATATCACTTTGTGGCCTCACGCACGGTATCCCACGGGTGTCGCCTTACCATGGCCCGGGACCGTTTGCGCCTTTTGGCTCACGTATATGATAGTGTCGCTAGCATCCATATGACAGAGAACCCGGGCCGACATGGCTAGTCGTGAACCCAACGCAGCACAGTCCTATGGAGACAGGCATACATGAATCACATCGAGCATGTCGGTCATCAGCGAGTGATTCCAGGCTGTAGCACTGGGCTAACAGAACTCCGGGGAACCCGGGCTGTAGCAGGCTAGGCAGGACTCCGGATGTCACCGCGTGACATTTCCCCGAAGAGACAGACATAGGAACGACGTGAAACACATGCCGGCCAGTCAAGTGTCCTGAGCAGTAGTGCTGGGCTAGCAGGACTCCGGTGAACCGGGCTGTAGTGGACTACTATGGCTCGAGGAACACTAGACTACATTTCCCCATAAGAAAGGCTGCCAAGGATAAACAACTAGATTGTCGGATCCCACTCATACCAAGCATTTCAATCATACATACAATATGCCCGATATGAGTACATACAACATGGCATCACAACAAAACTCTACAACTCAAGTACTTTATTTAAAGGCTCTAGAGAGCCATACATAACATGTTCATACAGATAGGGGTCACATGACCCGACACTCAAGTCATACAATCATACAAGCACAAGCGGAAGCAACTAGTCTGAGTACAGACACTAGAAAGAAAGAAGGCTTCTCGAAGCCTGATTATCTACATAGGGCCCTCCATGGCCAGGATCACCACCTGGGTGGCTAGTCACTCGTCGACGTCAAGGTCTATGTAGAACCCATCGGAGGGGGCGGTGTTGTCGTCTGAAACAGTAATTAAGCAAACATGAGTACAAAGGTACACATCAATTCTTACAACAGAACCTACTATACATGCTCATTCTCAAGAAGGTGGTGGGGTTATAACAGCAAGCCAGCTTTGACTCTTGGCTAAGCTATCCTACGGAACTCCACTAGTAAAATAGTTTTCACACACGAGTCCACTACTCACCAACACAATACTCCACCGGGGATCCTCCCTCGTCATCCTACGAGAGGGCCATCCTCGGTACTCACACTTATCTTGAGTCTTTTAGTAGTATCCATTAACTTGTCTATGAACTGTATAGGCAACCAAGTAGTCCTTTACCGCGGACGCGGCTATTCAAATAGTTTTATACCCTGCAGGGGTGTACTTCTTCATACAGGCTTTCACCACTTATCGTCGTTTACACGACATGTACTCGGCAACCTTCAAGCGGAAGCCCAGCGAGGGTGTCGGCCACGGCCTACCTAAACACTTAAGTCTCTAGTCCAGGTTTATCGCCTATCCAGGTTCCATCCACAGGGAGTCCGGCCGAGGTTTCCACATACGGCCCCGAACGATGTGAACAGGGTCCCGAGACGCCAAACGGGCGCCCGACATACCCAGCCACGGTGTATCTACCGCAACATAGCCCACCCCTAGGGTCAGCGCTACGCACGGCCGCCAACACATAACCTACAAACACCAGAAACTATTTGCAACTCCTGGACAAAGTACTAGGGTGATTAAGAAGCCGAGAGGGTCCATTGGTTTCGGGCCCAATGTACGGTAGTAACTGCATCTTAAATCACACATACAGATCTCAGTTCTTATGGACGGCCTCAATGAAACAACCCACCATGTACTCCTACATGGCCTCTCATCGATACCTTTACCAAAACATGTTCAACACATCCCTCACATTATCGACATAATCATATCACTCTAGCCCATCACCCAGATGAACCAGACCTGACACAACTCTAAACATAGCAGGCATAGCAAGGTAGGAATCACATACATGGCTCAATCAACTCCTACACATGCTAGTGGGTTTCATCTAGTTACTGTGGCAATGACAGGTCATGCAGAGGATAAGGGTTCAACGACCATAGCAGACAGCAGTTTGAATCGTGTTGTCTTAATGCAGTAAACAAGAGCAGAAGCGAGAACATGGGTTTGTATCGGAATGATCAATGGGTTGCTTGCCTATTGTAGAGGTAGTAGGGTACTGCCCTTCAGACGGATACTCGGGGTTATCCTCGGAGGCAGAACCTACCACGAAAATCACACCGAACATGATCAACACATGGCAATATGCAACAATATGATGCATGCTATGACATGGCAAGATGAAAGTGTCTTGGCCTAATGCAAGCTAAAACAGAAGGGGATGAACTCATTTGAATCAAAGATTCAAATATTAGCTCATTAAACATGGCCTTATTAGTGCATTACCTTATTCTGCTTAAACAGCAAGGTTAACTTGTTTTGTCATGCATGAAACCATTACAGATGGATAGATTGAATTTTTCTGATCATTTTTCATATATAAATCTTTGCATTTGGAGCTATGGTTGATTTTTTTCATTTTTAGAAGTTTTGGATATTTTCTGGAATTTCCTATATAATAATAATTCCAGTAATTGAATTAATGCGTCAGCATGACATAGGTGTGACGTCAGCGGTCAACTGGGTCGGCCAGGTCAAACCTGACTGGTGGGCCCTCTCTGTCAGTGTCACAACTAGTTAACAGAATTTGATTAACTCTAATTAGCTGTCAGTGGGGCCTGGGCCCACATGTCAGTGTCTAAACTAATTAGAATTAGTTAAAACTAATCTTAAACTAATTAGAAGGCCGGCCCCACCTGTCATAGACTCAGGGGGGTCTACCTGGGCCCGCACAGGGGTCAAACTGAGTCAAACTCGCCGGCGGCTTGACGCCAGCGACGTTAGACGCGACGGAGGGGCTCGGGTTTGCGTTTCCGGTGAACAAAACGACGGTGGAGAGCAGCTACATGATGCGGGGAGCGAGCCACATCGTTTGGTGGAGGAAGTGGGGCTCGGGGAGGCCGGGAACGACGCCGGCGACGACCTTGGTGGTCGCCGGAGTTCGGGCGAGGATTAAACCGAGGCTACGGGGCACGGCGAGGCATGGGGAGTGGTGCGTTAGGCTCCTGGGAATGCGTGGAAGACGAAGGCATGCTCGGATTCGAGCTTACGCGCCTGTGGCCACGGCGGTGACATGGCCGGCGGAGCCGAGCTCTCGGCCTCGATGGCAGAGGGGGTTAGAGGACGCGGACAAGCGCGGGGAGTGGGGGAAACGATGGTAGAGCTCACAGCGGTTCCAGGGAAGCGAACGGCGAGCTCGGGGAAGGGCTGGAGCAAGCGGGGCAGCGAGGGGGATCTCCGGTGGCCGGAGTTGAGAATGAGCTCAGTGCAGCGTCTCCGGGGCGAGCGAGCGCACGGGGATCGGCCTACTTGATGCAGTCGACGACGACGGAGCTTCCTGGCATGTCGGGGCAGCAAATGGATGGCGGTGGCTGCGGTGAAGCTTGTCGGCGGCGACGGCTGCGCTCGGCAGGAAGAGGGGGAGAGAGACAGAGAGGGAGAGAGGCCACGGGGAGAGTGGGAAGAAAGAGGGGGAGACGTGGGGGTCGTCGTGTCACTCGTAGACGCCTCCAGGGCATCGGCGGAAGCAGGAGGTGGCCGGCGCGTGGCCGCGGGAGCCGGCCACGCGCTCCTTGTCCTCCTGGCGAGAGGAGGGGGACGACTGGCAAGCGCCAGTCGACTGGGCCGAGCCAGGTGGGCTGGTGGGCTGCGCCTGGTAAGTTTCTCTCTCTCCTTTTTCTTGTTTGTTTTCTTTTATCTATTTTTCTGCAACTGTTGGGCTTTATTAAAAATACCTAGACATCTTTAAAAATCCTGAAAATAATTAGGGGCTCTGCTTAGATTACTCCCAACAGCCCACAGTTATTTCCAGAATTATTTGAGCATTTAAATGCCCAAATTCAAATACTTATGATTTAATTCAGAGAATCCAGAATGTCCTAGAAAAGAGTGCACCATTTTTGCCAGGGGTTTTAGCCCAATCCAGAAATGATGAACATTTTGTGAAGGGCATTTTGGGTTCTTGAAAATAATTTTAGTAAACCCTAGTTGTTTCCAGGGGGGTGCTGGGGTTTCTGTCTTGCCCATTTCAAGTTTAAGGGAATTTAAACATGATGCACACTCTAATGCTTGAACTAGCTAGGGTGTGACATTTCGCTTGCTGTATAATGCATGTAACCTACTCATACCAACATTTTAGTGCATTCCAAATGTCTATACTACCACTGCAATTCGAACTAAATTTGAATTCGTTTCTCTATTTCAATAAGAATCTACAATCATGATTGTTGCCAACTTCAACCATCATAGTTTCCTTGCTATCAGCCAGATATAAATCAGACGGCCTATAATGCAGGATGGCAGGCACACCATCATCAACAACTCCGTTTTTTATAAGAGTAGAGATAAAACATATTAAATGTAGTATACCATGTTCATAACCACACCATGTGTATCACCGTTATATATATTCACACATCCATCAGTTTGAAACACTATGATAAATTCTTCAAATATCCGAATTCGCTTTTTATAATGAAGTATATATGATCTCTATTCGTCTTTTACACCCACACAACCCTCTTATCTTTGTAGCTAGCGCTAACTTTCTCTTGTGCATGCACACGCCCGCATCCCTCTCACCCTCCCTCAGCATTCTCTAGCTCCATCGCGCAAATTCGTCTTTTCACTTTAGGTCGTTCACCCACGGTGTGTGTAGGCCCCCCAGCTCCTTCTTTACGGCACACATCGATCGATATGCCTCTCTAGCCAGGTGTGCCTAGCACAAACACAAGCTTCCCCTCTTCTCTTGTCACCGTCCATGCCTCACTCCCACCACTCTTTTCATAGTTCTCGTACTCGCACACTCCTCCCCCTCGATATAGTATGCCTCTTGTACCACCTCCTACATGCATCCCTCTCTCTCTATCCTTCTCCTCGTGCCTCATTTGCTTCTAACACACACATGCATGTATACCGATCGATCTCCCAACATATACCTAGATCGACTTTAACTACCCCCCCCATCGATCGACGTACCTCACAAGTTATGTCTCTCCTTTATCTTACAAAGGGCGATTGATATTCCTATGTAGTTACGTCTGCTTACCACAGCCACATCGCCCCTCATCATTCGTGCATGCCTCCTGACCCGTCTCTCACATGCACGTGCACAGACAACAAGCAACCATCTCCTCTCTTATTGATATTGCGGGTGTGCCCTCCGTTTGTCTCGCAAGCCTATCCCACCATTTGTTAGAAGCAACTCCACTACCACCCCCTCCAACACTCTAGCTCTGTCTCTCTCCCAACCTTATTCATCTCCTGCACATATGCATGGATGCCGATCGATCTCCCTTAATACATGAGGCAAATTGATCTCCTTAATACATGAGGTAGGCCTCTCTCCTCCTCCACACATATACCAGCCATTGTACCTCTATAGTTAATTGGGCCTCCCTCTTCCCCCACCACACACCGATAGTCGAGCGCTGCAGGTAGGTATCCATGCCACAGAGACAAACTACACATGTTCCATCTCACGTTCCAGTAGGCCAGGCACTCTATATCTTTGACGTGGGCACACACAAATTCGATGGCACTCTTTATCGATCGCGCGCGCACACACACACACATCATCACTCTCTTCGATTCTATGGACACCTCAAGCCGATGATACCTCCACTCTCTTCTCGTGGATCGCCCCCTCTATATATATGTTATATCCAGGACTCTATTTCACACACATTGCATATGTTAAATTTTTTTATTGACCCCCCCCACAAAAAAAACTCTCAAGAACCCACACACTATATCTCTCTAGGTTTGTATCTCTCTCACACAACCCCACGTAGGTGGTGTACGTATACAAGAAGAGAATAGGTGCACCGTGCACGTACTCACGCTTAGTGCCCAGCCACACCCGCGCGGGTACACGGTGGAGCTCATTTCTCCGCAGAAGCTAATTTTTTTTTGAAACATCAAGTGGCCAGAGACTCGAAAACTTATTTGCCCATTAGTGACTTGTCAGGGCGGTGCATTTTAGTTTGTACGATAATGCTGCATCCACCTAAAGTAACGAAAGTTCTTACGTAAACTTCCTACTAATTCCCTCTTCGTAGGTGCAGCATTACTCCTAACATTTGTAATATCAGTTTGAAACTTGTAATATTGCCGTGTCCTATTCTATTCCTGCATTTTCAAAATCCTGCGAATCAAACAGGTCCTGAGTTGGTGATGATGTTGTGCCTCCCGTCTTCACCAATAGCCGTCAGATCTAGATCTGACGCATACAAACCAAGATTCTCCATTTTTGCAAAAAGATGCCCGCACTTATTCCCTATTTACAAACAACTCCTTGTCTCTCACAATCAGCCTCATCTCCTCCCCACTACATCTAGGAGTAGAAGGCCGTGGAAAAATCTGGCGCGATGGCCGCTGCCGGAGCCGTCCACCCCCAATCTTGGTGTTCCGTGCAATGCACGGGCATCTACGCATGGGAAATTATGTCGAACAGGGCTAGTTGTAAGCAGGCTAGCTCTACAGCCATGATGATAGTGACTGTAGACGGTGAGGCTGACTATGGTATGCCGAACACGGCGCCTATACTCAGGTGTCATCTCCAGCGCAGGGTCTTGTCACTTCACTGTGAGGAGCAGCACGTAATAATTTGACCAACGGATAGTACAGTGCTAGTACTCCTACTACTACATTGGTAATACTACTACTAGTACTAGTAGCACCACCGTCTGGATTTAGGAGTACTACCACGTCCATCTGGATTTTAGTATTTGACTAGCAATATCTAGTAATGCATGTCACCAAAAATGTACTACTCCATGTGTAAATAAATACATGGTGTTTTATTCCTATCGGCGAGAGAACTTAATGTTTTTTTGCTACTCCTAACTAGAGTACTAATAG
Organism: Triticum urartu; assembly: GCF_056163025.1. Lineage (NCBI taxonomy): Eukaryota > Viridiplantae > Streptophyta > Magnoliopsida > Poales > Poaceae > Triticum > Triticum urartu. The sequence continues at coordinate 618,829,134 of NC_141877.1, forward strand.
GATTACATGCAATGAACTAAACACTGCATGTCATGTTTGGTAGTCTCAAGTCATTGAAAGCATGCACGGCCCACATCTCTCATTGGTTGATATGTCACGAAATAAGAAACAAGGAGGGAGTTAATGCACCGTGCCTAAGTATTTTGGGATTATTTGGTTTTCGTAAGGTGACTTACACAACATTTTTGTTTACATGCATTAACATTTAATAGTTAAATCAAAGGTCAAAACTTGGCGCAAAATGCAAAGGGGACCAATAAACCAGTAAACATCAAACTTCTCTCCTTTGGCCCCAACTAGAGGTCCGATGAGATGACTATACTGCACCGGCACGGAGGGGGACGCGGCTTCATTGACTTACGGCAACTGCCTTTGGGTGAATGACACGTGGCCCCAGGGGGTGGCTGGCCCACCTATCATACAACCAAAGGCAGGTGTAGTAGAGGGCCGAGGAGTAGTACGAAATCCTACACACCTACGCACGCTAACCAAGGGCTGACTGATCACTCGAATCGCAAGATCAGTTGACTAGAAGCTACGCTAGACCCATGGAGGCGATGAGCGCGAGCATCAGCCGGCTGTGCCAGATGGTCCATGACACCGGCCTGAGGCCCGACACCGAGGAACGTCTCCAGGTAGTATTGCTTGAGGCCGCCAGGGCGAGGGGCCGCTTGGACGACAGCTTCGTCTCCTTGTTCGACGACGTCCTCGTCAGTTTCCTCGACAAGTTCACCGTCGTCAAGAAGCTTGTGGACGACTTTGACGTAAGCCTCCAGCCGACGCGCCCAGGCTCTGCGATGCCCACCGCCCTCAACGGCCACTATGGTAACAACCTCTTCGACACACTGGTGGCCCTGCGACTGCCCGCCGTCGCGCCGGAGAATGTCCACCTCGAGGTCGCGCTCGCCGCGCAGCGCCTGGCGCAGCAAGACACCATCGACATAATCACCCATGTCTATGCGCAAATTGTCCACAAGGACTACTACATGCAAGAGGAGGACGATAGGACGCTGGCCTTCTTGGAGCGCAGGGCAACCTTGGATGGCACTGTTCAGAAGCACGTTGAGCTCGCCGCCAACGCCGCTGCTCTCACACGTCGGTTGGTGACCCGGCGCACTAGGGCGTGAGGATGTCGTTGAACGTTGATGGATCCATATGTATTTTTATCTTTCCGTCAAATCCATGTAGTAGTATATGATACTACAGTAATTATCTTGTCAGATGGCTGAGAAAACAGGAGGGAGAAGAGATGGATGTAGCACGGACTCCAAGAAAATTGGTGTCGGATGGGACTCGTGTGGGTGGCGTGTGCCGTACTGCTAGACGTGAATGCTACTGAGTTATGGCCCATGCCACCCCCACCATATCGAGGTACATAGAAGAAATTTCCTGCAGTCCATGCTCAGCCCTCCTCTATCTCTCTTCTCAGCCAGCCAGCGGACGCGTGGAGCCCATTGTCTGTTTGCTCACATGCGGCCCCACATGTCAGTGAAAATGCAAGAGGACCCACTGAACCTGCACATCTTTCACCTCGACGTGCTGGTGATGAAAAACAAATCCAATAAAGATCTTCGGTGGCCGCTAGTGGAGTTACTCAAGAGTAGTAAGATTCTATTTACAGTTTAACCCAAGATGCACATCTCGTGGCTTCATCTACCACTCTATTTTCTTCCATGACACGACCTGGATGCAGATGTCCCACGTGTCAGCAAAAGGAGGAAGAACCCGACCAAATCTTCGGTTTTGCTATCGGATGAGATTAGTGCACTTGTTGATACTCCTACTAGAATATAGGCTAGACATGAGACTAGATGCGAGGAAGCAACGTCTACTTCTTTACACTCAAAGAAGAAAGAAGCACGCAAGATCGAGCCTCCGCAGATCAACAATGACTGCATCGAGAAGGCACTAATCCAACTTACAGGAGTAGTAAAATGTATTCTTGTGGTTCTTGTTTTCTTTGGTATTGCTTTTCTAGTCAAAATTATTGTTGGAGTTCGTGCAAAACGGAGGTCTGTTTGGGGTCGTGCATTGGACTTACAAGTGGGACCGCAGTTAAGGGAACCGACTATCGGCAAACCCCCACCTCGCCCGCCGCGCGATGGCTGAAGTTAGGCTGGTCATAGTGGGAGTAACTTAGGAAGTAACATAGCGCATTTCAAGACAAGTTTGCTTATGTGGCATATAGTTAATGAGGAGAGAAATGTTTGGAGTAACATAATATGTTACTATAACATAACGCAAACCAAAGCAAAATGAGTCTATAATGTAATAAATGCAATCATCTATGATACTACTTGTATGTTACTTTGCACTATGAAGGTAGTAACAAAGACTAGTGTCATATGCATGACACTAGTCTAAGTTACTCCCCACTATAACCAGCCTTAGAGAAACGACGAGGTTGAAGAGATTGCTCTAGCACGGACTCCAAGAAATAATATGGTGTCAGATGGATGTCGTGGTGGTGGCGTGTGCCGTACTCCTGGACGTGAATGCTTGTTCTGGCCCATGCCACCCTACTACTCCTACTACTTACTCCTACTAGTATATAGTATACTAGTATCGAGGATTCGAGGTGCTGGTTACGTACAACGAACACATTAACATATGGCTACAGTAAAAACACCCGCCCAACGCGCGAAGCAAGTGAAGCTAGTACAAATTTAGAGAAGCGACTCGAAAGCCATTCATAAATTTAGTAAGTTTATCACAGGCATATCATTTTATTACATACAACAGGTCATCAACCCACATTGACAACGAGGATACATTATAAATACTAAAGTTTTCACCACACAACAAATAACAAGCCATGAAATGAACTTCAACTCAACCATTCCGCGGCGTTGGAAACGCTTGCTTTGAACCACAACTGATTCTCTGGGACGGGCCATCTGTTGTCGATCTAGAGACCAATGCGGGACCGATCATCCAGGCTGAAGCGGCCTACTATATCAGTACGAGGGTAGGGAACCACCCAAATGTCCGAGGTATAGACACAGTTGCTTCTCATAAATGTGTCAGCAGCAGTTGGATCGCCTTTCACCATCATCGGATAGTTTTGTCCAAGGAAGAGCGAGTTTTCTCCAAGACTATCAATCCTGTGCCAGGGAGAAGGAGTTGGCGCTAGCACACTAGTATGATAGTATCCATCCCGAATACCATGCAACGGGTGTTGGAATAGGTCCGGAGAGTGCGACCATGGGAGACACCTGCTTCCTTACCAGTAACATCATCAGTGGGTTGTATACACACAAGAAGAGGTGATCCATCGGAATTAGTTGCCAGGCGCCACAGAGTATATCGGCGCTGCTCGTCCTCATGCTCGTGATCATCACCATCGTCATCTCCCCCTTGGTTATAAAAAATTTCAAGTATAGGTGGTGGGATGTTCACAGGACCTTGGAAACACAAGAAGAAGGTTAATTAGTAAAGGGAAACTTGCTAACCTGCATGCATGTGGATGAAACAATTATAATTATGGTGGAAGACAAACGTACCGAAACTACTAGGATGCCATGCAAAAACAGTGCCACGAGTGGTGGCAGCAAACACAAGGCCCTCGTATTGAATTGAATCACAGTACTCATCCGTGTACAGAAACTGATTTTTGAGCAATATCCATCGAGTCAAACCACGAAGGACGACAACAAGCTTGTCGAAGATAGCAACAACTTGATAGTTGTTGTAATTCCAAGAGCGGTTGGGAACTCGACAAATTGCTATCTTCCATACAAGATAGTCACCATGATTGTATTTGAACATGTGTACATTACTGGTGTGCTCAACCTCTAGGCAGTGTGCTAAGATTTTTGGAAGTGGAACCCGGTGACGGGTGTACACATTCACAAGTTCCACTCGCAGTTGGACCCAATGTAAACAACCCAATCTCCATTTGCGCCCGCCCAAGCCTTGCCCTCGAGCGATGGCATCTTAACATCATACGTATCATTATCAAGCGGCATCAACTGGCATAGGGCGAGGCCTCCGTCGTGCCGGCGCCAGTCATCAGGGTCACGGCAAAGAAGATAGGGGAGATCAAACCGCTCCTTGACTCTTGGGTTCTTTCTAATGATGTTATTAGTTGAGTCGAGAATGGGCTTGAACGAACCTACCATGCTAGCCGAGGTGATGACGTCGTACCAATCAATGAGTTCCTCCACCACGTCATCTTTCAGATCAGGGCAAGAATAACGGGGTCGTTTCCGGCCTGTTCCCTCCATGGAGAAGACGATCGAACAATGGCAGAAGAATGGGTGAAGGGCTGAAGGAAAATGGAGGAGGGATAGGAAGAGCGTGCGACAGCAGTTCCAAATAGAGAGGGAAAGGCGAAGAGTCGGTGGACGATTGCGAGTTTGCCACGGTTCACGAAGAGGCGCCCCGGCCTACACGTCCGTTCGGAAATACTGGGCTGTACGGGACACTCTGGCCTGTCTAGACAGCCTTTTCTTTTATGTTTACCACAGACCAGCCCAGTAGTTTTTTTTTCTTTCTGAAAATGGCTAGCCCAGTTCTTTTGTGATTTCTCAAGTAAGTCGCTTTATCAGGCCTGCTGGGCTGCAAATCTTTCAACACGAGGAGAGCTTCATTCGGCTGGCCGAGAAAATGGCCTATCAGTAATGAGAAATGGGTTGTACATTTTTAAAACACATCAAACCGGCAATTATTTCAAATATCTTTTTTTCATTTCGAGATTTTAAATTGCATTGATTTTTATGCGTGGACAATTTATTGGATTTTATATTGATATACATTTATTTTTTAAATCAGTCTGAATGTGACTCGAAATTTCAGGATTAAAAACAGTTCAGACCGCACCGACATATGCAAAATTTCATATAATTTTTTAACCGTGGCCACAATATGGGCTGTAATGCTAACATAAAGAATATGGGCTCCAAAAAACCCGTAAGAATTAGCAAATGGGCTGTAAATTATTTCAAATAATGGCAGATGGGTTGTATGCTGTTTTCCACAGATTTGAGGCTTTCCACAGATGCCTTGTATACTGTTGGATGTCCATCCAACGGCCGTCGTGCTTCTTCAATATCTGCTCTTCCTGCTCCATCCGCTCAAACAAGCGCCGGCGGGACTGCCTGCTCCCTCCTCCCCGCGGCCGGCTGTGCTGCCGCGCAGGCCTCACCACCCCACCGTACTCTCATCGCTGGCCTAGCCATCCCTCTACTCACCCACACCTTCTGTTATTCTCCGGCGACGGCAGACGAACCAGTAAACCCTCGTACAGTCGTACTCCCCTCCGCGTGGAAAACAAAAACAACGGCCGAGTCTTCCCTGCCTCCGTGTCATTCCCTTCCTAGGCCTTGCCGTCGTCCACCGCCCTGGTGCTCTCGGCGTGGCGTGGTCAGCGTTGTCAATGACCGACATGCATCTGAAGTGGACTGTACATGGAGAGGCTGACAGCTGGGTCCACGGCCGCACGCAAGGAAATGCCTCCTTATTACGCGCAAAATAATGATTTCCTCCACCTGACATATGGGACCCACCAAAACGGCCTCTGTATTTCACGAAAAAACGTTACCATCGCTGACAGCTCGGACCCACTAGCTATATCTTCGCACGCAAGGAAGTGCCTCCTTATTACGCACAAAAAAATGAATACTCCCCTTGCTAGCTGGGACCCAGTATAGTGGGCCTACTAAGTTGATGGGGACGAAGGGCTTTTTCAACTTAGTCAATACGCACGATTCTAGCTCGACTGACCGTACGATGTCCATCCAACGACCATAGTGCTTCTTCAACCTCTGGTCTTCTTGCTCCAGCCGCCCAAAGCAGCGTCGGTCGTGCCGCCTGCTCCTGCCTCCTATGGTCGGATGTGCTGCCGAGGAGGCCTCACCGCCCCCATACTACTCCCACCGCTGGCCAGGCCATCCCTCCACTCCACTCACCCACACCCCCTGTTATTCTGCAGCGACGGCAGCGCAGCCGAGCCAGTGAACCCTTGTACTCCTCTCCGCGTGGGCATCCACTGCCGCGTCTTCCCCGGCTCCGCGTCGTCCCCTTCCTACGCCTCGCCGTCGTCCACCGCCGTGGTGCTGTCGGCGCGGCGTGGTCAATGTGGTCAACGATCGAATTCCATCGGAAGAATACTGTACGTGGAGAGGATGACAGCTGGGTCCACGACAGCCGCAAGGAAGTGCCTCCTTATTACGCAGAAAATAATTATTCCTCCACCTCACAGCAGGGACCCACCGGACGCCCACCAGTATATCACGAAAAAATGTTTGCCCCTGACTGCTGGGACCCACCCGACGGGCCACCGTATTTCGCAAAAAAACATCCCCCCTGCTGTCAGCTCGGACCCACCAGAAGTGCCTCCTTATTACGCACAAAAAAATGAATACCCCCCTGCTAGCTGGGACCCACCTTAGTGGCAGGCTGACTTGTGGGCCTACTAAGTTGACGGGGACGGAGGGCTTTGTCAATTTAGTCAATATGCACGATTCTAGCTCCAGTGACCGTACGATGTCCATCCAACGGCCGTAGTGCTTCTTCAACCTCTGGTCTTCTTGCTCCAGCCGCCCAAACCAGCGCCGATCGTGCCTCGTGCTCCTGCCTCCCGTGGCCGGCTGCGATGCGGCGGAGGCCTCACCGCCCCCTACTACTCCCACCGCTAGCCAGGCCATCCCTCTACTCACCCACACCCCCTTTTATTCTGCGGCGATGGCAGCCTCACACCGCAGCGAACCAGTGAACCCTCGTACTCCTCTACGCGTGGGCATTCACTGCCGTGTCTTCCCCGTGTAACACCCCCAGTGTCATGCTACAGTAACCCATTGTGATTAAACTAATCATTTTTCCAAACAGTGCTTAATCACCTTTGTTCAATATCCCATTTGAAATTCCAGTCAATTCAAATTCAAGTGAAGTTTGAAGTCGCTCAAAAGTTGCTGGAAAAATGTTCATCATTTGTCAAAAAATCCATAACAATTATTTGTTAAGGAACACAACATCATCATCAACTCTAAATGGTCCTAATGCATTTTAACAGAGCAAAATAGCCTTTAAAATGCCCTTTTCTTTATTGTGTAAATTCAATTGAACTCCAAAAATGCCCAAACTTTTTGTGGCGGTGCTGGTTATTGCAAAGTAATTATGTGACCAAGTTTCACATTTTTGCAAAATCTTATGGAAGCTCGAAATGTTACTAAACCCCTTTTTGTAAAAAGAAAAGAGCAAAAGTAAAAGAAAACGAAGCCCCCTTCCATGTTCTCTCGGGCTCTAGCCCACCAGGGCAAACCCGGCAGGCCGGCCCACTTACCCCTTCCCCTACCTCCTGTTCATCCCCGTGCGGTGGTCGACCGAGGCACGTCCGTCGCCGCAGATGACCACGTGTCAGCCATCCGCCGCTCCCCAGCCTGGATAAGGAGCGCCCCGGCTCTCTCTCCCTCCGTCGACAAACCCTAGAGCTCCTACTCCCCTCGTTCGCCCCTCTTCCTCTCTGTCTCGTTCGCCCGTGCGCGGTCCTCGACGCGCCGCCGTCGATCCCGCGGCCACCGCCTTTCGATCGCCTCGCCGACGCGCCCTACCGCTCCGCCTCGCTCGGCTGACTCGACTACACCTCGTCATCGAGCTCGGGAATGACCCACGCTCGGGATCGACCTCACCTCTCCTTCTCGGTTGCCGGCGCCCGCCGTCGTCTCCATCCAATGCTGCTGCTCCTAAGCTCGCACGGGCCTTTCTTCGCCGCACGGTGAGCTCCTCCCTTCCTCCTTTCCTCTCCTCGCGTCGTGCTTTTTGCCGTAGCTAGCTCGCCCACAAGCCGAGCTCCGTCGTCTGCCATTGCCGTCGTAGGGCTCGCCACCGAGCTCCTCCGCTCGAGCTAGTAGCTCCGACGAGCTCCTGGAGCGCCGTAGACCCCGCCTAGTTAGTTAGTTTGGCCGCTCGCGCGCTCTAACGCTGAATCCGCTCGTGCCCGAACTCCGGCGCCTCCGGCGCTTGCCGTCGCCGTCACCGGCCTTTTCCGATCGGGCCACCACCGCAGTTCGACGCGCGCTGCTCCGCTTGTTCGAACGCACCCTAGCGTGCGAAATGGTCGCCTGTAGGCAAAATCCGACGAGGCCCGAGGTCCTCCACTGCATTTTGGCGTCGCCGGCATCGAGCCGCCGGCCACCGCCGATGTGGCTGGCCTGGGGCCACCCCAGAGCCACTGCCAGTGGGCCCCGTGGGTCCGAGTTGACTGGGTTGACCCAGTCAACTGCTGACGTGGCAGCCCCGTGTCTCTGACATGCGGGCCCCACCACCCAGTTAATTAACTAAAACGTTTAGTAAATGAAAACAAATTAGTTAACTAAATGAGACACTAACAAGGGGGGCCCACCCTCTAATTAACCCTCTGTTAGTCTAAATTAACAATGTTAAAGTCACAGAGGCTAACATGTGGGTCCCACTGGACCCACATGTCAGGTTTGACCTGGTCAGCCGTCTGTTGACCTGCTGATGTCACGGTGACATCATGCTAATGTCATATATCATTTTCTGTAAATAAAATAAATCCATAAAATAAGAAAATCTTTAGAAATTCATAGAAAATAATCCGTAACTCCGATGAAAATGTTTTCTACATGAAAGTTGCTCAGAAAAATCCAACGAATCCAAATGCGCGGTCCTTTCACCCGTCACATGCCCCTAGCATGCTGAACATGGAACCGTCCCCTCTCTTTCATCTGTCCGGCCTAACGCCGAGAATTCATCCTCGGATGTTTATCCCCTCTGTCTGCAACGTGTAGTACTACGTTAGGGCAACCCTAGCTCTGCCTATCGTCATGTTATGCCTTGTGATGCATTGTTTTCTCTGTATTTACTGTTTCTTCCCCCTCTTCTCTTCGGTAGACCCTGAGACGGATGTTGCCCCTATGATCGACTACGTCGACGATGACCCCTCCTTGCCAGAGCAACCAGGCAAGCAAACCCCCCTTGAGCATTCCGATATCGCCCATTTATTTCCCTCTCATGCTTGCATTAGAACTGCTACTGCTTTACGTGTGATCCTACTCTGATGCATAGCCTGTTGTTGTTACCTGCTTTCATACCTTACCTGCTTATCCTAAACTGCTTAGTATAGATTGGTTGGTGATCCATCAGTGACCCCACCTTGTCCCAGTTGCCTCGCTTTATGTTCGATGACTCGATCAACGTGATCGACGTCCAGGCCCCGACACCGCACATCACCCCCCTAGTTGTATGGCTCTGCAGAGTTACCATCGAGTGCCGAGGGTGGAACCTCTTACATCACTCCTGATGAGATCTCCATAGTGTAGCTATACGGTCGAGGTCATCGAGGGTGATTTCCTCCTTAACCACTTCCGTTAAGGCTCTGTCGTGCAACCCATCAAATGTGAACATCGAGGGTGGATCCTCTTACGTTCACCTTGATGACAACATCGAGTGGAAATCACCGGGGGTGATTCCTCGGGTTTTCCCTTTTGTGTTAGACACACAGTTACTATGGTTACTATGACTTTATACTGAACCATGTTACTAAAGACGGGTCGACCCTGAGGGGTACCCGCGCGAGCTTAATAGCGAGTGATGTGGAGTCGGGTTGACCTGGAAGGTGCCCGCAAGATACTGACCAGGCGTGGCCGGGCATTCTTAGCCCTTGCCGCAAGTACTCGAGATGGGGCGACGGGGTCACATCGATCGTGAGTCTCTGCTCGTTACCGCGCGTTCCTAATCCACTACGATTTGGATATTTGATCCGAGGGGCCTCTGGCCTGATAGCACTAATCATCACGTGGGCATAGTTGAAGGAAATATGCCCTAGAGACAATAATAAAGTTATTATTTATTTCCTTATTTCATGATAAATGTTTATTATTCATGCTAGAATTGTATTAACCGGAAACATAATACTTGTGTGAATACATAGACAAACTAAACGTCACTAGTATGCCTCTACTTGACTAGCTCGTTGATCGAAGATGGTTATGTTTCCTAACCATAGACACATGTTGTCATTTGATTAACGGGATCACATCATTAAGAGAATTATGTGATTGACATGAGCCATTCCATTAGCTTAGCACCCGATCGTTTAGTATGTTGCTATTGCTTTCTTCATGACTTATACATGTTCCTATGACTATGAGATTATGCAACTCCCGTTTGCCGGAGGAACACTTTGTGTGCTACCAAACGTCACAACGTAACTGGGTGATTATAAAGGTGCTCTACAGGTGTCTCCAAAGGTACATGCTGGGTTGGTGTATTTCAAGATTAGGATTTGTCACTCCGATTGTCGGAGAGGTATCTCTGGGCCCTCTCGGTAATGCACATCACTTAAGCCTTGCAAGCAATGCAACTAATGAGTTAGTTGCGAGATGATGTATTACGGGACGAGTAAAGAGACTTGCCGGTAACAAGATTGAACTAGGTATTGAGATACCGACGATCGAATCTCGGACAAGTAACATACCGATGACAAAGGGAACAACGTATGTTGTTATGCGGTCTGACCGATAAAGATCTTCATAGAATACGTAGGAGCCAATATGAGCATCCAGGTTCCACTATTGGTTATTGACCGGAGACGTGTCTCAGTCATGTCTACATTGTTCTTGAACCCGTAGGGTCCACACGCTTAAGGTTTCGATGACAGTTATATTATGAGTTTATGAGTTTTGATGTACCGAAGGAGTTCGGAGTCCCGGATGAGATCGAGGACATGACGAGGAGTCTCGAAATGGTCGAGACATAAAGATCGATATATTGGACGACTATATTCGGACATCGGAAAGGTTCCGAGTGGTTCGGGTATTTTTCGGAGTACCGGGGAGTTACAGGAATATGGGGGAAGAATTATATGGGCCTTATTGGGCTTTATGGGAGAGGAAGAGGCCAGCCGCGCCCCCCCATTGACTAGTCCGAATTGGACTAGGGGGAGGGGCGGCGCCCCCTCCTTCCTTCTCTTCCCTCTTCCCCTTCCTTGTCTCCTACTCCTACTACTTGGAAGGACTCCTAGTTGGACTAGGAAAGGGGGAATCCTACTCCCGGTGGGAGTAGGACTCCCCTAGGGCGCGCCATAGAGAGGGTCGGCCCTCCCCTCCTCCACTCCTTTATATACGGGGGCAGGGGGCACCCCATAGACACACAAGTTGATCCTCGTGATCGTTTTCTTAGCCGTGTGCGGTTCCCCCTTCCACCATATACCTCGACAATATTGTAGTGGTGCTTAGGCGAAGCCCTGCGACAGTTGAACATCAAGATCGTCACCAGGCCATCGTGCTGACGGAACTCTTCCCCGACACTTTGCTGGATCGAAGTCCGGGGATCGACATCGAGCTGAACGTGTGCTAGAACTCGGAGGTGCCGTAATTTCGGCGCTTAATCGATCGGGCCGTGAAGACGTACGACTACATCAACCGCGTTGTCATAACGCTTCCGCTGTCGGTCTACAAGGGTACGTAGATCACACTCTCCCCTCTCGTTGCTATGCATCACCATGATCTTGTGTGTGCGTAGGAAATTTTTTGAAATTACTATGTTCCCCAACAGTGGCATCCGAGCCTAGGTTTTATGTGTTGATGTTATATGCACGAGTAGAACACAAGTGAGTTGTGGGCGATATAAGTCATACTGCTTACCAGCATGTCATACTTTGGTTCGGCGGTATTGTTGGACGAAGCAGCCCGGACCGACATTACGCGTACGCTTACGCGAGACCGGTTCTCCCGACGTGCTTTGCACAAAGGTGGCTGGCGGGTGTCAGTTTCTCCAACTTTAGTTGAACCGAGTGTGGCTACACCCGGTCCTTGCGAAGGTTAAAACAGCACCAACTTGACAAACTATCGTTGTGGTTTTGATGCGTAGGTAAAATTGGTTCTTGCTTAAAAGCCCGTAGCAGCCACGTAAAACTTGCAACAACAAAGTAGAGGACGTCTAACTTGTTTTTGCAGGGCTTGTTGTGATGTGATATGGTCAAGACATGATGCTAAATTTTTATTGTATGAGATGATCATGTTTTGTAACCAAGTTATCGGCAACTGGCAGGAGCCATATGGTTGTCGCTTTATTGTATGCAATGCAATTGCGCTGTAATTCTTTACTTTATCACTAAGCGGTAGCGATAGTCGTGGAAGCATAAGATTGGCAAGACGACAACGATGCTATGATGATGATCAAGGTGTCGCGCCGGTGATGATGGTGATCACGACGGTGCTTCGAAGATGGAGATCATAAGCACAAGATGATGATGGCCATATCATATCACTTATATTGATTGCATGTGATGTTTATCTTTTATGCATCTTATCTTGCTTTGTTTGACGGTAGCATTTTAAGATGATCTCTCACTAATTATAAAGAAGTATTCTCCCTGAGTGTGCACCATTGCGAAAGTTCTTCGTGCTGAGACACCACGTGATGATCGGGTGTAATAGGCTCTACATTCAAATACAACGGGTGCAAAACAGTTGCACATGCGGAATACTCAGGTTATACTTGACGAGCCAAGCATATACAGATATGGCCTCGGAACACGAAGACTGAAAGGTCGAGCGTGAATCATATAGTAGATATGATCAACATAGTGATGTTCACCAATGAAACTACTCCATCTCATGTGATGACCGGACATGGTTTAGTTGATTTGGATCACGTGATCACTTAGATGACTAGAGAGATGTCTGTCTAAGTGGGAGTTCTTAAGTAATATGATTAATTGAACTTAAATTTATCATGAACTTAGTCCTGGTAGTATTTTGCAAATTATGTTGTAGATCAATAGCTCGCGTTGTTGCTTCCCTGTGTTTATTTTGATATGTTCCTAGAGAAAATTGTGTTGAAAGATGTTAGTAGCAATGATGCGGATTGGATCCGTGATCTGAGGTTTATTCTCATTGCTGCACAGAAGAATTATGTCCTTGATGCACCGCTAGGTGACAAACCTATTGCAGGAGCAGATGCAGACGTTATGAATGTTTGGCTAGCTCAATATGATGACTACTTGATAGTTTAGTGCACCATGCTTAATGGATTAGAATCGGGACTTCAAAGACGTTTTGAACGTCATGGACCATATGAGATGTTCCAGGAGTTGAAGTTAATATTTCAAGCAAATACCCGAGTTGAGAGATATGAAGTCTCCAACAAGTTCTATAGCTAAAAGATGGAGGAGAATCGCTCAACTAGTGAGCATGTGCTCAGATTGTCTGGGTACTACAATCGCTTGAATCAAGTGGGAGTTAATCTTCCAGATAAGATAGTGATTGACAGAATTCTCTAGTCACCATCACCAAGTTAGTAGAACTTCGTGATGAACTATAGTATGCAAGGGATGACGAAAACAACTCCCGAGTTTTTCATGATGATGAAATCGATGAAGGTAGAAATCAAGAAAGAGCATCAAGTGTTGATGGTTGACAAGATCACTAGTTTCAAGAAAAGGGCAAAGGGAAAAAGGGGAACTTCAAGAAAAACAGCAAGCAAGTTGCTGCTCAAGTGAAGAAGCCCAAGTATGGTCCCAAGCCTGAGACTAAGTGCTTCTACTGCAAAGGGACTGGTCACTGGAAGCGGAACTACCCCAAGTGATTGGCGGATAAGAAGGATGGCAAAGTGAACATAAGTATATTTGATATACATGTTATTGATGTGTACTTTACTAGTGTTTATAGCAACCCCTCAGTTTTAGATACTAGTTCAGTTGCTATTATTAGTAACTCGAAACGAGAGTTGCAGAATAAACAGAGACTAGTTAAGGGTAAAGTGACGATGTGTGTTGGAAGTGGTTCCAAGATTGATATGATCATCATCGCACTCTCCCTATACTTTCGGGATTAGTGTTGAACCTAAATAAGTGTTATTTGGTGTTTGCGTTGAGCATGAATATGATTTGATCATGTTTATTGTAATACGATTATCCATTTAAGTAAGAGAATAAATTGTTGTTCTGTTTACATGAATAAAACCTTATATGGTTACACACCCAATGAAAATGGTTCATTGGATCTCGATCGTAGTGATACACATATTCATAATATTGAAACCAAAAGATGCAAAGTTAATAATGATAGTGCAACTTATTTGTGGCACTGCCGTTTAGGTCATATTGGTGTAAAGCGCATGAAGAAACTCCATGCTGATGGGATTTTGGAATCACTTGATTATGAATCACTTGGTGCTTGCGAACCATGCCTTATGGGCAAGATGACTAAAGACTCCGTTCTCTGGAACAATGGAGCGAGCAACAGACTTTTTGGAAATCATACATACTGATGTATGTGGTCCGATGAATATTAAAGCTCGCGACAAGTATCATTATTTTCTAACCTTCACAGACGATTTAAGCAGATATGAGTATATCTACTTGATGAAACATAAGTCTGAAAAGTTCAAAGTATTTCAGAGTGAAGTAGAAAATCATCATGACAAGAAAATAAAGTTTCTACGATCTGATCGCAGAGACGAATATTTGAGTTACGAGTTTGGTCTTCAATTAAAACAATGTGGAATAGTTTCACAAACTCATGCCACCTAGAACACCACAGCATAATGGTGTGTCCGAACGTCATAACCGTAATTTATTGGATATAGTACAATCTATGATGTTTCTTGCCGATTTACCAATATCGTTTTGGGATCATGCATTAGAGACAGCTGCATTCACGTTAAAAAGGGGGCACCATCTAAGTCCGTTGAGACGACACAATCTGAACTGTGGTTTGGCAAGAAACCAAAGTTGTCGTTTCTTAAAGTTTGGGATTGTGATGCTTATATGAAAAAGTTTCATCCTGATAAGCTCAAACCCAATCGGAGAAATATGTCTTCATAGGATACCCAAAGGAGACTGTTGGGTACACCTTCTATCACAGATCCGAAGGCAAGACATTCGTTGCTAAGAATGGATCCTTTCTAGAGAAGGAGTTTCTCTTGAAAGAAGTGAGTGGGAGGAAAGTAGAACTTGATGAGGTAACTGTACCTGCTCCCTTATTGGAAAGTAGTTCATCACAGAAATCTGTTCCTGTGACTACTAGACTGATTAGTGAGGAAGCTAATGATGATGATCATGTAACTTCGGATCAAGTTACTACCGAACCTCGTAGGTAAAACCAGAGTGAGATCCGCACCATAGTGATACGGTAATCCAGTTCTGGAGGTCATGTTACTTGACCATGATGAGCCTACGAACTATGAGGAAGCGATGATGTGCCCAGATTCCGCGAAATGGCTTGAGGCCATGAAATCTGAGATGAGATCCATGTATGAGAACAAAGTATGGACTTTGGTTGACTTGCCCCATGTTCGGCAAGCCATTGAGATTAAATGGACCTTCAAGAAGAAGACGGACGCTGATAGTAGTGTTACTATCTACAAAGCTAGAATTGTCGCAAAAGGTTTTCGACAAGTTCAAGGTGTTGACTACGATGAGAGTTTCTCACTCGTATCTATGCTTAAGTCTGTCCGAATCATGTTAGCAATTGCCGCATTTTATGAAATCTGGCAAATGATAAACAAAACTGCATTCCTTAATGGATTTATTGTATATGATGCAACCAGAAAGTTTTGTCAATCCTAAAGGTGTTAACAAAATGTGCAAGCTCCAGCGATCCATCTATGGACTGGTGCAAGCATCTCAGAGTTGCAATATACGCTTTGATGAGTTGATCAAACAAAATGTGCAAGAAAGTGAGTGGGAGCACTACACCATTTCTGATAAGTAAATGTGAATGACATATTGTTGATCGGAAATAATGTAGAATTATTCTGCAAAGCATAAAGGAGTGTTTTTGAAAGAAGTTTTTCAAAGAAAGACCTCGGTGAAGCTGCTTACATATTAAGCATCAAGATCTATAGAGATAGATCAAGACGCTTGATAAGTTTTTTCAATAAGTACATACGTTGACAATATTTTGAAGTAGTTCAAAAAAATGGAATAGTCAAAGAAAGAGTTCTTGGCTGTGTTACAAGGTGTGAAATTGAGTAAGACTCAAAGCCCGACCACGGCAGAAGATAGAAAGAGAATGAAAGTCATTCCCTATGCCTCAGCCATAGGTTCTATAAAGTATGCCATGCTGTGTACCAGATCTATTGTATACCCTACACTGTGTTAAGCAAGGGAGTACAATAGTGATCTAAGA
The DNA here is from genome assembly GCF_056163025.1 of Triticum urartu. NCBI lineage: Eukaryota > Viridiplantae > Streptophyta > Magnoliopsida > Poales > Poaceae > Triticum > Triticum urartu. Next base: position 618,845,231 of record NC_141877.1, read on the forward strand.
GTAGATCACTGGACAGCGGTCAAAATTATTCTTAGTGGAATAAGGAAATATTTCTCAATTATGGAGGTGACAAAAGAGTTACGTCGATGCAAGCTTTGACACAGATCTGGATGACTCTAAGTCTCGATCTAGATACATATTGAAAGTGGGAGCAATTAGCTAGAGTAGCTCTGTACAGAGCATTGTTGACACAGATATTTGCAAAATACTTACGGATCTGAATATGACAGACCTGTTGACTAAAATTATCTCACAAGCAAAACATGATCACACCTTAGTACTCTTTGGGTGTTAATCACATAGCGATGTGAACTAGATTACCGACTCTAGTAAACCCTTTGGGTGTTGGTCACATATCGATGTGAACTATGGGTGTTAACCACATAAAGATGTGAACTATTGATGTTAGATCACATGGCGATGTGAACAAGATTATTGACTCTAGTGCAAGTGGGAGACTGAAGGAAATATGCCCTAGAGGCAATAATAAAGTTATTATTTATTTCCTTATTTCATGATAAATGTTTATTATTCATGCTAGAATTGTATTAACCGGAAACATAATACTTGTGTGAATACATAGACAAACTAAACGTCACTAGTATGCCTCTACTTGACTAGCTCGTTGATCGAAGATGGTTATGTTTCCTAACCATAGACACGTGTTGTCATTTGATTAACGGGATCACATCATTAGGAGAATGATGTGATTGACATGAGCCATTCCATTAGCTTAGCACCCGATCGTTTAGTATGTTGCTATTGCTTTCTTCATGACTTATACATGTTCCTATGACTATGAGATTATGCAACTCCCGTTTGCCGGAGGAACACTTTGTGTGCTACCAAATGTCACAACGTAACTGGGTGATTATAAAGGTGCTCTACAGGTGTCTCCAAAGGTACATGCTGGGTTGGTGTATTTCAAGATTAGGATTTGTCACTCCGATTTTCGGAGAGGTATCTCTGGGCCCTCTCGGTAATGCACATCACTTAAGCCTTGCAAGCAATGCAACTAATGAGTTAGTTGTGAGATGATGTATTACGGGACGAGTAAAGAGACTTGCCGGTAACAAGATTGAACTAGGTATTGAGATACCGACGATCAAATCTCGGACAAGTAACATACCGATGACAAAGGGAACAACGTATATTGTTATGCGGTCTGACCGATAAAGATCTTCATAGAATATGTAGGAGCCAATATGAGTATCCAGGTTCCGCTATTGGTTATTGACCGGAGACGTGTCTCAGTCATGTCTACATTGTTCTTGAACCCGTAGGGTCCGCACGCTTAAGGTTTCGATGACAGTTATATTATGAGTTTATGAGTTTTGATGTACCGAAGGAGTTCGGAGTCCCGGATGAGATCGAGGACATGACGAGGAGTCTCGAAATGGTCGAGACGTAAAGATCGATATATTGGACGACTATATTCGGACATCGGAAAGGTTCCGAGTGGTTCGGGTATTTTTCGGAGTACCGGGGAGTTACGGGAATATGGGGGAAGAATTATATGGGCCTTATTGGGCTTTATGGGAGAGGAAGAGGCCGGCCACCCCCCCCCCCCATTGACTAGTCCGAATTGGACTAGGGGGAGGGGCGGCGCCCCCTCCTTCCTTCTCTTCCCTCTTCCCCTTCCTTGTCTCCTACTCCTACTACTTGGAAGGACTCCTAGTTGGACTAGGAAAGGGGGAATCCTACTCCCGGTGGGAGTAGGACTCCCCTAGGGCGCGCCATAGAGAGGGTCGGCCCTCCCCTCCTCCACTCCTTTATATACGGGGGCAGGGGGCACCCCATAGACACACAAGTTGATCCTCGTGATCGTTTTCTTAGCCGTGTGCGGTTCCCCCTTCCACCATATACCTCGATAATATTGTAGTGGTGCTTAGGCGAAGCCCTGCGACAGTTGAACATCAAGATCGTCACCATGCCATCGTGCTGATGGAACTCTTCCCCGACACTTTGCTGGATCGGAGTCCGGGGATCGACATCGAGCTGAACGTGTGCTAGAACTCGGAGGTGCCGTAGTTTCGGTGCTTGGTCGATCGGGCCGTGAAGACGTACGACTACATCAACCGCGTTGTCATAACGCTTCCGCTGTCGGTCTACAAGGGTACGTAGATCACACTCTCCCCTCTCGTTGCTATGCATCACCATGATCTTGTGTGCGTAGGAAATTTTTTGAAATTACTACATTCCCCAACAATAGTATGGGCATTCTGCGTCGTATACATCAGTCGAAGCTTAATAGACGTCAATGACTGAGCGGCGCTCGCCGGGTTGGACTGCGTAAGTGCCTGCCTTGTTGAAGGAGGTAGCTAGGTCTGCTCACCGGCCGCCCACACAACGTGCAGGAGTTCCCGGGGAGATGGCCCATGACCCCTGGGGGCATAGGTTTAGTCCGGCATGCTGGCCTCTCTATTAAGCCTAGGTCGGGTTGTGGCGTATTGTTTGGCCGAGGCCGGGCATGACCCAGGAAAGTGTGTCCGGCCGGACTTAATCGAGCGTGGTGGGTAAGTTGGTGCACCCCTGCAGGGAAGAAAACAACTATCGATAGCCTGTCCTATGGTAACGGACACTTGGAGTTGTATCCCGATCGATACAACTAGAACTGGATACTTGTGATGAGAAATGGATTGTGATGAGACTTGGATATGAGATGATAACTGGATAGTATGGCTCTGGGATTGCTTTCTCCCAGGGAGTCGAGAAAGGATCTCTGGCCAAGGTTGATAACACTTCTACTACTTTACTTTATGCTACTCTACTCCCTCCTGTTGCTGCAAGATGGTGGTTTCCAGAAGATGCAAGTCTTCGACAGGCTAGGCTTTCCCCTTCCCTTCTGGCATTCTGCAGTTTAGTCCACAGATACAACCCATTCCTTTGATACAGATGCATACTTAGTTTAGATCTGATGTAAGTCTTGCGAGTACTTTGGATGAGTACTCACGGCTGCTTTGTTACCTCTTTTCCCCCATACCAGATTGTTGCGACCAGATGACGGATCCCAGGAGCCAGACGACACCACTGATGACTACTGCTACCTCGAGGGTGCCTACTACTACGTGGAGACCGCCGACGACCAGGAGTAGTTAGGAGGCTCCCAGGCAGGAGGCCTTGCCTTTTCGATCGTTGTTACTTTTGTGCTAGCCTTCTTAAGGCAAACTTGTCTAACTTATGTCTGTACTCAGATATTGTTGCTTCCGCTGACTCTTGTGTATTCGAGCTTATGTATTCCAGCCCTCGAGGCCCCTGGCTTGTAATATAAAGCTTGTATTATTATAATTTGAGTCTAGAGTTGTGTTGTGATATCTTCCCGTGAGTCCTTGATCTTGATCGTACACATTTGCGTGTATGATTAGTGTACGGTCAAATCGAGGGGCGTCACACCCGGCTCCGCATCGTCCCCTTCCTGGCCTCGCCATCGTCCACCGCCCTGGTGCTCTCGGCGCGGCGTGGTCAACGTGGTTAAGGAACGGCTTCCATCGGACATGGACTGTACGTGGAGAGGCTGACAGCTGGGTCCACGGCCGCAGCAAGGAAGTGCCTCCTTATTATGTGCAAAATAATTATTCCTCCACCTGACAGCGGGGACCCACCGGACGGGCCACCAGTATTTTGCGAAAAAAAAAATTCCCCCTGACTGCTGGGACCCACCGGACGGGCCACCGTATTTCGCGAAAAAACGTCCCCCGCTGTCAGCTCGGACCCACCGGAAGTGCCTCCTTATTACGCACAAAAAATGAATACTCCCCCGGCTAGTTGGGACCCACCTTGCTGGGAGGCTGACTTGTGGGCCTACTAAGTTGACGGGGACGAAGGGCTTTGTCAACTTAGTCAATATGAACGATTCTAGCTCCAGTGATCGTACGATGTCCATCCAACGGCTGTAGTGCTTCTTCAACCTCTGGTCTTCTTGCTCCAGCCACCCAAAGCAGCGCCGGTCGTGCCGCATGCTCCTGCCTCCCGTGGCTGGCTGTGCTACCGCAGAGGCCTCACTGCCCCCTACTATTCCCACCGCTGGCCAGGCCCTGCGGCGACGGCAGCCTCACACCGCAGCCGAACCAGTGAACCCTCGTAGTCCTCTCCGTGCGGGCTTCCACCACCGCGTCGTCCCCTTCCTAGGCCTCGCCGTCGTCCACCGCCGTGGTGCTCTCCGTGCGGCGTGGTCAACGTGGTCAAGGAACGACTTCCATCGGAAGAGTACTGTACGTGGAGAGGCTGACAGCTGGGTCCATGGCCACAGCCCAGTTTTTTTGTGATTTGCCTAGTAAGTCGCTTTGTCAGGCCTGTTGGGCTGCAAATCTTTCAAGACGAGGAGAGCTTTCATTCGGCTGGCCGAGAAAATGGCCCGTCAGTAATAAGAAATGGGTTGTACATTTTTAAAACACATCAAACTGGCAATTAGTTTCAAATATTTTTTTTTTCATTTCAAGATTTTAAATTACATTAATTTTTATGCATGGAGAATTTGTTGGATTTTATATTGATATACATTTATTTTTAAAATCAGTTTGAATGTGAGTCGAAATTTCTGGATTAAAAACCAGTTCGAACCGCACCAATATATGCAAAATTTCGTATAATTTTTTAACCGTTGCCACAATATGGGATGTAATGCTAACAAAAATAATATGGGCTCCAAAAAAACCTTAAGAATTAGCAAATGGGCTGTAAATTATTAAAAATAATGGCAGATGGGTTGTATGCTGTTTTCCACAGATTTGAGGCTTTCCTAAAAAAAGGTTGACGCACAAGCACTGACTGTTGGATGTCCATCCAACGGCCGTCGTGCTTCTTCAATCTCTACTCTTCCTCCAGCCGCTCAAACAAGCGCCGGTGGGACTGCCTGCTCCCTCCTCCTCGCGGCCGGCTATGCTGCCGCGCAGGCCTCACCGCCCGGCCGTACTCCCATCGCTGGCCTAGTCATCCCTCTACTCACCCACACCTGCGGTTATTCTCCGGCGATGGTAGACGAACCAGTAAACCCTCATACAGTCGTACTCCCCTCCGCGTGGGAAACAACTACCGAGTCTTCCCTGCCTCCATGTCGTCCCCTTCCTAGGCCTCGCCGTCGTCCACCGCCCTGGTGCTCTCGGCGCGGCGTGGTCAACGTGGTCAAGGAACGACTTCCATCGGACGTGGACTGTACGTGGAGAGGCTGACAGCCGGGTCCACGGCCGCAGCAAGGAAGTGCCTCCTTATTACGCAGAAAATAATGATTTCTCCACCTGTCAGTTGGGACCCACCGGACGGGCCACTGTATTGCGCGGAAAAAACATTTCCCCCTGACTGCTGGGACCCACCACCTACATCTTCGCACGCAAGGAAGTGCGTCCGGGCAAAAAAATGATTCGCCCCCTGACTGCTTGGACCCACCAGCTACAACTTCGCAGGCAAGGAAGTGCCTGACAGTCGGGACCCACCTGGTCAAAGCGTATGTAGCGTTGTCATTCTTGTCGCGAACATGTACGTACATACTGGTCGATGTAGAGGCGCGCATGTGTCGTAGTAGAGGCGCGCACGTAGCATGTACGCGTACGTATAGCGGCCAGGGTGCAAGAAAGAAAATACAGCCACGTATGTGTACATACGGGCGGGGTCTCGAACGCCTAGTCGCGCATACGTACGGCGAGGGCTCGTGTACATGGCTGGGTTGGAACGGAGAAACAGCGTCGTCGTCGTGTTCATGGGGAGGCAATGGAATGCGTCGTCTTCATGGGGAGGCAACGGAATGCGTCGTGTTCATGGGGAGGCAATGGAATGCGTCGTGTTCATCGGGAGGCAACGGAACGCGTGGGAGCCAACCGGCTGGGTCGGAACGGAATGTGTGGTCGTGTTCATCGGGAGGGCTTGGACGGAACAGCCGATGGAAACGAGGCCTGGCGTACCACACAACGGAGGAAACGGACCTCCTACATTCGGAACGGGGTCCTGTTGATCGGGAGGGGTCTGGCGTACCGCAAAACGGAGGAAACAAACCTCCTACGATCGAAACGGGGGTCCTGTTGATCGGGAGGGGTGTGGCGTACCGCAAAACGGACGAAACAGACTTGTGTTGGAGCGCTACGGTCGAAACGGGGGTCCTGTTCATCGGGAGGGGTGTGGCGTACCGCAAAACGGGACTCCACGGGATACTGTTCATCTCCACCGTCGACCCCCTCCAGCCTCCATGAGCTACTGTTCATCCACCGTCGACCTCCTCCAGCCTCCACCTGCGACTGTTCATCCACGGGCTCCTGTTCATCCAACCTCCACCGCGCGCTACTCCATCGGCTACTGTTCAACCAGCCCTCTCCACGGGCTCCTTTTCAACCACCCCTCCACGGGCTACTATTCATCCTGCCCTCCACCATCTACTGTTCATCCTGCCCTCCACGGGGTGGTATTGTTCATCCAGCCCTCCACGGGGTCCTGTTCATCCAGCCCCAACCGGCTTGATCGATCGGGGTCCTGTTCATCCAGAGGCAACACCACGGGGTCCTGTTCATCCACCCCCATCGGGAACTGTTCATCCAAACCCCCCCTGCAACGCTCACTGTTCATCCAGACGCAGCGTCGATCGGCTTCGGTTAGCAGCAGTAGCGAAGGAATCGCTCGATCGGGTTCAGTTAATAGCCATTGATCGATCAGTCGGGTTCAGTAATGCGTAGCCTGCAGTGCAATCGCTCGGGTTCAGTTAGAGCCCAACACCTCACTCGGGTTCAGTTAGAGCCAACGCCCCGCACACACGCGCGTACGTGTACGAGAGAAACACGCATCGCTCGGCCCCCGACCTCCGATCGTAACCGGGAACTCCCCGAAATTTTCCTCCTCCTCGCTTCTACCACGGTTTTTTCCGTCATGGACGGCCCAAAGAATGTCATGCAGCTGCGTCTCCGGCCCGCCCAGGACGAAAAGCCCATTTTCTGTCATGATTTTTTGTCATAGAAGTAGGAGCCCACCACATCTATGATGATACCGGGTTTTGTCACAATTATCGTCATAGAAGTATCATATGTATGACAGAAAAAAATTCGTTCAGCCCAAAATGTCACGGATGTGTCTTTTTTTGTAGTGCTAGGGCCCGAGTGCCATGATTTCAGATCTGAACCTATTATGTTTTCATCAATGTATGAGAGTTCTTGATCCTATCTTGCAAGTCTATAGTCACCTATTATGTGTTATGATCCGTTAACCCCGAAGTGACAATAATCGGGATACTTACCGGTGATGGCCATAGTTTGAGGAGTTCATGTATTCACTATGTGTTAATGCTTTGGTCCGGTACTCTATTAAAAGGAGGCCTTAATATCCCTTAGTTTCCGCTAGGACCCCGCTGCAACGGGAGGGTAGGACAAAATATGTCATGCAAGTTCTTTTCCATAAGCACGTATGACTATATTCGGAATACATGCCTACATTACATTGATGAATTGGAGCTAGTTCTGTGTCACCCTAGGTTATGACTGTTACATGATGAACCGCATCCGACATAATTCTCCATCACTGATCCATTGCCTACGAGCTTTCCATGTTGTTCTTCGCTTATTTACTTTTATGTTGCCATTGCTATCATCACTACAAAATACCAAAAACATTACTTTTGCTATCATTACCTTTTGCTACCATTACCACTACTATCATATTACTTTGCTACTAAATACTTTTCTGCAGATATTAAGTTTCCACGTGTGGTTGAATTGACAATTCAGCTGCTAATACTTGAGAATATTCTTTGGCTCCCCTTGTGTCCAATCAATAAATTTGGGTTGAATACTCTACTCTCGAAAACTGTTGCGATCCCCTATACTTGTGGGTTATCAAGACTATTTTCTGGCGCCGTTGCCGGGGAGCATAGCTCTATTCTTTGAGTCACTTGGGATTTATATCGGCTTATCATTATGAAGAACTTGAGAGATCCAAAAACCAAGATTTATCCCTCAACTGCGAGGGGAGGTAAGGAACTGCCATCTAGCTCTGCACTTGATTCACCTTCTATTTTGAGTAAGCTTGCGACACCTAAACCTGCTTCTGCTATTAATTCTGATGTCGCATATTATTGATGATGCCACTTCTGCTATGCATGATACTTATGATGAAACTACTTCTATGCCTGATACTACTGTGCCACTCGGTGAATTTCTTGATGAACAACTTGCTAGGGCTAGAGAGAATGAAATTATTGAAACTGATAATACTGATGAAAGTGATTATGAAGGCTCTCCTAATAAATATGAATTACCTGTTGTGCCTGAGGGCTATGTTATGGATGAAGAAACTAAAAGAGACTTTCTTTCTTGATGAACAACTTGCTAGGGTTGGAGAGAACGAAATTATTGAAACTGATTATACTAAAGATAGTGATGATGAAGACTCTCCCCCTAATACTTATGAATTGCCTGTTGTTCTTGAGGGTTATGTTCTGGATGAAGAATCTGCTAGAGCTATTCTTGCTTGTAATAATAGAAGTGATCTTAAGAAACTATTAGCTAAATGGAAGCAGCAATCTCTTAATGCTAGAATGAAACCTGACCCTGCTTTTGCTACTTCACCTATCTGTGTTACTGATAAGGATTATGAATTCTCTGTTGATCCTGATATAATTACTTTGGTTGAATCTGATCCTTTTCATGGCTATGAATCTGAAACTGTTGTGGCACATCATACTAAATTAAATGATATAGCCACCCCGTTCACTAATGATGAGAAAACTCGCTACTTTTATATCCTTAAAATACTTCCGTTCTCATTAAAGGGTGATGCTAAGATATGGTTTAATTCTCTTGATCCTGGCTGTGTGCGTAGTCCCCAGGATATGATTTATTACTTCTCTGCTAAATATTTCCCTGCTCATAAGAAACAAGCTTCTTTAAGGGATATATATAATTTTGTGCAAATTGAAGAAGAGAGTCTCCCACAAGCTTGGGGGAGGCTTCTCCAATTACTTAACGCTTTGCCTGATCATCCTCTTAAGAAAAATGAAATACTTGATATCTTTTATAATGGACTAACCGACGCTTCCAGAGATTAACTAGATAGTTGTGCTGGTTCTGTTTTCAGGGAAAGAACACCGGATGAAGCTGAAATTCATTGAATAATATGTTGACAAACGAAAATAATTGGACACTTCCTGAGCCTATTCCTAAACCAACTCCGAAGAAGAGAGGTGTTCTATTTCTCAGTCCTGAAGATATGCAAGAGGCAAAGAAATCTATGAAAGAAAAAGGTATTAAAGCTGAAGATGTTAAGAATTTACCTCCTATTGAAGAAATACATGGTCTTAATTTACCGCCTGTTGAAGAAACATATGACCTTAATCCATTACCTATTGAAGAAACTCATGGTCTTGATAACCCGACACAGGTAGTAAAGGTAAATTCTCTCTATAGATATGACAAAGCTGAAATCCCATTTACTAAGTTTGCTAGCCCATGCTTAGATGAGTTTGATAAATTTATGGCTAAGCAAGAAGACTTCAATGATTATTTTGGTAGACAATTGAAATACAATTCAAATATGCTTGAACACTTGGGTGATTATATGGCTAATGTTAAAGGTGAACTTAAACTTATTAGTAAACATGATTCTATGGTTACCACTCAAGTAGAACAAGTACTTAGAGCTCAAAATGATTTGCTTAATGAATTGAATAGTAAGAATAATGATTATGTTGTTAGAGTGGCTACTAGAACTGGTAGAATGACTCAGGAACCTTTGTATCCTGAAGGCCACCCTAAGAGAATTGAGCAAGATTCTCAGAGAAATAATATAGATGCACCTAGTCCTTCTAAAAGGAAGAAAAAGAAAAATGATAGGACTCTGCATGCTTCTAGTGAACCTATAGCTCAACCACCTGATAATCCAAATGATATTTCTATTTCTGATGCTGAAACACAATCTGGTAATGAACCTGAAACTAGTGATAATGTTAATACAAATGGTCATGATGATGCTCAACCTAGTAATGATAATGATGTAGAAATTGAACCTACTGTTGATCTTGATAACCCACAATCAAAGAATCAATGTTATGATAAGAAAGACTTTGTTGCTAGGAAACACAGAAAGGAAAGAGAGCCTTGGGTTCAGAAACCCATGCCTTTTCCTCCCAAACCATCCAAGAAAAAGGATGATGAAGATTTTGAGTGCTTTGCTGAAATTATTAGACCTATTTTTTTGCGTATGCGATTAACTGGTATGCTTAAAATGAATCCTTATGCTAAGTACATGAAAGAAATTGTCACTAATAAAAGAAAGATACCAGAAGCTGAAATTTCCACCATGCTTGCTAATTATACTTTTAAGGGTGGAATACCAAAGAAACTTGGAGATCTAGGAGTACCCAATATACCATGCTCCACTAAAAGAAACTATGTTAAAACTGATTTATGTGATCTTGGAGCCGGTGTTAGTGTTATGCCTCTCTCTTTATATCGTAGACTTGATTTGAATAAGTTGACACCTATTGAAATATCTTTGCAAATGGCTGATAAATCAACTACCATACCTGTCGGTATTTGTGAGGATGTGCCTGTTGTAGTTGCAAACATTACTATTTTAACGGACTTTGTTATTCTTGATATTCCCGAGGACGATAGTATGTCTATTATTCTTGGAAGACCCTTTTTGAATACTGCAGGGGCTGTTATTAATTGCACTAAAGGCAATGTCACTTTTCATGTTAATGGTAATGAGCATACGGTACACTTTCCGAGGAAACAACCTCAAGTTCATAGTATCAAATCTATTGGAAAAATTCCATCAATTATATTTGGAGGTTTTGAATTTCCTCTTCCTACTGTCAAGAAGAAATATGATATTCTTATTATTGAGGATGTGCATATCCCCATTGAGGTAACATAGTGTTATTCGAAATTTCTCCGGTTCCATGTTATTCCGAATGAGTTCGTTAACAAGACTTGATCAACCTTGCTAGTGGATTCCTTTTGATGATCATGAGATGGATGAAACTAGAAGGCACAACATTCTGTACCCTACTTTTAATTTTTGTTATTTATTTTAAATAAAATAAAAATAGTATTTTCTGTCTGTTATCTGAATTATCCGTGCAATATAAAAATGGGTCTTTTACATCTGTGTCCCTAACTCGAACCCACTACTCACATTTGCCCCTAATTCGAAAGCCTGCTCAAAAATGCCCCTCCGCCGTTACGTGCCCTTACATAAATGCCCTTTTGCGTCGTTACCGTCCGGTCAAAGCCGGTCAAAGGGCATTGACCGGCCCCAAAAAAATAGCAAAAAAAATCTAAAAAATCTGAAAATTTGTGAGATCAAAGATACTCAGGTTCGCAAGGTGCGTGCAATTTTTTGTGCTGTTTGGGCATTCAGGAGCTCGTGTCAAAGGAAAAACAGTAAATATGTAAGCCTGTGAACAGTAAATTCAAAAAAATAGCAAGAAAATTCAAAAAAATATGAAATTTTTTGGCATCAAAGAGGCTATGGTCTAAAAGCTGCGTGCCAATTTTTGTTGTGTTTGGACATTGGAGGGGCTTGTGGAGAAAAAAACAAAATCTGGCCCGGGAAAAAACTTGGGAAAAAATGACTATTTTGTTTTTTCTTGCGAGAGCTCCTCGCAAGTCATTTGATCACAAAAACTTGCAAGCACATTGTGCACCCAAGCCTCTTTGATGCCGAAAAATTTCATATTTTTTTGAATTTTCTTGCTATTTTATTTCAAATTTACTGTTCACTAGCGTGCATATTAACTGTTTTTCCTCGCCACGAGCTCCTGGAATGTCCAAATAGCACAAAAATTTGCACGCACCTTGCGCACATGAGTATCTTCGATCTCACAAAATTTTAGATTTTTTTAAATTTTTTTGCTATTTTTTTCAGGACGGTCAAAGTTGTTTGACCAGACGGTAACGGCGCAGAAGGGCTTTTCTGTAAGGGCACCTAACGGCGGAGGGGCAAATTTGAGCAGGCTTTCGAATTAGGGGTATATCTGATTAGGTGGTTCGAGTTAGGGACAGAAATGCAAATGGCCCTATAAAAATACCCTGAAAATAAAAGTTCTCCAAATGCCCTGAAATTTAAATATGATTTTTTCTAGAATATTTGAGAATATTTGGCACTGAGAACACAGCAGGAGGAGCTGGCACCTGGCCACGAGGGTCAGGGGCGCGCCTTACCCCCCTAGGCGCGCGCCCCTGCCTCGTGGGCCATGGTGGCCCTCCTCCACTTATCCTTGCACCCACACACTCCTTCCTCCCACAAACACGAATATCCAGCTCAAATCCGAGTCCAAGCTCATTTTGCTGCCATTTTCGATCTCCTTGCTCAAAGCACCTCTCACAAAACTGCTTGGGGAGATTGTTCCTTGGTATGTGACTCCTCTATTGGTCCAATTAGTTTTTGTTCTAGTGCTTTATTCATTGCAAATTTGTGCTGCCTAGATGACCATGTTCTTGAGTTTGCATGTCAAATTTATATGGCTCCAAGTAGTTTTGATGCATGATATAGGCTCTAGGCACTTGTATGAGTAGTTGCTACCAATATTATTGAGTTTGGCTTACTTTTATTTTGAAGTTACTAAAAAATTCAGAATTTTCCAGAGAATAATGAAGAGATTTTTGAGGGGCTCATCGAGCCGAAGCTCGAAGGAAAAGCAAAATGAAGAAGCAATGAAGCCCCAAATATAATTTGCCTCGCACCGCGGAGGTTACGCCGTGTGAATGGCCCTCCGATGAATTCTTGAGAGCAACCGGGATTTATGAGGATTTTTATGAATTGGCTAAGAATGCAGGCCTCACCGACTTGCTCCGCGACGAACGCGAACAATATCTCTTACTCACAAATACTTTTGTGCAAAACTTCTACTATTATCCTAGGGAATCACCTCCTTCAGTAGAGTTTCATTTATATGATGTGGTTAAGAAGATGTCACTTTATGATTTTTGTCGGGTTTGTTTGATCCCTTTCGAGGGCAAAATAGAGGAACCACATCGTGACGATGTGGATGGTTTTATTGATACCATCACTGTAGGGGAAACGAGGAAGGTTTCCGATGCACGAATCACTAGCATACATTTTCCTGTTTTACGCTACTTTGCAATATTTGCTAGTCGTTGCTTAATTGGTCGCGGAAACTGTGGAAACCTTAGTGTTCCTGATATTATTATTTTGTTCCATGGTTTATTCTGTGATAACTCTGTTAGTATGGGCGGTATTATTGCTAAACGGTTAAGTCTGAACCATACAAAGGGCCTCATCTTTGGAGGCATCTATGCTTCACGCCTAGCTGCACATTTTAACATACCTATTAGGCATTATGAGAAGGAAGAAAAATTGTTGCCTCGTGTTTATTTAGATTATAAGAGTATGGTAGTACATGATTTCATTATAAAGAATAGGGAAGGGGAGCTTAAATACAAATTGTTCTTTGATAAACATCATCCGGAGACTATTACCTTGCCTGCTCCTTCCTTGTTTGATTTATCTGCAGGCCAGTACCTCGTCTCGCCGGAGGATATTCACGCCTACCGGAACCCTGCATCGGCCGCAGAGCCAGAGTCGGAACCACAAGTTGATCCTCCACGACAGTCTAATCACCAGTGGGGTCCGGAGATGATTGCCAACCAGTGGCAATCAGAGTCTTCTTCTTCGCAGTATGACCCCAACTATCATTATGGATATCCGCCAGGCCAGCCGTGGCCATAGACCAGCTTAGGCCAAAGGCCTAAACTTGGGGGAGTACGTATTTCCCACCGACATTACATTTATGTTCACACATGATATGTCTCCAACGTATCTATAATTTTTGATTGCTCCATGCTATAGTATCTACTGTTTTGGACATTATTGGGCTTTATTATCCACTTTTATATTATTTTTGGGACTAACCTATTAACCGAAGGCCCATCCCAGAATTGCTGTTTTTGCCTGTTTTAGGGTTTCGAAGAAAAGGAATATCAAACGGACTCCAAACGGAATGAAACCTTCGGGAACGTGATTTTCTCATCGAATACAACTCAGGAGACTTGGACCCTGCGCCAAGACACGTGACAGGAGGCACAAGGTAGGGGGCGCGCCTACCCCCCCCCCCCCAGACGCTCCCTCCACCCTCGTGGGCCCCCTATTCCTCCACCGACGTACTTCTTCCTCCTATATATACCCACGTACCCCCAAACGATCAGATACGGAGCCAAAACCCTAATTCCACCGCCGTAACTTTCTGTATCCATGAGATCCCATCTCTGGGGCCTGTTCCGGAGCTCCGCCAGAGGGGGCATCGATCACGGAGGGCTTCTACATCAACACCATAGCCCTTCCGATGAAGTGTGAGTAGTTTACCTCAGACCTACGGGTCCATAGTTAGTAGCTAGATGGCTTCTTCTCTCTTTTTGGATCTCAATACAATGTTCTCCCCCTCTCTTGTGGAGATCTATTCGATGTAATCTTCTTTTTGCGGTGTGTTTGTTGAGACCGATGAATTGTGGGTTTATGATCAGGTCTATCTATGAATAATATTTGAATCTTCTCTGAATTCTTTTATGTATGATTGGTTATCTTTGCAAGTCTCTTCGAATTATCAGTTTGGTTTGGCCTACTAGATTGATCTTTCTTGCAATGGGAGAAGTGCTTAGCTTTGGGTTCAATCTTGCGTTGTCCTTTCCCGGTGACAGTAAGGGCAGCAAGGCACGTATTGTATTGTTGCCATCGAGGATAACAAGATGGGGTTTTCTTCATATTGCATGAGTCTATCCCTCTACATCATGTCATCTTGCTTAAAGTGTTACTCTGTTTTTAACTTAATGCTCTAGATGCATGCTGGATAGCGGTCGATGAGTGGAGTAATAGTAGTAGATGCATTCAGGAGTCGGTCTACTTGTCTCGGACGTGATGCCTATATACATGATCATACCTACATATTCTCATAACTATGCTCAATTCTGTCAATTGCTCAACAGTAATTTGTTCACCCACCGTAGAATACTTATGCTCTCAAGAGAAGCCACTAGTGAAACCTACGCCCCCCGGGTCTATCTTTATCATATCAATCTCCTACTACTTAGTTATTTACTTTGCTATTTACTTTGCCTTTATTTTACTTTGCATCTTTATCATAAAAATACCAAAAATATTATCTTTTCATATCTATCAGATCTCACTCTCGTAAGTGGCCCTATAGGGATTGACAACCCCTATTTGCGTTGGTTGCAAGGATTTATTTGTTTTGTGCAGGTGCGAGGGACTCGCGCGTAGCCTCCTACTGGATTGATACCTTGGTTCTCAAAAACTGAGAGAAATACTTACGCTACTTTGCTGCATCATCCCTTCCTCTTCGGGGAAAACCAACGCAGTGCTAAAAGAGGTAGCAAGAACACACTCATTGCTAGATGTCGGTGCTCATACTTTTTCATTGTAACATCCATGCTAGTTTATTTCCTTTTTATGCTTTCTTCTTGTGTGTTTGATAAACCTTAAGAAAAACCCAAAAAATTAGTTTTAGTTTTTAATTAGTTTACTTTCCATGCTTGTAGTAGTAATTAAAAAGAAAACCCAACAAGATTTCCTGTTCTTCTTTTGCTTGTTGGGAGATTTCCCATGTAAATAGTTTTATTTCTTTTCTTTTCTTTGGGGTCGATAGGAGAAGACCATGATTAAATTGTTGAAGTGGTTCTTATATGCATTATTGTTGATCTGGCAAAAGAGCCCATATTGCCTTGTCTTCTCGTGTTTATTGAATGCTTGCAGATTCCAGCTCAGTCCAATGCACATGCACTATTATTATTATTCACATCGTTCGGTCGTGCAAGTGAAAGGCAATTATGACGATATATGATGGACTGACTGGGATGAGAAAAGCTGGTATGAACTCGACCTCTCTTGTTTTTGTAAATATGATTAGTTCATCATTCCTAATTCAGCCTATTATGAATAAACATGTTTGCAATGACAATTAGAGATCGTAGTTTCTTGTGCCATGCTTAATTAGCTAGGAGCTTAGAAAGGTTTACCTTGCGTGCCAACATGCTATTAAAATGGTTGTGATGTGGTATGATAGGGTGGTATCCTCCTCTGATTGATTTAAGTGACTTGACTTGGCACATGTTCACGCATGTAGTTGAAAGAAAATCAACATAGCCTTCACGATCTTTATGTCATGGTGGATTATATCCTAGTCATGCTTGTATTCGGTGTTAATTAATTTTAATGCATGTTCATGACTGTTGTCGCTCTCTAGCTGGTCGCTTCCCAGTCTTTTTCTAGCCTTCACCTGTACTAAGCGGGAATACTGCTTGTGCATCCAACTCCATAAACCCCAAAGTTATTCCATATGAGTCCACCATTCCTACCTATATACGGTATCTACCCGCTGTTCCAAGTAAATTTGTATGTGCCAAACTCTAAACCTTCAAATTAATATCCTGTTTTGTATGCTCTAATAGCTCATGTATCAACTAGGGCTGTCCTTATCTTCCATGTTAGGCGGGTTATTCTCAAGAGGAGTGGACTCCGCTCCTCACTCACGAGAAAAGAGCTGGTCACTGGGATGCCCAGTCCCATGCTTTATGCAAATCAAATCAAAATAATTGCAAACACAACTCCCCGTGGGACTCTTGTTAGTTGGAAGCACTCGTTGTTTCGAGCAAGCCATGGATTGATGCTTGTTGGTGGAGGGGGAGTATAAACTTTACCATTCTGTTTGGGAACCGCCTATAATGTGTGTAGCATGGAAGATATCGCCATCTCTTGGTTGTTATGTTGACAATGAAAGTATACCGCTCAAAATATTATTCACCTCTATTTCAAAACCGAGCTCTGGCACCTCTACAAATCCCCGCTTCCCTCTGCGAAGGGCCTATCTATTTACTTTCATGTTGACTCATCATCCTCTTATTAAAAAGCACCAGTTGGAGAGCACCACTCTCATTTGCATTCATTACTGTTAGTTTACATTGAGTATGACTTGACTGGATCTCTTTTACCATGAATTACAATGTCTAGTCAGTCCTTGATCTTTAAAGGTGCTCTGCATTTATGTTTTGTGGTCTCAGAAAGGGCTACCGAGATACCATCTTGTTATATCATATTATGATTGTTTTGAGAAAGTTTTGTCATCTGAGATTTATTATTATTGCTTGCTAGTTGATTATGCCATTGATATGAGTAAACATGAGACCTATGTGTTATTGTGAATATGGTTAGTTCATAATCTTTGCTGAAAACTTGAATGCTGGCTTTACATATTTACAACAACAAGGGCAAACAGAGTTTGTAAAAGTTTTTCTTTATCACTTTCAGTTTGTCAACTGAATTGCTTGAGGACAAGCAAAGTTTAAGCTTGGGGGAGTTGATACGTCTCCGTCGTATCTAATTTTCCAAACACTTTTGCCCTTATTTTGGACTCTAACTTACATGATTTGAATGAAACTAACCCGGACTGACGCTGTTTTCAGCAGAATTGCCATGGTGTTATTTATGTGCAGAAACAAAAGTTCTCGGAATGGCCTGAAACTTCACGGAACATCTTTTCGGAAATAATAAAAAAATCCCTGCAAAAGATGAAGACTAGGGGGCACCACCTGTCCACGAGGGTGGGGGGCGCGCCTGCCCCCCTACGGCGCGCCCCCTACCTCGTGGGCCCCCTGGAGCTCCTCCGACCTCAACTCCAACTCTATATATTTGGTTTCGGAGAGAAAAATATAAAGAAGAAGGATTCATCGCATTTTATGATATGGAGCCGCCGCCAAGCCCTAAAACCTCTCAGGAGGGCTGATCTGGAGTCCATTCGGGGCTCTGGAGAGGGGAATCCGTCGCCATCGTCATCATCAACCTTCCTCCATCACCAATTTCATGATGCTCACCGCCATGCGTGAGTAATTCCATTGTAAGCTTGCTGGACGGTGATGGGTTGGATGAGATTTATCATGTAATCGACTTAGTTTTGTTAGGGTTTGATCCCTAGTATCCACTATGTTCTGAGATTGATGTTGCTATGACTTTGCTATGCTTAATGCTTGTCACTAGGCCCTGAGTGCCATGATTTCAGATCTGAACCTATTATGTTTTCATCAATATATGAGAGTTCTTGATCCTATTTTGCAAGTCTATAGTCACCTATTATGTGTTATGATCCGTTAACCCCGAAGTGACAATAATCGGGATACTTACCGGTGATGACCGTAGTTTGAGGAGTTCATGTATTCACTATGTGTTAATGCTTTGGTCCGGTACTCTATTAAAAGGAGGCCTTAATATCCCTTAGTTTTCGCTAGGACCCCGCTGCCACGGGAGGGTAGGACAAAAGATGTCATGCAAGTTCTTTTCCATAAGCATGTATGACTATATTCGGAATACATGCCTACATTACATTGATGAATTGAAGCTAATTCTGTGTCACCCTAGGTTATGACTGTTACATGATGAACCGCATCCGGCATAATTCTCCATCATTGATCCATTGCCTACGAGCTTTCCATATATTGTTCTTCGCTTATTTACTTTTTCGTTGCTATTGCTATCATCACTACAAAATACCAAAAACATTACTTTTGCTATCATTACCATTTGCTGCCGTTACCACTACTATCATATTACTTTGCTACTAAATACTTTGCTGCAGATATTAAGTTTCCAGGTGTGGTTGAATTGACAACTCAACTGCTAATACTTGAGAATGTTCTTTGGCTCCCCTTGTGTTGAATCAATAAATTTGGGTTGAATACTCTACCCTCGAAAACTGTTGCGATCCCCTATACTTGTGGGTTATCATACGCCTAGTTGATGTGAGACTATCTTCTCCCTTTTTGTCTCCCCCACAACCACCATTCTATTCCACCTAAAGTGCTATGTCCATGGCTCACGCTCATGTATTGCGTGAAGATTAAAAAGTTTTGAGAATGTCAAAAGTATGAAACAATTGCTTAGCTTGTCATCGGGGTTGTGCATGATTTAAATACTTTGTGTGGTGAAGATAGAGCATAGCCAGACTATATGATTTTGTAGGGATAACTTTCTTTGGCCATGTTATTTTGAAGAGACATAATTTCTTAGTTAGTATGCTTGAAGTTTTATTATTTTTATGTCAATATTAAACTTTTGTCTTGAATCTTTCGAATCTGAATATTCATGCCACAATTAAGAAGAATTACATTGAAATTATGCCAAGTAGCATTCCACATCAAAAATTCTGTTTTTATCATTTACCTACTCGAGGACGAGCAGGAATTAAGCTTGGGGATGCTTGATACGTCTCCAACGTATCTATAATTTTTATTGCTCCATGCTATATTATCTACTGCTTTGGACATTATTGGGCTTTATTATCCACTTTTATATTATTTTTGGGACTAACCTACTAACCGAAGGCCCAGCCCGGAATTGCTGTTTTTTGCCTATTTTAGGGTTTCGAAGAAACGGAATATCAAACGGAGTCCAAACGGAATGAAACCTTCGGGAACGTGATTTTCTCACCGAACATGATCGAGGAGACTTGGACCCTACGTCAACCAACTAACAGGGAGGACACGAGGTAGGGGGCGCGCCTACCCCCCCCCCCCCCCAGGCGCGCCCTCCGCCCTCGTGGGCTCCCTGTTGCTCCACCGACATACTTCTTCCTCCTATATATACCTATCTACCCACAAACGATCAGATACGGACCCAAAACCCTAATTCCACCGCCGTAACTTTCTGTATCCACGAGATCCCATCTTGGGGCCTGTTCCGGAGCTCCGCTGGAGGGGGCATCGATCACGGAGGGCTTCTACATCAACACCATAGCCTCTCCGATGAAGTGTAAGTGTTTACCTCAGACCTACAGGTCCATAGTTATTAGCTAGATGGCTTCTTCTCTCTTTTTGGATCTCAATACAAAGTTCTCCCCCTCTCTTGTGGAGATCTATTCGATGTAATCTTCTTTTGCGGTGTGTTTGTTGAGACCGATGAATTGTGGGTTTATGATCAAGTTTATCTATGAACAATATTTGAATCTTCTCTGAATTCTTTTATTTATGATTGGTTATCTTTGCAAGTCTCTTCGAATTATCAGTTTGGTTTGGCCTACTAGATTGATCTTTCTTGCAATGGGAGAAGTGCTTAGCTTTGGGTTCAATCTTGTGGTGTCCTTTCCCAGTGACAGTAGGGGCAGCAAGGCACGTATTGTATTGTTGCCATCGAGGATAACAAGATGGGGTTTTTATCATATTGCATGAATTTATCCCTCTACATCATGTCATCTTGCTTAAGGCGTTACTATGTTCTTATGAACTTAATACTCTAGATGCATGCTGGATTGCGGTCGATGTTGGAAATATGCCCTAGAGGCAATAATAAAATGGTTATTATTATATTTACTTGTTCATGATAATTGTCTATTGTTCATGCTATAATTGTGTTATCCGAAAATTGTAATACATGTGTGAATACATAGACCACAACACGTCCCTAGTGAGCCTCTAGTTGACTAGCTCGTTGATCAAAAGATAGTCATGGTTTCCTGACTATGGACATTGGATGTCATTGATAACGGGATCACATCATTAGGAGAATGATGTGATGGAGAAGACCCAATCCTAAGCATAGCTCAAAGATCGTGTAGTTCGTTTGCTGTAGCTTTTCCGAATGTCAAGTACCATTTCCTTAGACCATGAGATTGTGCAACTCCCGGATACCGTAGGAGTGCCTTGGGTGTGCCAAACGTCACAACGTAACTGGGTGACTATAAAGGTACACTACAGGTATCTCCGAAAGTGTCTGTTGGGTTGTCACGAATCGAGACTGGGATTTGTCACTCCGTGTGACGGAGAGGTATCTCTGGGCCCAGTCGGTAATGCATCATCACAATGAGCTCAATGTGACCAAGTGGTTGATCATGGGACCATGCATTAAGGCACGAGTAAAGTGACTTGCCGGTAACGAGATTGAACGAGGTATTGGGATACCTACGATCGAGTCTCGGGCAAGTAACGTACCGATTGACAAAGGGAATTGTATATGGATTGATTGAATCCTCGACATCGTGGTTCATCCGATGAGATCATCGTGGACCATGTGGGAGCCAACATGGGTATCCAGATCCCGCTGTTGGTTATTGACCGGAGAGGCGTCTCGGTCATGTCTGCATGTCTCCCGAACCCGTAGGGTCTACACACTTAAGGTTCGGTGACGCTAGGGTTGTAGAGATATTAGTATGCAGTAACCCGAAAGTTGTTCGGAGTCCTGGATGAGATCCCGGACATCATGAGGAGTTCCGGAATGGTCCGGAGGTAAAGATTTATATATAGGAAGTCCAGTTTCGGCCATCGGGAAGGTTTCGGGGGTCGCCGGTATTGTACCTGGACCACCGGAAGGGTCCCGGAGGTCCACCGGGTGGGGCCACCTATCCCAGAGGGCCCCATGGGCTGAATTAGGAGGGGAACCATCCCCTAGTGGGCTGGTGCACCCCCCCCTTGGGCCTCCCCTGCGCCTAGGGTTGGGAAACCCTAGGGGTGGGGGCGCCCCCCACTTGGCTTGGGGGGGAAGCCACCCCTTGGCCGCCGCCCCGTTGGAGATTCATCTCCTAGGGCCGGCGCCCCCCCCAAGGCCCCTATATAAAGAGGGGGGAGGGAGGGCAGCCATACCCCTTGCTCTTGGCGCCTCCCTCTCCCTCCGTAACACCTCTCCTCCCCGCTTGCGCTTGGCGAAGCCCTGCCGGGATCCTGCTGCATCCACCACCACGCCGTCGTGCTGCTGGATCTTCATCAACCTCTCCTTCCCCCTTGCTGGATCAAGAAGGAGGAGACGTCTTCCCGACCATACGTGTGTTGAACGCGGAGGTATTGTCCGTTCGGCACTTGGTCATCGGTGATTTGGATCACGATGAGTACGACTCCATCAACCTCGTTCTCTTGAATGCTTCCGCGCGCGATCTACAAGGGTATGTAGATGCACTCCTCTCTCCCTCGTTGCTACATGACTCCATAGATTGATCTTGGTGATGCATAGAAAATTTTAAAATTCTGCTACGTTCCCCAACAGTCGATGCGTGGAGTAATAGTAGTAGATGCAAGCAGGAGTCGGTCTACTTGTCTTGGACGTGATTCCTATATACATGATCATACCTAGATATTCTCATAACTATGCTCAATTCTGTCGATTGCTCAACAGTAATTCGTTCACCCACCGTAAAATACCTATGCTCTTGAGAGAAGCCACTAGTGAAACCTATGGCCCCCGGGTCTATCTTCATCATATTAATCTTCCAATACTTAGTTATTTTCATTGCTTTTATTTTACTTTGCATCTTTATCATATACCAAAAATATTATCTTATCATATCTATCAGATCTCACTCTCGTAAGTGACCGTGTAGGGATTGACAACCCCTTATCGCGTTGGTTGTGAGGATTTATTTGTTTTGTGTAGGTGCGAGGGACTCGCGCGTAGTCTCCTACTAGATTGATACCTTGGTTCTCAAAAACTGAGGGAAATACTTACGCTACTTTGCTGCACCACCCTTTCCTCTTCAAGGGAAAACCAACGCAAGTGCTCAAGAGGTAGCAAGGAACATGGCCACTTGCTCTTTGACACCAGTGTTGATGCTATCTTGTAACAGCCCCTGCTCCTGAAGGTCTCGACAAGCCTGGCAAATGGTGCTCTTTTCATTCTAAGCATCCACAGAGCCTCGACGTCATTGCAGTTGTAGATGTAGTTCTGATTTTGGATCATCTCATGTTCCCGGGGAAACAATGGACCATAGCGGATCAAAGATCTCCCAGCACGATGAACAACTCTGGTGCATGAACATGACCCATGCATGAATCACACTAATCAGTGCTGCTGCCTGGATTATCAACCTCATCTGTGCGTCCATAACCTAGTCGACATCGACAGTTCATTTAGTGGGAAATCGATCCTACACCTAGCTTAATGGCCTAACCAGTGATCTAACAAAGGGGGGAGGGGTGCTGCTTACCAGCATCCGAGACGAGGATGGCGTAGGGGGAGCCATGGCACAGACTAGGTCGACCAGACAGTGGCCAACAACAAGGGCAGCACCAGATCCGCCACAAACGCCGTCGCCTCTTCTGCCGCCGCCTATAGCTCAGATCTGAAATCGCAGCCACCGCCGATGGTGGGGTAGTAGGGAAGAAAGGGGGCATTGGCTATGGGTGAGCGAGTGAAAGGGGGGTGAGGCTAATTTGGCGCCAGGACGACGCGCCAGATTTCCATCTCCCGCCATCCCCCTCGCCCTCGCCTCGCTCCTGCCCGTGCGACCTCGCGCCGCACTCAGCCTGGCTCGCGAGAAACTGCCGATCCGAGCGTTTCCAGTGAGCCAAGCTCTGGGCTGCTTTGAGGAGCGTGCGATGCAGGCCCAATAGGAAAACCGGGCAACCAAACAGGCCTCTCCCTTCCCGCGCAGGACTGGTTGGGCTCGATGCGGGCAACCAAACACGCCCATTGTGTCTGCCCCTGCAGCGCCGTAAGATCTGAGGTGTTGTACAAACTCATTGATGTAGCTATCCTGGAGTGCCTTATCCGCTATGACCGCTTGCATCTTCAGTGCGTTTGCCACGAAGCCCCTTCTTTCTTCTCCCTCAACCATGACTGTCCGGACGGCGCTCGCGACGCCATGGCGGTCGAAGGACCCGTCGTCCTTGTCCCTCACTACCTGCAACCCTACCTTCTCCGCTTCCATTTGTCGCGCATTGGGCCCTTGGTCGCTGAAGATGGGCAGCATGACGAGTGGGTGCCCGAATAGGAGCCCTTCGATCAGCGAGTTCCGGCCACAGTGCGTCAAGAACCCGCCGACGATCGCGTGCGCCAGGATGCTCATCTAGGGCACCCACCCCATGGCCACCAGCCTGCGGTCGTGGGTGTGCTCCTCGAAGCCAGGCGGGAGAGGGTCGTCATCGGCACCGATGGGCTTCCTGAGAGCCCAGAGGAAGCGCGTCCCGGTGAGCTCCAGGCCGAGGGCCAGCTCGCGCACCTGCTCCTCGCGAAGTGGCACCTCGCTCCCTAGCGCCACGTACACCACCGAGTCGGGCGGTTGTGCATCCAACCACCGAACAGTGGCATGGTCTTCTCCATTGCTGCCAGCGGCACGGCGGCAGAAGGCCGAGGGGCAGCATCGGCTTGCCATGGAGGGTTGCTAAGAGCGGGAAGGACTCAGGCTCCTACTCGACGCAGCTCCGGATGGCTGTTGGTGTGCATCTCTTCTCTGTCAAGATGCAGCGCCAGAGCCTGGACATACCCGATGACGTTCCATGCACGGCGACAAACCGTGTCATCGCATTCCGCTCGTAACTGGGCACAACGCGCCTAGCAGCGGTGGCCTGTTCAAACATAGAGGCAACGGCAGAGCCTGCCTCGGGGTGCTCCAATGGCGGGCGGGGGACGGCAGCGAACATGGCAGCGGTCGTCAGAAGCGCCGCACATGGTACCTGGCATTCAAGGCAACTAGATTTGAGACATGCATGTGATGGAACCAACAAAGCTGCCGGCCTGCCGCCAAACTAGCCGTCTCTGGTGGATTGCATCGTACCTTGTGCTCGAGGGCGGCGGCGGTGGCCCGGTGGTGGAAGCAGTCGACGATGATCCAGTGAGGCCTCGTGGCCTCGTCGGCGCACGCAGCGGCCAAGAACTCCCAAAGGGCGCGGCGAGGCCGTCGAAAGCCTTCTAGTGGAGCTCATGATCGGTGGCGGTGACATCGTTGGTGGACTCCGCGCTGTCGGGCAGGTTGTTGACGCACGGCAAGGGGAGCTCGACGAGGTCCACGTGCGGCGCCGCAGCGGGGCGCAGCGGCGGGAGGCGGGCGAGGTTGCGCGGGGTGGACACAAGGTGGCCGGGCAGCGCCAGGCGCTCGGCGAGCTCCAGGTACGGAAGCAGGTGGCCAAAAGAGAGGTAGGGGCAGAGCACGATGCGCAGCGGCGGCTAGGACGTGGCGTCCATGGAGAGCTGAAGCTTGGCTTACCGGCGTTGCGAATAGAAGGAAGCGGCGGCTGGCTCTTGGTGGTGCTCTGCTCACTGGTCACTGCTCAGCTGCTGACCCCGCGGATAAATAAAGAGACAACCAGGGCATGGGTGGCCGGTCGCTGAGATTTGGGTCTGGGTGCTCTCCTCCCGCCAACATGTGCGCTCACCTAAAACAGTGAGGCCATGTAGCAGCTGCACGCTTAAGGTAGCTCCCGAAACATGGCGGTCGGACAAGAAAAACCACTCGGTGGGTGCAATTACAAATGGATTTGGAAAGCCAAACTCCTTCTTAAGATCCAGATTTTTCTTTGGAAACTTTCTCAAGATGCAGTGCTCACTAGACAATTGATGCGTCAACGTAAATGGCCAGGAACCTGTGTGTTCCTTTTGCAACAGATTGAAACTTTCCAACATCTGTTCTTTGATTGCCCTGTTGGCAAAGTTGTCTGGCGATCGATTGGGGTCACTCTCGGGACAGACTTATGTCCTCGTAACTACTGGCAATTTTTTGTATGGTGCTACTCTTTCCTGCTCGACATGACTCTTTCTATACTGTGGCGTTGGGGGCAATTACTTGGTCCATCTGGCTGGCCCGAAAGAAAGCTACCTTTGAGAAGAAGATGATCAAATCTCCTTTTGAGATTGTTTTTGCGGTGGCTTCTTTTCTCTTATATTGGGCAGGTCTACAGGCTGGAGACAACGTCAAGCAACTTCGAGCGGGTGCGGAGATGATCCGCAACGGGACCCTGCTGCTGATGAGGGCCTGTGATGCGTCTAAGGGTGGAGAATGAAGATGCAGATCTTGCCGTGCGTTATACTTTTGGTAGTTGTTCGTTGGTTGGCTCCGTAACGAACATCTTAAAATTGTTATCCTTGTTCTATGATGGTTTCCATCCTCTTTTGTAATAGGTCTAGTGAAAATGCTGGTGCTGCTCAGGTTTTCGCCCCATAGCGCTCGTTTCGATGGCGGGTGCGTGCAGTGGGTTTCCTAGCAGTGCGTTGAACTCGCTCTCCCCTTCTCCCTGTTCTCAGACTCTTTTCTGTAACAGACCTTTGTATTTCCATTCTAAGTAATGGAAAGGGGGATAGCCCGGTTAAAAAAACATGGCAGTAGGACAAAACAAGATCTAGCCTTTTCCTGAATTTGATATCTGTCCTCTCTCCTGAATCTCCTTGCATTCTGACGGTGAAAATTCTAAACCAACGGACTTTTACGGGCATATTACGCTGGGCATGGGCCCCTAATCACGATTTCTTCCAATCAAATGGTCCTAGCTAAGCTTTTCAGTAAAGGTCTGTTATCATGTGCCTGTAGTTTTTTTTATTAAAGGAATATCGCAATGATACCAAATACACCCAACCTCTACACCAACAAGATATCCAAAGACATCAGGGATGCACACAACCAAGAACTAAAATAAAGAAAAGAAGAAAGAAAACAAAGACCCCATCACGGTGTTGAACCACTCGCAACAGTAGCACTCTAACCACCATCGAAGACAACACCAGTACTACAAACGAGATTCTCCAAAAAGCAATGCCTACATGAAGGAAACAAAGCACAAGCGTTGTCGTCGCATGATCGGAGATCTTGGGTTTTCAGTCTAGAGAAAGTTCGAGTTCCAAAACAATGCCTTAAACAAGACCATTACCGTGGTATCCCCAGCCCACCAGGGTTCAAGTCCTGGTGCTCGCATTATTTCTGGATTTGTTTTAGGATTTTCGGCGATGCGCTTTCAGTGGAAGGAGACGTTCCCGTCGATGATGAGGCGCCTACGGTGACTTCCTAAATCTCAAGATGATATGTCGGCTCAGTCTCTCGAAGGTGCTCATAGGGGTAGGGTGTGTGTGTGTGCGTTCATAGGGGTGAGTGTATGCGCGTGTATATGAGCGTTTGTGTCTGTACTGATGTTCAAAAAAAAGACCACTGCCAGATACTACCAATGAAGGCCAGACCTTGGATTTACACCCTGAAAGTCATGGCTCGATACTCGAGGAGCACCACCAAGAATGCAGTCCACCTATGTTGCCACCCCCGCTTGCCAAAGGCTGCTGCTGCAAGTCGCCAAACACACGACACATAGGGAGAACCCGTGCCGCATTGTTTTCAACACAACCAGTACCCTCTGTGTCAATACCAATCTTAGATCGCAGCCACCATGATTTCTCCACCTCTGTCAGGTTCATGAAAATCTATATTAAGACATGTCCATGGTACCTACAAGAAGGCAAAGCTTTGTGCCTCGCCCAAATGAAGCCACTCTGGCTGATGATAAGGGCGCGCGCGACCGCATCAATTCCGCTCTAGATATCATGTGCCTGTAGTTGTTGGGAGGTCTTCTATGGGAGCTACCACGGAAAACCTTGGATCTTTATATGTCAAAAAGAAAATTGTAGTTTTTTTGGAAAAATGTAGTTTATGTCTTTTGTGTTAGTTTCGTGGGTTTTCGATGATCGTGTCGAAAATTGGTCTCTCGAGCTTTGCCTTATACCGGCATGGCTTTCACGGTCGATGTTGGGAAGCTAATAATGTGTTGGTTCTCCCATCGGTGGCAATGAAGTAGCGGTTCTCCCATCGATGGCTAATACCTTTGTGAGGGTTTGTGTTCCTAGTCACATGGTGCGCTTGACGGTTTGAAAGATTCCCACCTACTGTGGTCTGCAACTATTCAAAATATTTGAATATTGTGAAACTTGTGTGTGATATGGTATTATGTAGATTCTTGAGGGCATCTCTAAAGCATACCTCAAACCGTCCGAATATGTCTGGACCCTGCGGTCCAGATGTATTTTGTCATGCAACTGTATCAGTCCGTCGCCCGATCTGGACGCGTTTTCCCCCGCAAATTGAAAGCAAACTAGGGGGCTTTACGAAAGCCTGAACAACAGCCACATCTGACTCCGACACACCCAACCCACTCAAGTCCCCCTCCCGGTCCCATTCTCTCTCACTCGGCCCGTGCTCCTCCTTGCTTTGCATCCATGCCCTCCTCCTCCAACACTGGCGTCGTACCTCTCCGGGCCGCCACCCAGACATTGTTGGACGTCCGCAACCACCACCCTTAAGATTGGGATTTTTTTCTCATTTAGTATATGTATAAGTATATCCTTTGTATATAATACATATTTGTTACATCTTAACTTTGTGTTGCTATTCTCAAATGACTATGACATAAGAACTTCCAAGTCAACGCGAAGAATCATCAGATCAGAAAATCTACAATCTTGCGAGAAAAGATGGAAAGACTTGATCGGACGATTATCGATGTCTATTTCTAAGTCAATTGATTGATAGTCACTTCAAATTAAATATCATTTTTGGGTACGATGGGTCCAATGTTTCAGGCCTCACAGTAGAATATGTGTGAGGGGTTTTCCTCAAACTCATTTCTCATCATTGTTATGTTAATCATGACTATTTTGTTAACTAGATGGTGCCCCGCGTGTTGTTACAGAAATTTTATATTACTTGACATTAAGAAAATAAGTGTAAAACAGTGGAGTTAAATAATATGATGGTATTGGATGTTTTATATACAATTTAAATATATGATGTCCAACTCATACTTGCTTAACAATATCACCATCACTGCCGGGGTACTGATCCACGGGCACCTATGGGACCGGCGGGCCGGGTCCCTTTCGGTTCGGCGGGGGCGGAGATCGTGCAAAGAGCAAATCGAGGCGAAGCACGCGAGCGATTTACCCAGGTTCGGGCCGCACGGATGCGTAAAACCCTACTCCTGCTTTGTGGTTTTGTATTGATTTCTAGCTCAGGAGCGCGGAGTGCTACAGTACACACCAGCGGCTAGCAAGACCGAGCGTGAGTGTTCGAACTAACTCCTCCCCCCCACGTTGCACACGGGCCTCCTTTTATATGCTCAAGGGGCTACCGACAGGTGGCAACGGAGGCAAAGGGAAAAAATGGAAAGGTGCTGTGGTAGGCACAGCTACCTGCTACAGTGTATCATACCTAACCCTGACGGCAGGGGACAAGGGTCTTAAATGCCCGTCTGTGTCGCCTAAACAGTGCGAAAAGGGACCGCCAGGGACGCCACCGTTCACCACGATGGCGATCTTGCCAGCGCCGCTTGCCACCGCACGTCCCTAGCTGCACAGCCTTCCGCCACGTACGCCTGGAAGGACCCCAGAGCGACGCGTTGGTGGATGTGCTGGAGCGCGGGCGCGGAGAGGTGGCTTGCCGTGGCAAGCGCCTTGCCGCGGTCGTTGTCTTGTCGCGTCCGGGAGCTTGTCGCTCACCGGGTCTTGCCGGAACGCGTGGTGCGCCGCGGCAAGTTCCTTGAAATGCCTTGAGTGGCCTTCCCGGCAAGCTCCTCTTGCCGGGGTCTTGTCTTCTTGACTTGGACACTTTGTTCTTGGATGGCTCCAAAGGAACCACGGAGGATCTTGGCGGTCACCCGGCAAGCCTTGCCGCGGGATGCTGCGACTGCCCGTGCACAAGTTCGGGATACTAGGGTACCCCTACTCTAGTACACCGACAGGAGCCCCCGGGCCTGGGCCATACACGGTGCCGAGCGCTGTTGGGGCAGGCCCAAAACAGGGCACGGGCACGCGCGGCCTAGGTTACGCCGTATCTCACTCTGTATCCACCGCGCCCTCCCCGAACGGCACGCGTTGAATGCGGCGTCGTGGGAGAGGTCGTGGGGGTTTCTTTATTCGGAAATGCGGAACGTCCGCCCCCTCCCCCTTTATAAGCAGGGGAAACAGGGGCAGTTGGCCCACTCGCCCGTTGCTGTTCCCAGTCTCAGAAATCTCCGCCGCTCCCTTGCCTCCCCAAAGCTGAGCGAGAGAGCAGCGCTCCGCCCCCCATCGCCACTAGCACCACCAACGCCGTCGACCTCCTCCACTACTTCCTCCATGGCTCCAAAAGCCGACAAGGGGAAGACCGTGAAGACGACCAAGGCGCAGCGGCTCGCGGCGCTGCGGAAGGAGCGGTCCGTTTTCCCTCCCAAGCTCGGCGCGAAGGAGCTGAGGGAGAACTACTATCTGTTCTGGTCGGCGGAGACGCGCGCGCATCCGCACACAAAGGTTCTCCCCGCCGCCGCTTGGAAGAAGGCTCCGAATGGGTACCCCTTCTTCGCATTGTTCTTCTATTGCGGGCTCTGCCCGCCGTTCTCTGATTTCTTCTGCGACATCATGAACACCTATGGATTCCATCTCCTTGACTTCACTCCCAACGCCGTCCTGACAATGGCAGTTTTCGCACACCTCTGCGAAAACTTTGTCGGAGTCCTTCCCAACGTAGCCCTCTTCCGCCACTTTTTCATACCCCGAGTAGAGAGAGGAGAGCCTCTATCCGGCGGGATTGCCTGGATCTCAAGGCCCGGCAAGAAAGAGACCTATCTGGAGGGAGAATTCCGCGGCAAGTGGGAGGAGTGGAGAGCTGATTGGTGCTGGATTGACGAGGAGAGCCCGCAGCCATTTACCATCCGACGCCGAATCCCAGTAGCACGCGGCAGCGATTGGAGTGACATGGCTCCGGAGGACGCCAGGCTGAAGATTGCCGTCACCAGGATCCTGCGCCTGAGGCTTGCCGGGCTTACTGTTGGCGCTGTTGGCGCAGACTTCCTTCGCCGCCGCATCACCCCCCTGCAGGAACGGGGGAGGCCCACTTGGGAGTTCAAGAACGCGGCAGACATCATGAGGCTGCGGCCAGGCCTCAATTACAACTTCACAGTCCTGGAGCTCAACGCGATGCTGCAGGAGCTGTTCAAATATGACCCCCAGCATCCCGAGGTGTTCAGGTTGCCGGGGGGCGTCGTGCCTTTGTGCAACAGTTCCGCGCTCGACCGCATCCGTGCAATGATGCCGGAGTGTGACTCGCACGGGATTGTGCCAACTTGGCAGGAGCCTACAGACGAGGTCGTGCAGCAATTCTTCGACGACTTGGTGGAAGTGCCAATCCGCCTCGACGAGAAGGACGGCCTCACTCGCGACACCACGGATGCGGAGATGGCGCTCATCGCCACTAGGCTGGAGGAGGCAGCGGCAGCCGCAGCCGCGGGCGAGTTCGGGTTCACTGTGGAGGAGGCCGATGCAGCAGAAGCGGCAAGCCGTGCCGAGCGAGGGGAGCCTGCCGGCAAGAAGGGGCTTGCCGGGCAAGACACCGAGCCGAGCGAGCCCGCCAAGGACACGAGCGGCTCGTTGCAAATCGACTCTTCTTCCACCTCGTCTTCAGACAGCCCACCAGAAGCAGAGCCTCCATCCCCACCAAGAAGGCGCCTCCGCAAGGTTGGTGATGTGGCGGAGCGGCAAGCGGGCCAACAGTCGCCACGCCGCGTGACACGCTCGACCACGGCAAACACCGTTGCCGCGGGAGCGCCTCATGCTACGACGGCAACTGGAGCGGAGTCTAGCCAGACCACCGCTTCAGTCCCTGCCGCTACTCACGGCGCGCCAACAGCCGGAGCGGGGTCGTCTCAGACCGCCGCCACTGCTCCCGCCAAGAGGCCAAGGGAAGCTTCTCCTCCGCCTCCTCACGCCGGGCGCGCGCCAGGCTTCGACTTCTCCGCGCTAAGCTCCGACGAGGAAGAAGAAGAAGAGTAAGCTTCTCTTGTTGTACTTGCATTTCTTCAACTCTTGCTGTTGGTCTTGTTTCTCACTTGCTTTTCCCTGAATCTGTTCCTCTTTAGGACTCCGTCCCAGAGAGCGGCAAAGAGAGCTAAGGCCCCGGTGATCATCATCGAGGACGAGCCCACTGCGACAATAGGTGGCGCGCCCGAGACAACCTTGCCGGAGCCGGCGACTTTCCTCCATGGCAACCCCCAGCGTAAGTGTCTGAATTATTTTCCGCGGCGAGGCGCGCATGGGTACTTGTCTTTGCTGATACCTGCTTGTTGACTTGTGTAGGAGCCGAGCAGCCCCACCAGGAACCAAGGGAGAATCCCCCGACAAGGGAGAATTCTCCGGCAAGGGAAGGCTTCCCGGTGAGGGAGGAGTCTCCGGCAAGGGAGCATTCTCCGGCGAGGGACAGCGCCAGCGGCCCCCCGACGACGGAGACCACGACCGCAGAGCCTGGTGCAGGTACTCCCCTTGCTTCAAAACTTCCCTTGGATCCTTCTTTTCTTGATCTTTATGAGTTTCTGCTGGATTCTGTTTGACTCTTCTCCCCTTTTCCGGCCGTCAGATCCATCCGCTGCGGAGCAGATGGAGATAGAGGTCACCGCCGACGAAGCCGTCGATGCTGGAGACGCCACCGGCGCAGAGGCCGCCAAGGCTGACGCCGCAGCAACTGGCGAGGAATCTGGCGATCGTACTGACGGCCCAGAGGCCGCAGGAGCGCCAGGCGCTACGCCGACCGCCGACCCATCCGCCGAAGCCGTAGTGCCAAGTTCCAAGGATCCCCAGCCGGGCGTTTATTTGAAGGCCGGCGACGACGTCTTCATCAATCTTCCCTGGGCATCAAGCTCCAGAGCGCCGGTTGAGGGGGAGGTCTTCGACGGAGAAGTGCTCGCCTCCGCGGGGCTGAAGCTGGTCGACGCGCCAAGCAGCAGCAGCAACGAGCCCGAAGAAGAGCGGCTGCTGCGCAGGTTGATGTCGCTCTACCACGCGCGACAAGCCAAGATGGAGTCCCGCGAGGCACTTGTCGCGAAGGCAGGAGCAGACATTGAAAAGCGCGCAGAAGAGCTCGGGGGTTTCCACCGGGAAGCCCTCCGATCCCTGGCGGAGGAGCGGGAGCAGCTTGCTGAAGCGCGGAAGGTCTTTCTCCTCGAGAAGGCTGAAGCCGAAGAGCGCCAGCGACTTGCCGCTGTGAAGCTAGCCGCGGAAGAGGGCGAGCTAGCGCAGCGGAAGGTCAACCTCGACGCCCACGAGGAGGAGCTTGCCTCGCGCGAGGAGAAGCTTGGCGGAGCCCTCAAGCAAGCGGAGGACGCTGCCGCCGCCGCCGAGGCCGCCAAGGAGGAGTTGAAGACGAAGGTGGCGCGGCTGGAGGCCGATCTCTCCGAGAAGGGCAAGGAGCTCAGCGTCGCCAAGGCCTCCAATGTGGATCTTGAGTTGAAGCTAACCACTTTGACCAAGACTCTGGACAGCGCCAAGAAGCGGGAGGCGGCCTTGAAGGAGGAAATCAAGGCCGACAAGGCGCTGCTGGAGAGCGCTGCCACCGCCCAGAACACCTTCAGGGAGACTGTGACGCACTGGACGGAGAGTCTGGT
The DNA here is from genome assembly GCF_056163025.1 of Triticum urartu. NCBI lineage: Eukaryota > Viridiplantae > Streptophyta > Magnoliopsida > Poales > Poaceae > Triticum > Triticum urartu. The sequence continues at coordinate 618,878,305 of NC_141877.1, forward strand.
GAACGCCGCCACAGATATCAACAAGGAGCTGGCGCAGCTGGGGATGGAAGATCTTGGGTATCCCTCCGACGACAACCTCCAACCCAGTGCCAAGCTCGTCATATTCTTCAAGGGCGTGGCGACGGCCCTTTAGCGACTCCGAGAGAGGATCCCCAAGCAACTAGCTGACGAGTCGCGCGAGATCTGCGCAGGAGCCCTCGAGAAAGTGTTGATGAAGGTGGCCTTCCAAAATCCGGGCCTCCGCCTCACCAACATCCTCAGGTCCTTGCCGCCAGAAGCTGATCTGGAGGAGCTCAAGGCCCTTGTCGCACCCATTGTGGACAAGGTGAGCGGGATCAAGCGGGTCGAAGGCGATCGCGTAGATTAGGCCGCTCATTTCTTCTTTTCTTGTCGCTGCCCATCATGTCATGAAAACAATCTGTTAGAGCTGCGACAAGCTATCTTTGTAATGTAACTTGATTGTGGGCAATGATTGCAACGTTACTCCCTTTACTTGATTCCTCCCTTTGTATGTTTTTGCCCTACGCTTTTAGGGAACTTGCCGGTGCAGGCACCTGAGCCGCGAGCGCTGAGTGCGGAACGTCAGCAGCCTGCTGGCGGTGCCGCTACCGGCAAGAAACCTTATCGCAACTAGTTGCAGCTCACTTAAGTTGCTGAGCGAACTCGAAACAAAGTAAGGGCGCTAGCGGCTCACTTAAGTTGCTGAGCGGACTCGAAGCAAAGTAAGGGCGCTAGCAGCTCACTTAAGTTGTTGAGCGGACTCGAAACAAAGTAGGGGCGCAACTAGCTATGAGTTGGTTCCTCCGCGCACAGGTTTCCCATACAAAGTGTGGTCGTTCAAGGGAGATAACTTAAAATTTAAAAAAATTTGATTGCTCAAACTTTGGCAACTTAGCTTTTCTGTTGTTTGCTTCCCGGCAAGGCGAAACTTTCTTGAACGACGCCTGGCCCATACCATCCATCGTCTTCTCCTTTCCCCCCCGGCAAACTTGTGGGCGAGGGGAACCTTGCTTTCAAAAGGAAGAAGAGACAATACAGATATGGAGCTTTACGGCTCGTTATTGCTTACCGTGGAGTAGGTGCTGCACAAAGTGTCAGATCATATATGCCAGGAAATAGAAAGCATAAAATTGACATAATATGAGCTTTACTTATGCACGGGATCTGCGCCCGGCTTTGTACAAAGGATTACATGCAACAGCGGCAAGACTTGTACAAAAGGTGGTTGCCGGAACAGGTTCCGACAACTGCGCCTTACGGGTAAAACTTACGAAGATGCTCAATGTTCCAGGAGTTGCTCACCGGAATGCCATCTTCGGTCTCAAGGCGGACAGCGCCAGGCCTAGTGACTCGTTTCACCCGGTAAGGGCCTTCCCACTTCGGCGTCAACTTGTTGGAATTCTTGGCGGACTGAACGCGCCGAAGAACAAGGTCGCCTTCCTCAAGACTTCTGGCGTTAACTTTGCGGCTATGGTAGCGGCGCAAAGCTTGCTGGTAGCGAGCAGCTCGCACAGCAGCCTGAAGACGGTCTTCCTCAAGGAGCAGCGCGTCATCTTGTCGCAGCCGCTCTTGCTCGAGCTCATCATAAGCGAGCACTCGAGGTGACCCGTATACGAGTTCCGTGGGGATAACTGCCTCTGCTCCATAGACTAGAGCAAAAGGTGTCTGTCCAGTGGCTCGATTTGGCGTCGTTCTGATCGACCAAAGAACCACCGGAAGCTCCTCGATCCAGTTTCTTCCGCACTTGTGCAGCCTGTCAAAAGTTCTGGTCTTGAACCCGCGCAGCACTTCAGCATTTGCCCTCTCCGCTGGACCGTTGCTTCTCGGGTGAGCAACAGAAGCGAAGCAGACCTTGGCGCCAAGATCTTGGACGTACTGCGTGAAGGTGCGGCTCGTAAATTGCGTGCCATTGTCGGTGATTATCCTGTTAGGGATCGCGAAGCGGCAAACAATCGACCTGAAGAACTTGACTGCTGACTGTGCTGTCACCTTCCTCACTGATTCCACTTCCGGCCACTTTGTGAACTTGTCGATTGCAACGTACAAGTACTCAAAGCCCCCGATAGCTCGGGGAAAGGGGTCGAGGATGTCGAGCCCCCAGACCAAAAATGGCCAGGATAAAGGGATCGTCTGGAGAGCTTGAGCTGGTTGGTGTATCTGCTTGGAATGAAACTGACACGCTTCACTCTTGGTTACTTGTGCAGTTGCATCCTGGAGGGCTGTTGGCCAGAAGAAACCTTGCCGGAAAGCTTTACCGACAAGTGCTCTTGCGCCAATGTGGTGACCACATATGCCTCCATGTATTTCTGCCAACAGCTTTTGTCCATCTTCCCGGGGAATACACTTCAATTTCACATCGTTGAGTCTTCTTCTGTACAGTGTCTTGTCGACAAATTGGTACATACTTGACTGCCGGGCTACTCTCTCCGCTTCTTCTTGCTCTTCGGGAAGTCCTCCTGTCTGAAGGAAATGGACAATCTGTTGTGCCCATGCTGGAGCTTGTGGCTCGACAACAAGGACTAAAGGCAAATCTGCTGCTGCGGGAACATCCGCTTCCACGGCAAGAACCTGCGGTTCTACCGGAGCTTGACGTTCCCCGACAAGCTTGCCGGAGCAAAACTTGTCGGGAGCTTCTGCTTCAACGAAACAAACCCTAGGGCTTGCCGGAGCATCTTGCTCCTCAGCGCTCTTAGTGTTGATCTTGGAGACTGCTGCGGGAATATCCGCTTCTACGGCAAGAACCTGCGGCTCCGCCGGAGCGCGACGTTCCCCGGCAAGCTTGCTGGAGCAAAACTTGTCGGGAGCTCCTGCTTCAACGGAACCAACCCTAGGGTTTGCCGGAGCAGACTGCTCCTCAGCACTCTTGGCGTTGATCTTGGGGACCTTCTTGGCGGCGGCTTCGGGAAGCTCTGCCGGCAAATAGTCACCAGAAACCAACTTCCTCTTCTTGCTCTGTCCAGTTGATGGCGTTACGGACGGCTGAGTCAGCTTGAGCACAAAGATCCCTGGTTCCACAGGTAACTTAAGTGCGGCACACTTTGACAGGCCATCTGCAATGGCGTTCTGAGCTCTTGGAACATGCTCCATTTGTAGGCCGTCAAAGTGTTCTTCTAGCTTTATCACTTCGTCGACGTAAGCTTCCATCAACGGACTCTGATAACTCTTGTTTACTTGGCGGACGACAAGCTGTGAATCACCCCTGACAATGAGCTTCTTGATCCCAAGGTCTGCCGCGATCCGAAGACCGGCAAGCAAGCCCTCATATTCTGCAGTATTGTTCGTTGCTTGCTCCTTGGGGAGTGCATCTGGACTACGTACTTGAGGTGCTCACCGGTGGGTGCGACAAGCAGCACGCCAGCGCCGGCGCCTTGCAGCGAAAAGGCACCATCAAAGTACATCAGCCACTCTTTGCTTGCTTCCTTGTCGGGGATGCTCGTTTCTGGAATTTCTTCATCTGGTGTTGGCGTCCATTCTGCTATGAATTCTGTCAATGCTCTGCTCTGGATAGTTGAAGTGCTTTCAAACTTGAGGCCAAAGCTTGACAGTTCCAGTGCCCACTCAACAATCCTGCCTGTCGCTTCTGGATTGTGCAGTATCCTCTTCAGCGGAAAGCGAGTGACAACTGTGATCTCAAGTGCTTGGAAGTAATAGCGCAGCTTTCTCGAGGCCATGAGAAGGCCGAAAAGCAATTTCTGCACACCAGAGTACCTTGACCTAGCCCCCTGCAGAAGGGAACTGACAAAGTAAACTGGGCGCTGCACCATCTTCTTGTGTATCTCGTCGTGTATCTGCGCAGATCCATCTTTGTCGGGACCAGAGCTTGTCGGGGAAGCTCCCTGCTTGTCGCTGGATGCGCTTGCCGCGGTTGCTGGCTCATCATCTGCCTCCCTCTCTGCTACTAACGCAGCACTAACCACTTGATTGGTTGCCGCTATGTACAGCAGCAACTTCTCTTGTGGCTTAGGTGCGACAAGTATTGGAGGGGAGGACAGGTATCTCTTCAGGTCTTGCAGTGCAGCCTCCGCTTCCAGAGTCCATTTCATTGGACCTGCCTTTTTCAATAATTTGAAAAACGGCAGGGCGCGCTCAGCAGACCGAGAGATAAACCTGCTGAGAGCAGCCACGCAACCGGCAAGTTTCTGTACATCCTTGACGCGCTTTGGTGCTTCAATCTGCTCAATGGCCTTGATCTTGTCGGGATTGGCTTCAATTCCCCGCTGAGACACGAAGAACCCGAGAAGCTTGTCGGAGGGAACTCCAAACACACACTTCTCTGGGTTGAGCTTGAGGCTGATCTTGCGCAGATTTGCAAAGGTCTCGTCTAAATCTTGAATCAGGGTTGCTCTGTCCCTGCTCTTGACCACTATATCATCCATGTAGGCTTCCACATTTCTGTGTATTTGTGGCTCAAGAGCAACATGGAGTACTCTTGCAAATGTCGAACCAGCATTTTTTAATCCGAAAGGCATCCGTACGAAACAGTGCGTGCCACATGGAGTAATAAATGCGGTCTTCTCCTCATCCTCTTCTGCCATGAAGATCTGATGATATCCTGAGTATGCGTCAAGAAATGAAAGCAAATCACATCCGGCTGTGGAGTCAACAATCTGGTCAATACGCGGCAAAGGAAATGGGTCTTTGGGACAAGCTTTGTTAACATCGGTAAAATCGATACAAAGTCTCCATTTCCCGTTTGCCTTGCGCACGACTACAGGATTGGCCAACCACGTGGGATGGAGCACTCCTCTGACAAGGCCTGCTGCTTCCAGTTTCTTGATCTCTTCTGCAATGAATTCTTGGCGCTCCACTGCCTGCTTCCTGACTTTCTGCTTGACGGGCCGCGCATGGGGACAAACGGCAAGGTGGTGCTCAATCACTTTCCTGGGAACACCGGGGATGTCAGACGGCTGCCATGCAAACACGTCGACATTCGCCCGCAGGAAAGTAACGAGCGCGCTTTCCTATTTAGGGTCGAGCGTGGCACTGATGGTGAAGGTACCACCAGTGCCGTCCTCCTTGGCGGATACCTTCTTCGTCTCTGGCGGAGCTGCCATCGTCTTCTTGCACTTGCCGGTGGAGCTCGATGGTGCGTTCTCGACGGCAGCGCAGCACTTCGAAGAGGTGCGCTTGCCGGAGTGGGCATCAGAACTCTTGCCGGACTTGGTCTTCTTCCCCCGGGAGCTTTAGCGGCAAGTGGATTGCGATCTGCCGTGGCTGCTGCTTCCCGGTAGATCTTGTCGGCACAGATAAGAGCATCCTTCTTGTCGCCAGGGACAGAAATGACGCTTAACGGGCCTGGCATCTTCAGCATGTTATATGCGTAGTGAGAGGCTGCCATGAAGTATCCCATTGTAAGGCAATGGAATATCGGCAACGTCGAATGTGACCTTCTCAGTCCTGAAGTTTAGCTCGCTGCCAAATGTTACCGGCAGCGTGACCTTCCCCTTCGGCTTGCTCCTTCCCGGATTGATTCCTTGGAATGTGCCGGTCTCTTCGAGCTCGCTGTCAGGGATTTGGAGTTTTTGGAGTACAGCGGAGGAGATCAGGTTTAAGCCGGCCCCGCCGTCAACTAGCATCTTGGTGACTTTGAGGTTGCGGATAGTTGGTGATACCAATATCGGCAAACACCCGACTGCAGTTGTGCGATCAGGGTGATCCTCAATGTCGAAGATGATAGGCGTGCTGGACCACTTCAGAAGCTTGCGTGATTCGATAGGTGGTTCTGCTGCATTAACTTCCCGCACCCACTGTTTGAGTCGGCGGTGTGAGGTATGCAGAGAAGCACCACCGTCAACGCACAAGACCTCTGTGGCTTTCTGAAACTCCTGCTCACTGGTCTCAACATCATCCATGTCTTCGTCGTCATCGTCATCTTCATCGTTGTCGCGGCCGCGGGGAGGTCTATCTCCTTGCCGCTGCTTGGCCTTACCGCGGCGTCCTCCTCGGCCGGCGCGCTTCTTGCCAGATTCTGCAGCGCCACCTTGGGCCCTCTCCTTGTCTCGCCGCTCGTACTTAGCCTTTTGCTGCTGGACAAGCTACTCGACCTTTTTGCAGCTCTGGAGGTCATGGCCCTTGGTACGGTGAATCTTGCAGTATTGCTTGTCGGAGCCGTCCTGCTTGTCGGCGGCTGCCACAGCCTGGCAGTTGGCGCACGCGGCAATCTCCTTGCCAGAGCTACCAACTTTGGCCTTCTTGGCGCCACCTTCGTTGCCGGGCTGCTCAACGACTAGCACCTCTTTGCCTTTCTTCTTCCTGTTCCGCCGCCGGTTTTTCTTTGCCGGGGCAATATCCTCACTGTCAGATCCTTCTGCTCCCGTCTTCTCTCCGGGGAGTCTCCTCCCTTCCTCAGCGCGTGCACACTTGTCGGCCAGGGCATATAGCTCACTGACGTCCCTGATCCTGCACATCGCCATCTCCTCCCGCATCCTGCGGTTACGCACGTTCTGATGAAACGCGCTGATGACCGCGGCGGGGTGGACATCTGGGATGTTGTACTGTACACGGCTGAACCTCTGAATATACTTGCGCAGGGGCTCTCCTTCCTTCTGGACGAGCAGATGAAGATCACTCTCTTGGCCATGAGGTTTGTGGCCGCCTGTAAAGGCGCCGACAAACGGATGGCATAGATCAGCCCAGGAGGATATGGAGTTGTCCGGCAAGTGCATGAGCCAGGACCTGACGTTGGGCTTGAGCACCAACGGGAAGTAGTTGGCAAGGATCTTATCGTCCCGCCCCCCAGCAGCCTGCACCGCGATGGTGTAGATGCTGAGGAACTCCGACGGATGCGACTTGCCGTCGTACTTCTCTGGTACATCTGGTTTGAAATTCTTCGTACTGGGCCACTGGACTTGCCGCAGCTCACGAGTGAACGCAGGGCAACCTACCGCGTACGGCAAGTCGCCTGGTTCCCCTGGCGCATGCATGTCAACAGAGGGCCCAGTGTGCTGGTCTGATTGGCGCCGCGCTTCTCTCCGGCGCTCGATGCGAGTACGAGCGTCTTCTTGTTGTCGTTCTTGAAGAACTTGGCGCTGATCGCGACGAGCTCGCGGATCTGACGACGCGGTGGAGTCGCTGTCGAGGTGGACCCGGCAAGTCGGCGATCTTGGCCTTCGGGGTGGAGAGTGCACAGTAGTTGCACCCCCACCAGTCTTGTCATCTCTGGCTCGTGCCTGGCTGGCTTGCCGCGGCTGAGACGTGCTCGGCTGCCGTGGAGTGTCGCCATTGGCGAAGCCGATGAGACTCTGGATAGCGGCCCTCCAGTCGTCGATCTTGTCCGCCGCTGGAGGGTAATCTAGGAGCAGCTGAGCTCGCGCCAGAGCTTCTGCTGCGGTGGCGGGTGGCGGTGGCGAACGGTGCGAGGAGCGGGATATGCTCGGACTTCTAACTACGTTAGAAGGAGCAGTATCTCGTCCAGGCGACCGTGTCTCGCTCGCGCCAGCAGGTTGACGTGCATGGTGGTCCTGAGCGCTCCGAGATCCACCAGCTCGATCTTTATCTAGCGAACGCATGGTACCGTGAGTACCATGACGTTGCCGGTCCCGCGCCTCCTGAGATGGGCGCGGTGCATGCACGGACGCCGAGGTCTTGGAGTGCGCCCGGTCATTGTGGGAGCCGGCTACGCCGCGGATGGGCAGCGCAGCCTTGTCCTGGGACCTGGCAGCACCATGAGTTCCCTCGTCGACGCGTGTCCTTCCGTCGGCGCCTGCCCCACCAACCGTTTGCTCCAGCTGTGGCTGGCTCGGAGCGGACGGAGCAGCTGCCTCTGAAACTTTCTTCTTCGGCGGCATGTTGATGAAGATGATGAAGATCTAGCTCGCGAGAACGCCGGATCTGATTCACACAACTTCGACGCCCCCTACCTGGCGCGCCAGAGATGCCGGGGTACTGATCCACGGGCACCTATGGGACCGGCGGGCCGGGTCCCTTTCGGTTCGGCGGGGGCGGAGATCGTGCAAAGAGCAAATCGAGGCGAAGCACGCGAGCGATTTACCCAGGTTCGGGCCGCACGGATGCGTAAAACCCTACTCCTGCTTTGTGGTTTTGTATTGATTTCTAGCTCAGGAGCGCGGAGTGCTACAATACACACCAGCGGCTAGCAAGACCGAGCGTGAGTGTTCGAACTAGCTCCTCCCCCCCACGTTGCACACGGGCCTCCTTTTATATGCTCAAGGGGCTACCGACAGGTGGCAACGGAGGCAAAGGGCAAAAATGGAAAGGTGCTGTGGTAGGCACAGCTACCTGCTACAGTGTATCATACCTAACCCTGACGGCAGGGGACAAGGGTCTTAAATGCCCGTCTGTGTCGCCTAAACAGTGCGAAAAGGGACCGCCAGGGACGCCACCGTTCGCCACGATGGCGATCTTGCCAGCGCCGCTTGCCACCGCACGTCCCTAGCTGCACAGCCTTCCGCCACGTACGCCTGGAAGGACCCCAGAGCGACACGTTGGTGGATGTGCTGGAGCGCGAGCGCGGAGAGGTGGCTTGCCGCGGCAAGCGCCTTGCCACGGTCGTTGTCTTGTCGCGTCCGGGAGCTTGTCGCTCACCGGGTCTTGCCGGAACGCATGGTGCGCCGCGGCAAGTTCCTTGAAATGCCTTGAGTGGCCTTCCCGGCAAGCTCCTCTTGCCGGGGTCTTGTCTTCTTGACTTGGACACTTTGTTCTTGGATGGCTCCAAAGGAACCACGGAGGATCTTGGCGGTCACCCGGCAAGCCTTGCCACGGGATGCTGCGACTGCCCGTGCATAAGTTTGGGATACTAGGGTACCCCTACTCTAGTACACCGACAATCACGTTTCTCGAGGTTTAGTGGAACAAATCACTTGTTTTACCGGAAAAATGTCCAACATGAAATAAATCAAGGCAATACAATGTCCAATATGGTCGACTAGAGGGGGTGGTGATTGGACGAGTGGACGACTAACAAATTGAGGCTCGACAATAAAGTAGGTTACATCGCTGTTGGCCCAGACGGCGCATGACGATTCCGAGCCAGTGCATGCTCTGTCAGTCAGTCAGCCGAACATTATTACCTGCAAGCCAGCCATCTACCGCCTACCATCCACCTCGACATTATATCTGCTGTCAAGTAGCCATTCAAAATTCCCCATACTTTGCAGAATACAAAATCCCAACCATCGTCTAGGAGTGCCTATCTGACCGAACAAAATCACTACTAGAATTCTAGAGCAGCAGGTAAATAGAACGAATAGTCTGCAGGCAATGTTGATCGAAAGAAGTCCACATAACCCCCTGAGGTTTCTTAAAACGGACAATTTACCCCCCCCCCCTCCCCCCGAAGTTTAAAACCGGGTAAATAACCCCCTGATCTTTCCCAAACCAGGTGAATCACCCCCTCACATCTACTAGACTGGTTTTTCAAGCGGTTTTGGTGACTGGGCAGATTGCAGGTGCCAGGTCGGCACGGTTCCTGTCCTCCTCCGATCCTTCTGCCATTGCACGTCGCGCCCAAGCCACTCGTCGACCTCATGGTAGCACCAACAAGCAGCCAGCCATGAGGGAGCCAAGCCCAGCATGGTACAAGAAGTACCTTGTGTCGCATGATGTGCTACTGTTGCGCCCACTCTGCGTGACCCCTCGCCTTCGTACTCTCGTTGAACCCCGGCGGAATGGCTTCTCAAGCTCCGTCCTCCTCCATAAAAAAATTGGTGCATCAATCGGATGGCATATTGGCAAGGCCCCCGGCTCCTAGCGGCGCACCAGCTCCTAAAAGCAAGCACACGCAACTGCACCGTCGTCGCCTTAGTCGCCTCGGCAGCCCTCGCCGGCCGCGTTCGCTTTGTCCTCAAGTCGACAATAGCTCGCACCTGCGGCTGGGGCTGCCGCCGGCAGCTGGCGACGTACACCATTTTAGAGCTAATCACGATTAGAATAGTCATGTCTAGCTTGTACATGGTGGCACATACTTCATGTGTGTACGTGTGTGCTTGTCCAGGAGAGAATCGATTCAACAGCAGTATGTATGTACGTGTGTATTGTCTCGGGCGGAGCTTGAGTTCACGTGCCATCGGGACCTCGTGCCTACCTCCTCAAGTGCACGCGGCTCGTTCGAGGGGTGTACTTGCCTCGCCGGTCAGCGACACATATGGGCGGCTGATGCTCCGCTAAAATGCAGAATTTTCGCTTGGCTTGCGATCCTAGGAAAATGTCTTACAGCGGATAACCTGCAGAAAAGAGGATGGCCGCACGACCCAATTTGTTCTCTCTGCCGGGCGGCGGACGAGTGTGCTGATCACCTCTTAGCACGCTGCTCCTATACCCAAGCTCTATGGAGTCTGATGCTCAACCGCTGCAACCTCCCCACCACTCTTGCGCCGACGGCGGCGACAACCAGCCTTGCTGACTGGTGGGAGTCCAACGTGGTGAACACTAACCTGACCAACTCAAAGGGCTGGGGCGGTCTGGCAGTGGCAATCTGGTGGTTCACGTGGTGCGAGAGGAATGCCCGGATTTTCCAAAGCAAGGCGTCCACCGTCAGCGCGGTCTTCAACTTGATGATTGATGAATTTAGGATATGGAACCAGGCTGGGCATCATAGGATTCAGCTGCTTTTGGACAGACCTCGAGAGCCAGACTGAATTATTTGCTGATGTATGTTGCTGGGTTGCCGGCTGTTGGCATAGTGGATGTATAGTGGCCTGCTCCGACCAAATACTTATAACACCTTTCCTCTTATAAATGAAAAAGAGAAGTTGCTCCGACAACGTTTCGTCAAAAAAAAAAGTGCACGCAGCTCACCAGCTCCTCGTGCTTCCGGCGCTCGTGTCCTGCTCGTCACCGTCGTAGACGACCTCCACTGTCCGCCTCGGAGAGCATGAGTATGACTGTACCAGCCACTGGTCACGTGGGAAGTAGCAAGAGCGCTATGGCGCAGACTGTTAGAGTTGTGTCGAATATTATTGTACAAGGTAGGTTATAGTTGGACTTGGTTTTAAACTGTTCGTAGACAGGGTAGGAGTTGTGTCCTAATAGGACACTTTTATCCTAGGCCTCTCATATATAGCGGAGCTAGACACACGATGAAACATATGCCAACATAATAGCACAGGCGCGCAAGGGGGAGCCGGCGGCGTGTGCCGGCGCCCAGGCGGCCGGGGTGCGGTATTGTGACGGTGTCATGGGGAGGAGCGCCCGTAGTCATGCCCCGGGGATGTAGCCATGATGGTGAACCTCGTTAACAAATCTCGGTGTCGTGCCTCGTGTGATTGCTTGGTCCTCGGTAGATCGACGAAGTGCCTCGGATTATTCTAACAAGTGGTATCATGAGCAAGGTTTGAAGAGGTCGCGGATTGTTGATCTAGAGGAGATCGTGGTTGTGGAAAAGGTCGATGACAGGCGGCGCGATTGGGCGGCAGCAGATGTTGCGGGCAGTTTCATGTCGCGGAGAAGTCACGGCCAGTATAGCAACGGCGGCACAAATCGGAAGCAGTCGGGAAGCTGCAGGACAGCCGTATCGCAGCAGCAGTTGGTGCCAGCGGAGTTGATCGATCCAGATCGGTCCTGGCGGCGCATGTGGTAACCCTAGGAGAGAACGGATTACAGCGTTGGCGAGCGTAGATCGAGCGCTTGATCCGGTCGAGCGGGGCGGCAGCCGTACGCGCGGATGCGTGTGACGTGGACAAGTCGAGGCCAAGGCCGCCTGGTTGGCTGGGCGAGCGGCTCTGCAGCTCTGGGCGGCGATGCAAGCCTGCGTTGACGGTTTGGTGACTTGTGGTGTTCACCCGTGCGCGTGCGTTGAGCGCAAGGGAGCTGTGTAATGTTGTGGAGCCACGGGAATCAAGGCAACCATGAGATTTGTTATAAAGAAAATGTGTATGACGTGGAAAGAGGCAACGGCAAATCGATTCGGTGAAGAGAAAATATCCATTGATACGCACCCATCAGAAACTAGTAGGAAGGATTTTGGCAAAGCAATTGCTAGCATTGGTAGTTGTGTCAGGGAGCCAAATCACGTGTTGGATGCTATTAGTACACATAGGCATATAGGCTATGTTCTGCTATTGTACTTGGTCATCACCGGAATAAAGCTAGGGTATTTTTCACGGGTCAGCCGTATGAAGATCATGGCACCATCGGGTACTAAAACTTCAGGTTATGGCAGACAAAGTAAGAGATTTGTTGGTGCAACAAGGATGCTTGAATGTGTTTTGGGAAGTCATGCTAGCTGAGATGGAATTATCATGTGATGATGAGGGTTCGCGAAACTGATTTGGGAGCCTGGAGCGTGTTGCGCGGGATCATGCATACACAGGGCGTTAAGCAATGCACAATGCACGGTGATGTGCGGGGCGGATACAGCGCAGGGTGGAGTATGATTGCAGTCGGACATACACGACTAGGTCGGACATGACAGTCTGATGGATCGATGAGGTTGTCGGTCAAAGTAGAAGACGGCGGTGATTTCAGCGACGACGACATAGGAGCGTAATGCTGATGGTGGCCGACTTCTGGGGCGTGGAAACACGTGGTGCAGGCCTGAGGGCTTGTGCGGCTTCGACAGACTATGGCGCAGGGTTGATTCAATACGGTGCACACAAGAGAGCTTGAAGTCGACAGGGCATGAGGGTAGCATGGCCAGCTACATGGAGTCATGTTGAAGCTGGAGTTGGAGTCTGATGGATGACTTCACTCTGAGCTGATGGAGGGGCTACGGCGTAAGTTAACGGAGAGTCGAAGCCTATTTCAGCGGGATAGCGAGAGACACGTGGATCGGACTGGGGCCCAGTGGTCTGGTGGAGACGTGATACTCGGCATCGATAGGTGATGATCGATGGTTCTCTGCAGTAGGGGTTTGAGTGGTGTGGGTCCGCGGCCCTAGAGACTCGACCAGGATAGCAGAGGCTCGGCGCGGTGATAGCGGCGAGGCGTCCAGTAAGCACGGGACACAGCGACAGACCAAGGCACTAATGGTGAGACATATATGGTCAGACAAAGTGTGCAGGGGTGCTGAAGCAGTGTTGATAAGTACCAGATTTAAGTTGTTGACAGGGTCTATCGGTGCTAGTTGATGGACAGAGTTGACCATGAAGAATCTGCGAAAGTGGCAGAAAGTCTTAATGTCAAAAGTTGAGAGAGTACATGGCCGTATATTCTGTGGTGTTCAGTGCACTTGGCAAAGTGCGGATGACAAGTACAGAAGGAGGCAGAGTGCTATAGCTGTGGGACATGTTAGAGACTATCCGGAAGAAGAGTGAGACAATTTTGAATTTGACTCAGCGTGACACAGGGCAACGATGAAATTCCTTCAAGTTTCAGACAGACGGTCAAGAAAGAGCGGTGATGTTGAGTTCATGTAACTCTTATATGAGCGTCCAATATGTGAGTTGTTCACTTTCACGCAGGTCAGTGATCGGTGTGTGATGGCGTTGAGCGAATATCCCGAAAGTTGGGAGCACAAAGTAGAGTAAATAGGAACTTAATTTTGCTCGAGTGTTGACTGTGAAGAAGACAAGAAGAGACTATAGTTGCAGGTGAAGTCACGTGGAGTCTGAGAGTAGCATCGGTGCTCATGGCGTATCTCAAGTCCAATGTACATGGAGGTTCGACGCATGGATGAATTCAAGGTGGTGAAGAATATTCGCCAAGGTGGAGTTTGTTAGAGTTGTGTCGAATATTATTGTACAAGGTAGTTACAGTTGGACTTGGTTTTGAACTGTGTGTAGACAGGGTAGGAGTTGTGTCCTAATAGGACACTTTTATCCTAGGCCTCTCATATATAGCGGGGCTAGACACACGATGAAACATATGCCAACATAATAGCACAGGCGCGCAAGGGGGAGCCGGCGGCGTGTGCCGGCGGCCGAGGTACGGTATTGTGACGGTGTCATGGGGAGGAGCGCCCGTAGTCATGCTCCGGGGATGTAGCCATGATGGTGAACCTCGTTAACAAATCTCGGTGTTGTGCCTCGTATGATTGCTTGGTCCTCGGTAGATCGACGGAGTGCCTCGGATTATTCTAACACAGGCAGCCATAAAGATCCCTCAAACCTTGGGCGCATGCACTAGGCAGGAGAGCAGGTTCAAGGACGTTGGCCTGCCTGGTCGAGGGGTTGCCTTCCGATGCAAGACGCTGCTGGCTTCGTGCAGGCTGCACGACCTGGAGCTGGGAAGGCTCACCGCGCGCCAAGAAGATCACAAAGTTAGAAGTGTGGGACTCGGCGAGCTACATGTTGATGTCCTGTGCCATGAGTGGTACCACACTGGTTCGTGCTCGGAGTAGTATGGTCGAGGCCAGGTGCATGTCGGGAAGGAGGAGCACCTCACCACGTCATCAAAACCACCTACAAAACCACTCTAACCAGGGTTAGAGGGTGATTAACATGGTTTGAAAAAGTTCAGGGGGTTAGTTACCCGGTTTTAGACTTCGTAAATTGGCCGGTTCATGAAACCTCGAGGGGTTATGTGGACTTCTTTCAATGTTGATCACAAAATGGTTTTATACTACGTACACGCACAGTACCCAAAGGCAGTGGTTGCGACGTCACTATTCTCTTGACTGTGAATCACGGCCTGCCGGTGTGCGACAAACTGCCTCCCTCCCAATCAACCCCTGATGCAACCAGCTCCGCATTGTCGGACTCGCTTTCGCTGCGCCCGCCCGCCGGTAGCGGTAGATCCTTGCGGCCACGGTAGCGGTAGCGGTGTCTGCACACACCCTCCCTGTTGGGTGTGGGGCGGGACGTGTTGTCTCCGTCAGTTATTTCTCTTACCTCGCTCGCCACCAGATCGATGGAAAAATCCATCGCCGAAAGGTTGGAGACGCAGCCCTCACGCAACTCATATGTCAACTGGGTCAATGGGGCCGTGGACGATGATTTGACACATCAACCAAGCTCAGCTGTCAGATACATCTTCTGATCTTCAGTACAAGCCCGCTCCGTCATGGAGGCCCGGCCGTCCAGAAAACGCCGCCCTGCATTCACTTGTAGCACTATCCCCCGTATGCATGTGTTTGTACAGCGTGGGCTTCGGGGCTGTTTAGTTTTCAGCCACGTGTTGTCATACTTTACCACACCTTATCTTAGACAAATTTGATCAAATTAGGTGTGTGTTTGATTCTAGCCACATTTACAGCAAGAATTTTTTATGAGCAGTGAACCCCACATGTCATAGACATAAAAAGTGTGACAAGATTTCCTTAGACAAGCCAAAGTGTGGCTAACAATTTGAGCAACTCAAGTTAGGCAAGTGTGGCAATCCAAACAGCCCCTAGTATTGCAGATTTTCTAGCAACCGTATATGGCATTGATGGATTGCAGCACACATCCCCACACGCAGTTGGACGAACAAGATAACAGGAGCAGCGGGACTCGAGTGCCAAAACGCCTCTCTCGTGGACAACCTATATGACAAGCTTACACAAGTAAAAAGTGAAAGCAAGAGTAAACACAAGAAATAAAATTGCACAAAGTAAAGGACTGGAATAACCACAAGTGGAGTCGATGGAGGCCAGGATGTGTTTCCGAAGTTCCCTCCTTTGGGGGAGGTATGTCTCCGTTTGGAGGGGTGTCGAGGCACGATGCTCCACAAGCGTCCCAACGACTCACCCCATTCTCCTCACGCCCTCGCACGATGCAAGTTATCATGAATCCATTAGCAGTGTCCTTGTAGGCGGCAACCGGGACCTTTACAAACAAGCCTGGGGCTCTCTCCGCAACTCAATTGGAGGCTCCTAACACCACTACGTAGTTTAACCACAATAGAATGTGCGTACGAGGTGACCTCTTCCATTTAGGGTTCTCAAAGACCCAAGAGTAATAATATCCAGAAGAGAAAGTATGGGGAATCATATTTCTTTCGGTGAAAGTGTAGATGTAGTTCTCCTCCCTCAATTCCTAGCAAATACAAGTTTGCTTGGCTAGAGAAAGAGATCGACCAAATATGAGCTTCGGGCAACAATGAAGGAGGGAAGGAGAGAGAGAGAGAGAGAGAAGAGGTAATAGGGAGGTGGAAGAACACCCTCCTTATATAGTGGGTCACCAAATCTAACCATTATGTCTAGAAACGCACAAGGAGATACAACCGCTTGGGGCAGCGGTACAACTATCCTAGGCATAAGTGCACAACTACAGGGCCGGGGTGGTGCAACTGTTGGGCACCCCAGCTGTACTGGTAATTAAATAACTACCGGAATAACCGTTCCACCACCGACTGGTACCACCCACAAAACCCGAGCGGAATCACCCGACCCGTGGTTGTTGGGGCGGTACAAGTGCCAGTTCAACCACCCAGAAGTGACATCCGATGGTCGCTAAGTCCCTAGCGGTACAACTGCCCTGGACCCTGGTTGTGTTGATATATAAATTATGTGCTAGAACAACCGGGAAGCAACTGCCTGGTACAACATGCCATGCCCGAGGGAAATCACCCCCTGGGCAGTGGTTGGACCGGTGCAAGGCCCAACAGTACCGCCCGCAAGCAGGCAGGTACAACAGCCTCAGCACACGGTACAACCGCCGTGACAGTAACAGTATGACCACCCCACAAGGGAGCTGTGAAACCACGGGTACCTGCGGTACAACCGCTCTGGATAAGTTTCTCTGCACAAGTTAGATAAGAGACCCTCTCCTCAAAACGG